>NW_027555847.1:691872372-692312372 GCF_003287225.1 Phascolarctos cinereus | reverse complement strand
AAATAAATATAGTTTTAAAATTGCTTTTCCTAATAAGCTTGAGCTTTAGAGATCAGGTTTGAGGGGCTTCCTCTTTTAACACTGGATCTCTATCCCCAATTATATGTTAAAATGATTTTTAACATTTGTTTTTTTTAAAGTTTTGAATTCCAGATTCTGTCTTTCCCTCCTTCCCTCCCTGCCTGAACCCTATCCCTGTGATGGTAAACAATTTGATATGCTATGCGTGTGTAATCTTGTAAAACATTTCCGGTACAAGAAGACTTGAACAAAAAAGATGAAAGAAAGAGAAAGGAGGGAAGGAAGGAAGGAAGGAAGGAAGGAAGGAAGGAAGGAAGGAAGGAAGGAAGGAAGGAAGGAAGGAAGGAAGGAAGGAAAATAGTATGCTTCAGTCTGTGTTCAGATAATATCCATTTTTCCTCTGAAGGTGGTTAGCATATTTCATCATGTTTCATCCTTTGGGATTACCTTGGGTCTTTGTATTGCTGAGAATAGGTAAGTCATTCACAATTCTTCATCACACAATATTGTTGTTACTGTGTACAATCTTAGTTCTGTTCACTTCACTTCACATCAGTTCATGTAAGTCTTTCTAGGTTTTTTCTGAAATCATTGAGGTGAAATTCTAATGAACCTTTCCCAAACAACTTTTCCCACTGATGTGTCTTTTTTACTAATCTTCTGACAGGTGATCCCATGGTTAGTGTCTTGACACGGGATTAAGGAGATCTAGGCTCAATCTTGCCTCAGACACTTATTAATAATGCTATTAGCAAGTATTTGTGGAGTGTGGTGATGCACACTTGTAATCTCAAGGGAGGCTGAGGCTGGTGAATCCTTTGAGCTCTGGAGTTATGAGATTCAGTGTGATGAGCTGATCAGATGCTCAGACTAAGTCTGACACTAATATGATGAAGAGTAGGATGCTACTGTGCTACCTAAAAGGGGGCAAATTGGCCCTGCTCTGAAATGGAGAACATCAAAGCTCCCATAGGAATCAACAGTGGGATTTGGCTCATGAGTGACTGATGAACTTCCAGCCTGGGCAAGAGGACACTCAGTCTCAGGGAGAGAGAGAGAAAGAGGGAGAGAGAGAGAGAGAGAGAGAGAGAGAGAGAGAGAGAGAGAGAGAGAGAGAGAGAGAGAGAGAGAGAAAGGAAGGAAGCAGGAAAGTGCTTTGTTAAACTTAAAATACCATGCATGAGAATTGTTATTATTAGGGGGGCTGAGCCAAGATGGTGGAGTGAAAGTAGCAACTTGCTTGAACTCTCCCCCAAACCTCTCCAAATACCTATAAAAATGGCTCTAAACAATTTCTAAGACAGCAGAATCCACAAAAAGACAGAATGAAACAAATTTCCAGCCCAAGACAACCTGGATGATTGATCAGAAAGGTATATTGTACCAGGCTGGGAGTGGAGCACAGCGTGGTGTAGGCATGTAGGCCGGGGTGAAACCTGGAGCAGGCCTCACAGGACCCTGGAAATATGAAATCTCCTACCCTCAAGTAATTGTGATTATTAAAAACCTTAATGAGTTGCTGAAAATTACAGAGAAACTCAGGAGGAATGAGAAGCATTGATAGATTTCATAATTTTGTTAAAGTTTTGAATTAATTTATGTCAGTGCTTTGGAATGGTCAATAGTTTTGTCATTTAATTTGAATAAACATAAAGATTTGCAACAAAATAAATATAAATTAAAAAAAGAATGCTTGAAAGTCCTCTATTTCACTGAATGACCATTTTTTCCCCTGAAGGATTATACTCAGTTTTGCTGGGTAGGTGATTCTTGGATGTAATCCTATCTCCTTTGCCCTCCAGAATATTATATTCCATGCCCTGCAGTCCTTTCATGTAGAAGCTGCTAAATCTTGTGTTATCCTGATTGTGTTTCCACAGTACTTGAATTGTTTCCTTCTGGCAGCTTGTAATATTTTCTCTTTGACCTGGGAACTCTGGAATTTGGCTACAATATTCCTAGGAGTTTTCCTTTGGGGATCTCTTTCAGGAGGAGGTCTGTGGATTCTTTCAATTTCTATTTTGCCCTCTGGTTCTACTATATCAGGGCAGTTTTCCTTGATAATTTCTTGAAAGATGATGTCTAGGCTCTTTTTTTGATCATGGCTTTCAGATAGTCTAATAATTTTTAAATTCTCTCTCCTGGATCTATTTTCCAGGTCAGTTGTTTTCCCAATGAGATATTTCACATTGTTTTCTAATTTTTCATTCTTTTGGTTTGTTTTACAGTGTCTTGATTTCTCATAAAGTCACTAGCTTCCAATTGCTCTATTCTAATTTTTAAGGAAGTATTTTCTTCAGTAATCTTTTGGACTTCCTTTTCCATTTGGCCAATTTTTCTTTTTAGGGCATTCTTCTCATTGGCTTTTTGGACCTCTTTTGCCATTTGGGTTAGGCTATTTTTTAAGGTGTTATTTTCTTCAGTATTTTTTGGGTCTCCTTTAGCAAGCTGTTGACTTGTTTTTCATGATTTTCTTGCATCAGTCTCATTTCTCTTTCCAGTTTTTCCTCTACTTCCCTTACTTGATTCTCAAAATCCCTTTTGAGCTCTTCCAAGGCCTGGGACTGATTTATATTTTTCTTGGAGGCTTTGGATGTAGGACCTCTGACTTTTTGTCTTTTTCTGGTTGTATATTTTGATCTTCTTTGTCACCAAAATAAGATACTATAGTCTGACTCTTTTTGCACTGCTTGCTCATGATCCTGGCCAATTACTTGAGTTTTAAACTCTTTGTTAAGGTAAGAGTCTGCTTCCAATGTGGAGAATGTACTGTCCCAAGTTTTGGGGGTTTACATAGCTGTTTTCAGAGATACTTGTAGGGACTTGTAAATTTTCAGTTCTTGCAAGGTGGTATGATAAGGCGCGAGGTGTTTACTCCTTTCCCGGCCTGTGCTGTGGTCTATTAGTGACCAAAAGCACTCCTTTCTGTCCTGAAACTGTGAGGAAGGTTTCCTGTTCACAGCCACTATAAGCTCCACCATGCCAGTGCTCCTCCTCACCCCAGGACCCCCTTTCAGAACTGTGACCCTGATCCAAGTACAGACAAAGCAAGAGATTCCTGCCTCAGCACTGGCAAAGAGATCCTTGCAATCCCCCTCTGATCAGCCACTCAATTTCCCCTCAGTCTGTGGGCCAGAAGCTCAGGAAGCAGCTGCCCACCCCAGTGCCGCATTCTTGGGGAACTGGAACTGAGACCCTGCCTTCCTCTCTCAACACTGCAGAAACAGATTTTTCCCACTGACCTTCTAAGTTGTCTTTGGCATTTGTAGATTGAGGAGTCTGGAAATCACCACAGCTGCCCTCGATTCAGTCCTCTGAGGCTTGCTCCAGGTTTCACTGTGGCTTGCGCACCCACGCCGCCCTGCTCTCATATGCCAGCCTGGTATGATATACCTTTCTGATCAATCATCCAGGTTGTCTTGGTTTGGAAATTTGTTTCACTCTGTCTTTTTGTGGGTTCTTCTGCCTTAGAATTTGTTTAGAGCCATTTTTATAGGTATTTGGAGGGGTTTGGGGGAGAGCTCAAGCAAGTTGCTGCTTTCACTCTGCCATCTTGGCTCCACCCCCTCACTTCCAACCATTCTTGATGAAAAGACCAGAGCTGAATAGAAAATTTGACTTTCAAATACAAGACTCAAGTGGAACATGAAGAGGTAAACAGGAAAGAGAAATCATAAGAGACTTATTAAGGTTGAACTGTTTACATTTCTGCATGGAAAGATGATATTTATAACTCATGCAACCTTTGTCAGTGTTAGGGTAGTTGGAGGAAAAAAAATTATATGTATGTATAGGTAGGTAGATAGATAGATAGATAGATAGATAGATAGATAGATAGATAGATAGAGGTCACAGGGTGAGTTGAAGATTAAGGGGTCATATCTGCAGAATAAAATTAAGGGATGAGAGAGGATTATATTTGGAGAAGAAGAAAAGAAGAGGTACAATGGGGTAAATTATCTCACAAAATAAAATACAAACAGAAAAGAAAATGCTCTTACAGTGGAGGGGAAATGGGGGAAGGTGAGAGGGAACGATGAATCTTATTCATATAGGATTTGGCTTAAGGAGGGAATAACATACACATTCAATTGGGTATGGAAATCTGTCTCAGCCTATGGGAAAATAGGGGGAGAAGGGGACAAGAGAGCAGGGGGATGATAGAGAGGAGGGCAGATTGGGAAAGGGGGTAATGAGAAGCAAATACTTCTGAAGAGGGACACGGTCAAAAGAAAGAATAGAATAAATGGGAGGGCAGAATAGATTAAGGGAAATAGAGTTAGTTTTTCACAACATGTCTACTATGGAAGTGTTTTGCATAACTGTATATGTATAACCTATATTGAGTTGCTTGCCTTTTCAATGACGGTGGGTGGGGAGGGAGGAAGGGAGAAGATTTGAAACCCAAAGTTTTAAAAACATATGTTTAAAAAACATGTTTTCACATGCTACTGGGAAATAAGAAATACAGGAAATGGGTACAGAAGTCTGTCCTGCCCTACAGGAAAATAGAAGGGGAAGGGATAAGAGAACAGGGAAGAGATAGAAGAGAGACAGACTATGGGAAGGGATATTCAGAATGCATTCCATCTTGGGGTGGGAGGAGGGGTTAGATGGGGTGAAAATTTGGAACTCAAATGTTGTGGAAGTAAGCATTGAAAACTGAAAATAAATTTATCTTAATAAATAAATAAATAAATAAAATCTGCCCCTGCAAAAAAAAAAAAAGTAATTGTTATTATTAGCACTAAATATGGCACCTAACAACAAACAAAAGGCCTTTCTCTATCCCACTAATGCCTTTCCTCTGTAGATTATTTCCTATATATCTCATCTATAGTTTGTTTATCCATAGTTGTTTTCATGTTGTCTACCTCAATAGACTGTAAGTTATTTGAGGGAAGGCACTGTCTTTTGTCTTTCTCTGTATTTCCCGCATTTAGCACAGTGCCTGGCACATAGTAGGTTTTGTTGGTTGACTGACCTACTTTCAACCCTACCTCTATTATCTTATGAATGCCATTACTTTTTGGCTAGCTCTAACTCTTAGGAAGTTTTTCCAGATCTCAAGCCTAACTATGTCCTCCAGCAAAGTATTAAAGTTAAGCACATCAGTGGGGACTAATGAACATTAGGTTTAGAGGTATAGATTCATGAAGTACCTGGGTCCTGGAGTTACCATTTGCTGGCAGCTCTACCCTATGAACTGGAGAGAGGGGTACGCTGTATTCTACATAAATAAGAGTGTAAACAGTCTTAAATTATAAATTAATACTGGTGCCTGACATGTCACAGCTAGAGCATATTAGAAAACCCATCTGTAAACAAAATTTCCTCTACAATGTCCCCAACAAGTATCAGTCCCTTGAGAAGTGCTATGGTATAGTATGTATCACACAGAGCCTGGCATCAGGATCTTTTCAGTCCAAATCCTCACCTTTGACATTCTCTCGCTTTGTTGACCATTAGCAAGTCACATCCTCTCAGAGTCCCAGTTTTCTCCTTTGCAAATAATACTGGCTTCAAGAACTCAAATGAAATAATGTGCATAAAATCTTTTTCAGCCTTTAAACTTCTCTACACATGTCAATTATTTTTATTACCTGGCCCTTGTTGAAGTCCTCCAGTGAAGGAGATCCCATTCATGACCTCCAATGTTCCATTCTGCTTTTGATCCACTCTGATGTTATGATGCAGGTTTCCCTTACATAAAGCCCACTCTTCACAATTTCTATCCATTGTTCCTGCTTCTGCCCCAAATCAGAAGAAGCCTAATTCTTTCCCATGACAGACTTTCAAATACATGAGAGTAGTTACCACATCTTCCCAATCTTCTCTCCCCAGGAGGATATGACCTGTTATTCCCTCTGGGGCCAAGCTGAACAGGTATCATGCCTCTTTCTGGTGACAGCCCCTTCCGTACTTAAATGTAACTGTCAAGCTTCCTCCTCACCCCACCCCTATCTTCTTTTCTCTGGGATAAATATCCCCATATTTCTATTTAGATTTTAAAGCATCTTATTTCATTGCCAAATGCCCAATAACTCTAGTTTGGAAAACTTCCATCAAAAATAACTCATTAAACCCATGAAACTAAAATCTCTATCGCCTCTTCAGTGCTTCCCCATCTCACTTCCCATCTACTGATCCTTTCAGAACAAAGCATTCAGATGATAAGAATTGATCCTCTTTTGTTTTGGTACCCAGTATAAACTGTTTCTAAAACTGCCCGGAGATTAGACCCAAGACAGGACACTGAGCAGAGTTAGAGATAAATTATCCCTATAAATATTTACAGAGCCATGTTCACCATAATAACACCCTCACACTGCAAGGGTTATGACAGCTCACATTTTATCCTAATAAACTATATGGTGTTTGTGTTACATAATCTATAATAAAAATTGATTTTACTAAAACTGTTAAAACTCTACTGTACCTCTTTAGTGCAAATTTCCTTGGGCTACTTTATAGCTGGCTATGGAAGGAGTAGAAGTTTTTTGTTTGTTTTGAGGACGAATCAACTCTCATTCCCACCTCCACAGATATTTGGTGTCTGTGGGAACATTATAAATGCGATCAAGTGAGATAATGTCTGTAAAGAGCTGTATAAGCCCTCTAGTGTGACAGAAATGTATACTTGGGTCTGTGGGGGTGGGGATGGTGGGGACCTGGACCTGTAATTTATTGGTATAAAGAACTTATAATGACAAAACTCCTTCTATCATCAGCAGATCAGCACATGCTCTATAATTTAGAATCTTAAAGAGTTTTCTGGATTGCCGAGATCTTAAATAAATTTCCCAGGGTCTCATAGATAGGATATGGTATCAGATATGAAACTTAAATCCAGCTCTATCCTAGCTCTGAGTTGGGCTCTCTATTCTCTATCCACTGCTCCATGCTGCCTCAAGCATCTGACCTGGGTCATGGCAGAATATGGAGAGTTTCTAGACCTGGGAGCCTTGACTCAGCCTAATCCATCTACTTTCGTGATCCAGTGATGCTGATCTTCTTTCTATTTTTACTCATGCCATTCCATCTTCCTTTACACTGGTTGGCTTCTATGCTGGAATTTTCTCCTTCCTCATCTCTAACTCTGGCTTCTCCGGCTTCCTTCAGGTCCCTTTTGAAATCTCACCCTCTATGTGAGCATTTTCCTATTGCTCTTAATGCTTCTGCCTTCTCTCTGTGGTTATCTCCAATTTATTCTGTCTATGTCTTGTGTGTATAGTTGTTTGAATGTTGTGTCTTCCTTTAGACAGTGAGTTATCTGAAAGCTAGGACTATTTTTTGGTACTTTTTGTTTTCCTTGTGTTTGTTTTCCCGTGTTTAGGCAGTTAAATGACTCTTGTCTTGCTTTGACTATCCCCTATTCCTATACGAAGGGAATACAAATTAGTTCAGAGAACTTTAGGACTCTGAGGGAAGTAGAACTTGTTGAAAAAAAGCAGAATAATTGTATCTGTTGTTTATTGGCTACTGCCAGTCTTTTATTTTTTTCTTCTTCTGAATTTTATGGGAAGAGCACTAAAGCCTGTACATGACATATGCATTTGTTACCTTGAATGCTTATATTGGATCTGGAGAAATGTTCACCCAAATCTTTGGGGTCCTAGACTCAAACTCTGTTGTTGTTCAGTCATGTCCAATTCTCCACGACCCCATTTGGGGTTTTCTTGGCAAAGATGCTGTCATGGTTTGCCATTTCCTTCTCCAGCTCATTTTACAGATGAGGAACTGAGGCGAACAGGGTGAAGTGACTTGTCCAGAGTCACCCAGCTGCTAAGTGCCTGAGGCTGGGTTTTGAACTCATGGAGATGAGTTTTCCTGGTTCTGAGCCCAGTGCTCTATCCACTGTGCCACCTAGCTGCCCAGACTCAAGCCATGTTGGAGCTATATTCAGAGATTTCCTAGAAAGAATTCTAGGTAAAGGCATAATATGCCAAGTAGTTAGAGTTGAGAACAAGACAGTTGCCAAGATCAAACCCAGAGGTTGGAGCACTGGTCATCCAATAGGAATTTGAGCTATTTTGGCAATAATCACTTTAAAAAAAATCAGCCTCCAGTAGGCACTAAGGAAGGTATATGTTTATATCCTCTATTATTACAGAGGCAGCATAATGCTACAGATAGGGCATGGCATTTGGAATCAGAAAGACCTGTATCAAATCTTTTATTAGTCACCTAACTGTTTCACCATGAGGAAGGAAACATTTGGCCTCTCTAGGTCTCAGTTTCTTCTGAAATTAAAATGATAAGGATGGATTAAATGGGCTCTCAGGTTCCTTCCAGCTCTATGTAACCATGATTATTAATACATGATAAGGAGAACTATAACTAAGTTGAGGGAAGGGGAGACAAGGACTTTGTCCCAGGAAACTGAAATTGAGAGGGGCACTGCTTTCACACTTAACAACCTCTTTGGAAGTATCTTCATGGTATCTTAGAATTTCCACCCCATCCTTAACCACAACAAATTGGATTGAGGGCATGGTTTCTGTAGTTGCCCTAGTTGAAAATGCAAGTAAGTGGCATTTCTAGAAGTAACTCGCTCCTGGTTAACACAAATGTGTCTTTCTTTTACATCTGGCTACCCACGTGTGAAAAAAGCTTTGTCTTTTTCACACTAAAACAAAGGGAAATTTCCAAAGTTCAATGATGCTCCATGGGCTAATTGCTATAGGAAGGGAAGGGAACTGTTCCCATCCCTAGTATAAAATCTACCTCATTGCCTATGGCAGTACCAAGGGAAGACAAATGTTCACCTCTTCCTAAGAGTGGGTTTGCATCTTAATGGCCTCTGCAGATTCCATCTGGGGCCAATGGAATGAAAATGTTCATGCAGAAAGTGTGATGGATATGTTCCTGGGTTGGGGAGAGGGAAGAATGCCAGAGAGACCCTGGACAAGATTGAAGCTTTTCCTATTGAAATTCTGCAAAGGTTGTGAGCCTGACAAATCATCAGTCAGGACTTAGGGACTTGGTGGATGACTCCAGAAAGGGGGAGGGGTAAACACCTGTCTTTGCAGAGGAGATATTGACTCTTGCTGTCAGAAATAAGTCTTACCTGTAGATTTATCTCTTGTCAATAAAGCTTTTCCCCAAAGCAGTAAGCATGAAATAAGATGGGCGCTTGTTTATTGGGCCAATGTTGGTCTACATTATTGATGGCCATCATTTCCCAACAGCAAGTGGTATTCCCCCCACCCTTGCCCCCTTTATCTTGGTATCTCTGATCTTGTTGCTCTTTGAAAGGTTTCCTGTGTGTTTTAAAATCAGGTTTGCATTCTAGACAAATGGCTTTGTGCTTGTGATAAAGACTTTGAAGAATGATTCTAGTAGATGACTCTTCCATGATAGCCATCAGTGATCTAGGATAATGGGATAAATGAATGAGATGCTTACATGGGAAGAACAGGGAATTATAGAAGATAATTCCAAGAATCAGAGCCAGTAACAAATGGAGCAATAAAAAACTGATATTGATATTCAGAATTACTTTTTCTTCATAGAGGCTGCTGGTGGCACAATGGATAGAACATTGGGCTTGAAGTCAGGAACCCCTGAGTTCCGTTTCCAGTCTCAGATACTCAGTAGCTATGTGACCCTCAAGGAAGTCACTTACCCTCTGATTAACTCAGTTTTCTCATCTATAACATGTAGATAATAAAAATAGCCACTTTCCAGTGTTGTTGAGAGCACTTAGTACAGTAAAGCACTTAGCATTGTAATGCACTTAGCATAATGCCTGGCACATAATACGTTCTATATGAATATTATTATTATTATTATTATTATTATTATTATTATTATATTATTATTACCAAAAATGCATGGACCTTATCACCAAAAACAGAAAAGAAATAAAGATTTGAAGATAACCAAAGGAGAAGGAATTAAGGATGTGAGAAAAGAGAAGGCAATTGGCAAAGTAAAGGAAGTAAAACAAATTGATAAGCATCTAATTAATAAAGTAAATTATTAAGTAAAATAAATTGGAGTTTGAACAGAAACGGCAATGGGAGTATTACTACATAGATGCTGAAACAAATGGGGCAAGCTTGTTGGGATGTACACACTTCCTCCTAGAGTTTGTGATGGGAAAATAAAGGAAAGTCATGTAAGATCTCACATGTAGCCTAGATTTTAGGAAAGTGGGTTTCATATAGCTCAGAGAAAGGTTTGGTAGAGTCCAAAGTCAACCCAGAGAAACTCTAAAGAATGAAATTCTGAAAGATAAACAATTCCAGTATAAAGAAAAATGATAGATTTTTAAAAAAAATATTTAATTAAAAAATTTCCAATTACATGGAAAAATTTTAATTTTTTTTAATTGAGTTTCAAATTCTCTCTGTCTCTTCTGATCCTTCCCCCTCCTTGAGAAGGCAAGCACTTTGATTTTGATTATACATGTGAGGTCATGTCAAACATATTTCCATATTGCAATGTTGCAAAAGTAAACATAAACAAAATAAAACAATAAAAATCAAATTTACAAAGTGTGCTTTGATCTGTTTCAGTATTCATCAGTTCTCTCCCTCCCTTGAGGTAAACATTTTTCAATATGGGTCCTATGGAATTATCTTATATCATTGTCTTGATCAATGTAGCTAAATCTTTTCCAGTTTATTAACCTCACAATATTGCTGGTACTGTGTCCAACATTCTTTTGGTTCTGCTCATTTCACTTTGCATCAGTTCATTTAATACTTCTGAGGCATTTCTGAAATCATCCTGCCCATAATCATATACCACGACTTGTTCGGCCATTTCCCAACTAATGAGCATTCCTCCAATTTCCAATTCTTTGTCACCACAAAAAGAGGTGCTATAAATATTTTTTGTACAAGTAGATGCCTTTCCCTTTTCTTTGGGATACAGACTTAGTAATGATATTGCTGGGTCAAAGGCATTGCACACTTTCATAGCTAGGTGGTGCAGTGTATATGTATACACACACACACACACATACGCATGCATGTATATACATATGCATGCATGCATATGTGCATATATTCACACACATACATGCGCAAATAGAAGCATGAGTATGCATGCACACATACCTATATGTGTATGCATATGTATACATATATGCATGCATACATGCATATTCACATACATTCAAACATATATGTATACACATACATATATACTCTTTATATTTTTACATATTTCCAAATAATTGAAAAATGGGATAGGCTACCCAGGGAGGCAGTAGGCTTCCACTGTTTTGAGTCCTTTGAACAAAACTAGGGGACTACTTGCCACGAATATCATCTAGAGAAGTGGTGTCCAACTCAAATTGAAATGAGGCTGCTAAATTGTACATATAGATCTCTGTGGGAAGTACACTGACATATAATAATCATATATTAATATTTTCCATGTTCTATTATATTTTTATTTATTTTGTTAAATATTTTCCAATTATATTTTCATCTGAGGGAGTGCTCCAGAAGCTAACAAAAGCTTCTGGGGTGCATTTGACAACTCTGATCTAGAGCCTTTTTTTTCAAGTATGCTTTGGCCCCTGAGATCTCTTCTAACTCTGAGATTCCATGATGCTATGATTCGTTCATTCCCATCATCTCCATCCTTTCATAGCCATCTTTGACTTGGTCCAGATCCAAATCCTTGATATCTACCTTGTACTTTAAGATTGATTAGAAAGAAGGAAGGACACAAGGATTTATTAAGCATCTACTATGTACTAGGCATTGTGCTAATCACTTTGCAAATATTATGCTGCTTGAACCTCGTAATAACCATACGAAGTAGGTACTAGTAGTATCCTTATTTTACAGTTGAGGAAACTGAGGCAGACAGATGTTAAGGGAGTTGACCAGGCTCAAACAGGTAGTAAGTTTCTAAAGCTGGATTTGAACTCAGGTCTTTCTAACTCCAGGCCCAGGTCTCTAGCCACTGTTCCACATAATTGCTTCACATAGGACATTAAAAAAAAAAAAAGAAAATCCAAAAGCCAGAGCTTATAATAAGCACTTGATAAATATATGTTGATTGCTTAATCTGTATTTTATACTCCATGATTGTTTTCAAAGAAAAACAAATGAGAATGGAAAAAAAACCTTATTTTCCTTTGAGGAAGACATAATTATAATCAAGCAAGTCAAGATAAAAAAAAATGAGAAATCTCATTTCAAGCTGTTTACACTCTCATTTCATACATTCAAAGATTTAAACTCCTCCATGAGGTTTTCTCTGTTTTTCTCCCTTCCCTGGGCCAGGAATGAAGTGTTGTTTTCTCTCTTACAATTGCCCTCTATATTTCTTTTTCTATGTACATGATGTATGTCCCTAGTAGATTAGAAGCACCTTGAGGGCAAGCTGCGAATTGTGTGAATTTTTCTTTTTGCTTCTTTATTTGGAGTACCCAATCACAGTGCATTGCACGTAGAAAGCACAAAAATTAATGCTTATTGGAATTAGTTCAGAAAATATGTGTTCTATATCTACAATATACAGAGCAAGATGCCACAAGCTTAGGGCATAAAGATCTGGCCTAGGCATCAAGGTGACCTTCCTTTACATCCTGTCTCAGAGAGATGATGGCTATTCCTCTGGATAAGTCAATGAAGGTAAAAATGGCAGGCAAATTTCTGAGTGGCGGATCAGGTGGTGACTAGTTTTGGTGAAGGGAGTTTCTTTATCTGGTATCCTCTATGCCAACAAAATGACACATTAGGTCCAAACAGAACAAAACAAAACAAAAAACAATAAGCCATGAAGATCTCTGAGTTAGATGTCTAGGAGGCGTTTATTACTAAAATACCACTAGCTAATTTTGTACAATGCTTTCAAGTTTACAAGGTGCTTTGTATATATTATGTCATATGATCTTCACAACACCCTGGGAAGTATTTTCTACGCTGATCCTCATTTTACAGATGAGATAACCAAAGCTGGGAGAAGTTAAGCAACTTGTCCAGTGTCACAAAGCTAAGAAATATCTTAGGAAGAGTTCAAACTTAGGGCTTCCTGACTCCAATTTCAGATATAAACACAAATGTACAATAGTGTCAGGATGTAAAATCTTGCTCATATAGGGTACTTCTAGTGAGGAAAGACCTTCTACGAATGCAGATTGGCACTTACTCTTCAACTTACAGAGTTAGAGAATTGAATATGGGGCTGAGGGGTTAAGGAATTTGCTCAAGGATATGTAGCCAACGGGAGACTGTCAGGAACTGAACCTGACTCTGAGGTCAACTGTCCACCCACTATGCCTTTATATTCATTCTAGCTCTGCTCACTAGAAATGATTACCCCATACCTCTTCATCTCTAACCAGGATCTCTAGATCCCTTTCTTTGGATCTTTGGCTCCTCACTGGTTAGTTTTCCATAATTCATTTGCTCAGATTTACCATGCTCCTAGTCTCTGGCCATCTTCAAGTCAAGTCAATAAACAGGTGTGAAGCATTTATGTTGTGCTAGGTATTGTGATAACCTATAAAGATACAAAAAAGTCCAAAAAAAAGAGCAAAAACACAGTCCTTGCTCTCAAGGAGTTTATAGTCTAAGGTGAGACAATATGTAATCAAGTACGTACAGAAATATTCTAGAAATATACAAGTTTTACAATACACACACATAATTGGAAATAATTTCAGGGGGAAGATGCTATGATTAAGAGCAAGGAAAGGATTCTTGTGGAAGATGGGATTTCAGCTGAGACTTGAAGAAAGCTAAATGGTGGGGATGGGGAGGGAGAGCTCCAAGTATGGTAGACAGCCAATGAAGATCTCAGAGCTGGAGGATGGAGGGTAGTGTTTCAGGAACCAAAAGGAGACCTGTGTCACTGGATCCCAGAGTATGTTGGTGGAGAGTAAGGTGTAAGAATACTGGAAAGATAATAAGGGATCAGGTTATAACAGCCACTTAGAGAATCTCATATTTGATTCTGGAGGAAAGAGGGAGCCGTTGGAATTTGTTAAATCTGAGTGTGACATGGTCAGACCTTGGACTCAACCTCAACTATCATTCTCCCTCCTTTCCCCGCATCCAACTGATTCCCAGGTCCACTCAATTCTACCTTTACAACATGTCTCTCAACCGTTCCCTTGCCCCACTCAAGCAACTCACTCCCACCCTGGTTCAAGCCCTAATGAACACTCACTTGCTGAAATCAGTAGTGTGATAGGTCTAGCTTTTTTTAAATAAAGATGCCTTGGCTTGCCATTTAAATCCTATCACTGTTATGCCTCAATCTACCTTTTCAGACTTACTTTCCATTTCTCCCCTTTCTTAATTCTATATTCTTGACAGTCTGGTTTACTTGCCATTCCTTAAACTCAGTTTACAATTTCCAGCCTCCATACCCTTGCATGGAATGTACTGAATTTCTGGATTGAACTCCCTCCTTATCTCCACATTCACTGCTCAACTTAGGGGCCACCTGATACAGGAAGAAATTTTTTTCCCTGACCTCTCTAGTTTTAATATTTTCTATCACCTCAAATTTTGTTACAGTTATCTTTTTAGAGAGGCAGATTGGTGTACACAATAGTTGAAGATCTGCCTCTGATACATACTGGTGGTATGACTCTTGGTAAGTGATTTAACTTCTAAATGTCTCTAGTTAATTGATAACCATAAATTGCAGAGTTGTTTATCTTAATTATTGGAGTACATTTCCATATTAGGAAGGAACTTCTCTGATGAAATCTCTTATCTAGATAATTACCCTTCAAATATGTACACATTGTTATGTTGTATTTTACATACATATTGGTGTATAGGAATGGTACCACGCACATATATATATACCTTTGAGAGAAAGATAGAGACAGTAAGACAGAAAAACAGAGAAAAAGAGAGGGAGGGAAGGAAGAGAGAGAGAGAGAGAGAGAGAGAGAGAGAGAGAGAGAGAGAGAGAGAGACGCATACAGAGACAAGAGAAGAGAGGAGAGGAGAGGAAAGGAGAAGAGAGGAGAAGAAAGGAGAGGAGAGAAGGGGAGGAAGGAGGTAGGGAGGATGAACACAAGCATGGATGTTGCAAAGAAACAACTTAAGACTTGATTTCAGGAACTAGTTCTTAACAATTAGACTTACCTCAAGAGTATAAAGGACTGCTTCAGAAAGTGGTGGGTTTCCTTGCCTTGAAGGTCTTCAAGAAAGGATTCAATTATCACTTATCAGATATGTTATAATGGGGATGCTTTTCACTTCAAGGTTAGACTAGATGGACATTGACATAACAGCGCCATCAATCTAGAGCTGGGAAGGACCTCATTTTATACATTTCCCTCATTTTACAGGTGATGAAACTGCAGCCCAGGGAATTTCATGATTTGCCAAAGGTCATGCAGATAGTAGGTGACAGAAGAGATATTTGAACCCAGCTTCTTTGTTGTTAAATCAATGCTTTCTCTACTGTGTCATACTATCTGCTTTCCAGTTCTTTGATATTTATAAATCAGTTATATACTACTACTACTACTACTACTACTACTACTACTACTACTACTACTGCTGCTGCTGCTGCTGCTGCTGCTACTATTACTACTACTTCATCTAACATGTATATCGTGTTGTAAGATTTTTCAAGTTCTTTACAGATATTATTTCATGTTTGATCCTCACAACAACTCTGAGAAGTAGGTGATATCATTATCACCATTTGGCAATTGAGGAAATGGAGGCTGGGAGAGATTGAGTGATGCCCCCAAGGTTACACAGTCAGTAAGTATCTGACACTTGATTTTGTAGGTCTTCCTGACTCTAAATAAATTATACATACATATAATGTAAATAATATAATATGATGTGATATGACATATAATTAATATTATATAGTATAATATGTTATATCATATTAATATATACAGACACACCAATAGAATATAAACTTCTTTAGGCCAGCAGTGTTTTTCGTCTTTGTATCACCAGGGACTAAACACAAGGTCTTCCACATTTTAAGCATTTAACACATTTGCTGAATTTAATTGAATTTCAGGAAGGGCACACTAATACCACAATATAGACACATTTGGTCTTTATTAAAGGTAACCTAACCCTACCTAATATAGATTTTCAAATGCTACCAGAAAAAAATGGCAAAAATAAGCTATTATAAAAACTGGTTTCTAATCCTGCCTTTGATGCTTCTTAACTTTGTGACCTTGGAGACATCACTTAACCACCCTGAGTCTCAGTTTCTTCATGTAAAACTGAGGGAGTTGACATTGATGAATGGAGGTCCTCCTAGGTCTAAATCTCCAGTCTATGATCCATATAGCACAGGCTTCAGCCACTCTTGCATGTTCTCTGTCACTTTCCCCTTGTTTTCCCTCTTGTACCCTATATCATAGAGATATGGAAGGAAAACATGATTTCTTTCGCTGGGAAATGTCACAGCAGTGCCAGAGGAGCGATAGGTTGAGAACACTGTTAGCTCAATATATCACCCAGCATTCAGGCTTAAGGTAAATATTTTTTAACCTATAATATTTCACTCCTAGCTAATGGTACACAGCATAAATTCCATAGCAACATCAACTTGGTCTGTCTTAGAAGAACTTCTTAATGCTTCCAAGGGTTCATTCTGGATGACAAATTCAGAGCAGTAGACTCCAGTCGATGTTCCCCCAGAGTTACTTTTCAGTTAAAGAAATGAGTCCAAAATTGCAGAGTAGAGTTCAGAAATTCTCAGTGGATAAGAATGGTCTAAATGGGGCACAGGGAATGGAACTGTCATGAGAGAGAGAAACTAGGGAGAAAAACAGGAAAGAAAGAAGGAAAGAAGGAAAGAAGGAAAGAAGGAAGGAAGGAAGGAAGGAAGGAAGGAAGGAAGGAAGGAAGGAAGGAAGGAAGAAAATGAAGGAAACATTTATTAAGTTCCTTTTATGTTCCAAGCACTGTGCTAAATACTTTATAACTGTTATCTTATATGATTCTCACAACAGCCCTTCAACATAAGCATATTATTATCCCCATTATACAGTAGAGGAAATTGAAGTAAATAGTTAAAATGATAGATCCAGGATTACACAACTAGTAAATGTCTTAGGCTGCATTTGAACTAAGGTGTATCTGCTATGCCATTGATCAACTTTCTTCTTAAAGTTTATGGCAGCCAGAGGTGCAAGTAGCAAATATGGAACCTGAGTCCAATAACATCAGATGTTCCCCCTCTTCAACTTGGAAATTTATTATAGTAAAATAACAAAAGTTGCAATTAAGATGAATTCAGTTGGGCTAGAGAAAAACTTCTGCATACAACCTCCCACAACAGAGAGCGATTCCATAAACTAGACCAAAGGTTATGGTGGATAGAAGAGGGGAAGAAGGAAAGCTCGATGGTGCTGCTGTGGTAAGGAATAACACACCACTGAGCTAGAGTGTGACCGCTAGTATGGGTAGTGGAGATATTAATCTAGTAACTTCCTATTCAAAAAATTATTTTTGTTATTTAAGTGCTAAGTTCAATTATTTCTTTATATTCCTAAAAGAGTATAAGTGTTGTCAAAAAGCACTTTTTAAGTCTCCATGGTGCTTTATTTTAAAATTTATTTTATTTTTAATTTATGGAATAAAAAATGTTGTCATTGGACAAAGACCCTATTGTCTTGGTCTAGTTATAGCTCTGGCATCAAAACTTCCCAATTCTGAATAGCTCCAATTGTTAGGAAGTTTTCCTTATCAAGTCCTAAATCTTACTCTGTTGCCTCCACCCACTGTTCCTACATCTGTACTCTGAAACCAAATAGAACAGGTCTCTTTTCCCTTCTGCATGAAACTTTCTCTCTCTTTCTCTCTCTCTCTCTTTCTCTCTCTCTCTCTCTCTCTCTCTCTCTCTCTCTCTCTCTCTCTCTCTCTCTCTCTGTCTTACATTCCAATTTATTATTTATTTATTTTTGACATCCTTATGCTTTTAAATTTTGGTGCATAATTCTCTCCCTCTCCCCTCCCCCCCACCTAGGAAGGCAAGCAATAGGATATTAATTATACATGTGAAATCATACAAAACATATTTCCATATTTTCCATATTTCTAAAAAGCTATAGAAATAAAAAGAGAAAATTATATTTCAATTTGCATTCAAAGTTCATTGGTTTTCTCTCTGGAGGATAGCATTTTTTCATCATGAGGCTTTTGGACTTGTCTTTGATCTTTCTATTAATCAAAGCAGCAAAATCTTTGGCCACTCATTATCATTACATTACTATTACTCTGACTTCCTGGTTCTTCTCACTTAATTTTGTATCAGTTCTTATAGGTCTTGACATGTTTTTTTTTTCTCCTGAAATGACCCTGTTGTTATTTTCCACAGTATAATAGTACTCTGTCACAATCACATGCCAAAAGTTCTTCAACCATTTCCCAATTGATGAACATACCCTCAATTTCCAATTCTTTGCCACCACAAAAAGAGTTGCTATAAATATTTTTTACATATACATCTTTTCTTCTTCTTCTTTGATCTCTTTAGGGTACAATCTTAGTAGTGGTATTGCTTGGATTAAAGGTCATGCACAATTTTATAACCCTTTGGGCACAGTTCCAGATTGTTTTGTAGAATGGTTGGATCAGTTCACTACTCCACCAGCAGTTCATTAGTATATCTGTTTTTCCTTCATATCCTCCAGCACTTGTCATTTTGGCAGATGTAAGGTTTTTCAACACACCTTTCTCTAATCAATAGTGACTTGCAACATTTTTATGACTATAAATAGCCTTAATTTCTTTTTCTGAAAACCACCAATGTATATCTTTTAACCATTTATCAATTGGGAAATGACTATTATTTTTATAACTTTGACTCAGTTCTATACTCAGTATATATTTGAGAAATGAGGCCTATATCACAGAAACTTGTGAAAAAAATTGATATTTCTTCAATGTTTATGGTACTTTTTAGCATAAGTAATTTCCCTGATTATCTCTTTTACTTAGGTCTATTTTTGCTTTTCCTTTATCTGAATTCATTATTACTACCCCTCCCTTTTTAAATTTGGCTGAAGCATATTAGATTCTGCTCCAGCTCCTTTGACTTCTGGAATATCATATTCCTAGGCCCCCTCTCCTTTAAAGTGGTAGCCACTAAATCTTGTGTGATCCTGACTGTTGCTCCATGATATTTGAGTTGCTTACTTCTGGCTTCTTGAAATATTTTCTCTTTCACCTAGGACCTCTGGAATGTGGCTATAATATTCCTGGGAGTTTTCATTTTGGAATCTCTTTCAAAAGGTAATTGGTGGATTCTTTAAATGTCTATTTTATCCTCTGTATAAAAGATATCAGGGTAGTTTTGACTGATAATTTTTTGTAAGATGATGTCTAGGCTATTTCTTTTATTTTCTTAAATTATCTCTCCTGAATCTATTTTCCAGGTCAGTTGTTTTTTCCAATGAGATATTTCACATTTTCTTTTATTTTTTTTTAATTTTTTGACTTTTTTTTAATGTCATTGAAACATTGATGCCTCATGGAGTCATTAGAATCTTTAGTATTTTTGTGTCTCTTTTACCAAACTGTTTTTTCCCCTTAATAGCATTTTATTTTTTCCAATTACATGTAAAGATAATTTTCAACATTCACTTTTATAAGATTTTGAGTTCCAGTTTCTCTTCCCCCTCCTTCCTTTCCTCCATCCCCAAGACAGCATGTAATACCAAATTGTTTTTAAGATGTTTTTTCTTCAGTATTTTTTTGGTCTCTTTTACAAATCTGTTGATCTTCTTTTCATAATTTTCTTGCATCACCCCCTTTTTTCCCCAATTTTTCTCCTTCCATTCTTATCTCTTTCTTTAACACTTCCAGTAATTTTTATTGAGTGTGGGTCCAATTAACATTTTTCTGTGAGGTTTTTTTTTTTCTGTAGCTGTTTTCACATTATTGCCTTCTGAGTTCACGTCTTGATCTTTCCTGCCATCACATTAGCTTTTTATGGCCAAATTCTTTATTATCATTGTTCTTTGCTCATTTTCCTAGCTTATTTATTCACTTTGAACTTTATGTTAAAATTGGTCTCTGTTCACCCGAGGTGGGGAAGCACTGTCCCAAACTTCAGGCTTTTTGTGCTGCTGTTTTTGGAACTAGTACTGGGAGTCTACAAGGTGGTGTGATGTGGGGAAAGGTGTGGTTAGTGCTCTCCTGATCTGTGCTCCGTTTTCACCCTGGAAGGGTCCCTGGTCCTCTGAACCTGCATGTGCAAGCAGTCACTTTGACTTGAAACTACTACCAGAGCCCCTGCTACCTTGTGACAGACCACCAGCATTCCTATCCACCCTGGGGCAGCAACCCAGAACTGCATATAGGCAATAGAGTTGACAATCAGTGACAGCTGTATCCAGTGACAGCAAAGGTTCCTCTGTAGTTTCTTGATAAACACTTGTCTGACGCCCTTACTGTCTCTGAGCTGAGAATTCCCAAAACTGCTCCTGCTGGTGTGCCAATTGTTACCACCATGCATGTAGGCTCTAGACAGGCCTCCACCCTGGTGTCACAGACTGCTGCCAATCTCCTAAGTTATGTTATGCTGGAAAAATGTCTCACCCCAATCTTTCGTTATCTCTGATATTCTGCAATTTGATTTGAGGCATTATTGTAAAGTTGTTTGGAGGAGAGCATTGGGACAGTGCAGCTGGGTATCTGCCCCTGATACATCATTTTGATTCCCTCCCAAATTTTCTCTTCTTCAAGCTAGCCACCTTCAGTATCTCCCTACAACATTCATGTGGTATAGTCTCCAAAGCCCTCAATGTTCTGATTTCCTTCCTCTGGACTTTTCTCCAGCTTATTGTTATTTTATCTATCATGTCAGTCTCGGAATTGAACAGTATGAGACTGATGTCTTCTGTCCAAGGTATACTCATATACTAGGATAATCTGTTCCCTCCTGCTGGATGTTTTATCCTTCTTGATGAAGCCTAAGCTTGTATTAGTTACAGAAAAAAATGATTTCCATGTTAGCCATGTCTAAAAAGTGTGTTTTGTTCTACATCTTGTGCCTATCACTTCCTTGTCAGGATGTGATAACAATAAATATTTGTTATAAAGTTTAGGTTTTTTTTTTCATTGTCATCTTCATGGGGAGGGAAGAGAGAGGGAGCAAGCATATATTAAGCACCTACTATGTACCAGACTCTGTGCTAAGCACTTTACAAATATCACATTTCATGCTCACAACCTTGAGAATAGGTACAATTACTATCCCAATTTGACAGTTGAGAAAACTGAGGCAAGCCAAAGTTGTGACTTGCCCAGAATCATGCACACTTTTCATGGAATAGCAAGGTGTGATATTAAGTTTCTGAAGTCTTGAGATTTAGCACTAAAGAAATAGTGAAGAACAATTCAAAACTTTTTTTCCTTAATCAATGAAAATAGGTCCACAAAGTAAGTGTCTGAAGGAAGATTTGAGCTCTGATATTCTTGACTTTAAGTTCAATGCTCTATCTATCATGCTACTAATTGCTTCATGAAAGAAGGAGGCAGTAGGGAGAGAGAAAAAACATAATTGATAAAAAAGAATTTAATTTAAAGAAGGAAAAATGGGAAACCTCACCTAGAAGAAAAAGACTAAGTTATTTTTATTGGCTGCTATATCTCACATGAGACTCATATCAAGTTGTTATCTATAACTACAGTAACAGTAACAACAACAAAATCCAGATTTTTTTTCCTTTAAGATAAAAAAAATCAACATAAAAAATTTACAAAATGGTTAGTGGAAACTTGGGGGAATACTTTGTGGTTTTATAATGTTGCAAACCCAACCAACATTATTCATCAAGCTAAAGCTTATTACTAAAACCTCATCAGGATATAATGCTAACCAGTTGAAAAGAGGCAAGATGAGGCCACAGTCACGTTAAAACAGTTCTGGGAAAGGCCAGTCAATCAGTCAGTCAGTCAGTCAGTCAATAAGTATGTATTAAATACTTACTATATGCTAGGCAGTGGTATAGTAAATAGAACATAGGGTCTGGAGTCAGGAGGACCTGAATTCAAATCTTCCCTCAGACACTTGCTAACTGTGGTTGGCAGTATCTATGACATCTGCAGCAAACCATTCCAGTATCTTTGCAAAGAAAACTCCAAATGGGGTCATGAAAAGTCAGATACAACTGAAATAACTAGATAACAATAACATGTGCTAAGCCCAGGGGATAAAAAAAAATGGCCAAAGACAGTAGCTGCCCCAAGAGTTTACAGTCTGGAGCACGGTGTGGGTGCACAGGAAGCAGCAAACCTGGAGCAGGCCTCAGAGGACTGAATCAGGGGCAACTGTGAAGTTTTCCAGACTCCTCAATCCACTAATGCCAAAGACAACTCAGAAGGTCAGTGGGAAAAGTCTGCTTCTGTCGGTGCTCAGAGAGGAAGGCGGGGTCTCAGCTCCATTCCCCAAGAGCGTGGCCCTGGGGGGGCAGCTGCTTCCCGAGCTTCCAGCCCACAGCCTGAGGGGGGATCCAGTGGCTGATCAGAGAGGGATTGCAGGGATCTCTGCCAGTGCTGAGGCAGGAATCTCTTGCTTTGCCTGTGTTTGGATCTGGGTCACAGTTCTGGGCAGCAGTGCTGGGGTGGGGAGGAGCATTGCCACGGTGGAGCTTGCAGTGGCTGTGGAGAGAAAACCCTCCTCACAGTGACTAGACAGAAGGGAATACCTGTGGTCACAGGCCAAGAAAGGAGTAAACACCTTGTCCCTTATCATACCACCTTGGAAGAACTGAAAATTTACAGGTCCCTACAAGTATCTCTGAAAACAGCTACACAAACCCCTGAAGCTTGGGACAGTACACTCTCCACATTGGAAGCAGACTCTTACCTTAACAAAGACTTTAAAACTCAAGTAATTGGCTGGGATCATGAGCAAGCAGTGCAAAAAGAGTCAGACTATATTATCTTACTTTGGTGAAAAAGAAGATCAAAATATACAACCAGAAGAAGACAACAAAATCAAAGCTCCTACATCCAAAGCCTCCAAGAAAAATATGAATCAGTCCCAGGCCTTGGAAGAGCTCAAAAGGGATTTTGAGAAGCAAATAAGGGAAGTAGAGGAAAAACTAGGAAGAGAAATGAGAGTGATGCAAGAAAATCATGAAAAACAAGTCAACAGCTTGCTAAAGGAGACCCAAAAAATACTGAAGAAAATAACACCTTAAAAAACAGCCTAACCCAAATGGCAAAAGAGGTCCAAAAAGCCAATGAGGAGAAAAATGCCCTAAAAAGAAAAATTGGCCAAATGGAAAAGGAAGTCCAAAAGATTACTGAAGAAAATACTTCCTTAAAAATTAGAATAGAGCAATTGGAAGACAGTGACTTTATGAGAAATCAAGACACTGTAAAACAAATCCAAAAGAATGAAAAATTAGAAAACAATGTGAAATATCTCATTGGAAAAACAACTGACCTGGAAAATAGATCCAGGAGAGAGAATTTAAAAATTATTGGACTCTCTGAAAGCCATGATCAAAAAAAGAGCCTAGACATCATCTTTCAAGAAATTATCAAGGAAAACTGCCCTGATATAGTAGAACCAGAGGGCAAAATAGAAATTGAAAGAATCCACAGATCTCCTCCTGAAAGAGATCCCCAAAGGAAAACTCCTAGGAATATTGTAGCCAAATTCCAGAGTTCCCAGGTCAAGGAGAAAATATTACAAGCTGCCAGAAGGAAACAATTCAAGTACTGTGGAAACACAATCAGGATAACACAAGATTTAGCAGCTTCTACATTAAAGGACTGCAGGGCATGGAATATAATATTCCGGAGGGCAAAGGAGATAGGATTACAACCAAGAATCACCTACCGAGCAAAACTGAGTATAATCCTTCAGGGGAAAATGGTCATTCAGTGAAATAGAGGACTTTCAAGCATTCCTGATGAAAAGACCAGAGCTAAACAGAAAATTTGACTTTCAAATACAGGACTCCAGTGGAACATGAAGAGGTAAACAGGAAAGAGAAATCATAAGAGACTTATTAAGATTGAACTGTTTACATTCCTGCATGGAAAGATATTTGTAACTCATGAGACCTTTGTCAGTATTAGGGTAGTTGAAGGAAAAAAATTGTATGTATGTATATACATATATAGATATATAGATAGATAGATAGAGGGCACAGGGTGAGTTGAAGATTAAGGGGTCATATCTGGAGAATAAAATTAAGGGGTGAGAGAGGATGATACTCAGAGAAGAAAGGGAGAGGTAGAATGGGGTAAATTATCTCACAAAAAAAAAACAGAAAAGAAAGGTCTCTCACAGTGCAGGTGAAACAGGGGAAGGTGAGAGGGAATGAGGGAATTTTATTCTCATAGGATTTGGCTTAAGGAGGAATAACATACACATTCAACTGGGTATGGAAATCTGTCTTACCCTACAGGAAAATAGGGGCAGAAGGGGACAAGAGAGCAGGGGGTGATAGAGAGGAGGGCAGATTGGGAAGGAGTGTAATGAGAAGCAAATACTTCTGAGGAGGGACAGGGTCAAAAGAAAGAATAGAATAAATGGAAGGGCAGGATAGGATTAAGGGAAATAGAGTTAGTTTTTCACAACATGTCTACTAAGGAAGTGTTTTGCATAACTACACATGTATAAACTATATTGAGTTGCTTGCCTTTTCAATGAGGGTGGGTGGGGAGGGAGGAAGGGGGAAAATTTGGAACTCAAAATTTTAAAAATACATGTTTAAAAAAAATGTTTTCACATGCAACTGGGAAATAAGAAATACAGGAAATGGGGTACAGAAGTCTATCCTGCTCTACAGGAAAAAAGATGGGGAAGGGGATAAGAGAAGGGAGGGGGGAGAGATAGAAGAGAAAGCAGACCAGGAGAAGGGGTATTCAGAACGCATGCCATCTTGGGGTGGGGGGAGGGGTAAGAAATTTGGAACTCAAAAACTTGTGGAAGTGAATATTGAAAACTAAAAATAAATAAATTTATATTAAAAAAAGAAATAAACTCATTAAACAGGAAAAAAAAGAGTTTACAGTCTGGTTGGGGAGTCAAGTTGAAAACAATTATATAGTAACACTCCACCCTGGATCGCTGTCTTGTCACTGCAGAGGAGGTTGAGTAGCTCAATAAAGCGGTGAGCTATGCTGTACAGGGCTGCCCATGATGGTTAAGTCATACTGGAAAGTTCTGAAATTTTTGATAAAAGATGATAAAACACTCCAGGATCTTTGCCAATAAAACATCATGGGCATTACTAAAATGATAAAAGAGATGACATTGGAAGATGAGCACCTTAGGTCTGAAGGTATCCATATGCGACTGGGGAAAAGTGGAGGGAAATGATGAACATGAAATTGAACAGACTTCCAGAAATAATGGAGGAGAGAAGGGTCTAGTGTGTTATAGCCCATGGGATCATAAAAGATCAGGTACAACTGAATGACTGAAAAACATAGATGAACAAAGTATAGACAAGTTAAATTGGAAATAATCTAAAGATTGAAGGTGCTAGAATTAAGAGAGATTGAGAAAGGCTTCCTGCATGATGGAATTTTAGTTGGGACCTGAAGGGAGCCAGGAAAGTGAGGGGCCAAAATGAGGAGGTAGAGTATTTCAGTCATTGTGGGAACAGCCAGAGAAAATGCTGGGAGTTGAGAGATGGAGTGCCTTGTTCATGCAACAGAAAAGTATGAAGTTAAGTTTCTATGCCTTCAGAATTAACACCACAAAAGTGATGAAGAATGGTTTAAAATAATTTTTTATACTGAAAATAGGTTCTACAAAACCTCCTTATTTATCACAAAATCTCAGAATTGGTGAAGCTCCACAGAATCTTAAATCCAGAGCAGGAAAGGGACCCAAGATCATATAGTTTAACCCCTTCATTTTACAAAAGAGGAAACTGAGGCTCAGAGTGGTTCATGGGATCATAGACTCAAAGATCTAGAACTCAGAGGTCCTCAGGGGATCTCTAGTCCAACTCCTTCATTTTACAGAGGAGGAAGCTAAAGCCTACAGGGATTTAGTGACTTAGCCAAGGTCACACAGGTGTAAAGTGGCAGTCAGGATTCACTCTCAAGTCCACCACATATGAATCTCATGTTCCTCTCATTGCATCAGGCTGTTCCATGCTTGCCACCATGGTGCAGTGGATAGAGCACTGCACCTGGAGTCAGGAAGACTCATCTTCCTGAGTTCAAATCTGGCCTCAGACACAGATTAACTCTGTGACCCTGGGCAAGTCACTTCAGCCTGTTTGCTTCAGCTCCTCATCTGTAAAATGAGCTGAAGGAAAAAAATGGCAAGCCACTCCATATCTCTGCAAAGAAAACCCCAAATGGGGTCACAAAGAGTCAGACATGACTGAAATGATTAAACAAAAGCAACAGCAAAGTGTAACCAGTATCTGGATAGACATCCCTCTACAACAACCCCACTGACAAGGGGCCATCAGGTTTTCTTTGATGACTTCTAATAATAGGGAGCTACCTATTTTTGAGATAGGCATAATGTAGGCAGAGGGAAAATGATCAATGGGACTGGAGACAAGGAGAGTAGCTATGTGGAACCGTAGCCGTAAAATCTGGCCTAAGAAGAAGTGAAAATGTGGTTGGGATCCTGCTTTGGATGCTGAAGAGCTGACTGATCCTGGACAAGTAACTTCACATCTCTAAGTCTCAGTTTCCTCATCTATAAAGGCGAAGTTCTCAACTTGTATTGGTAGAGTTTTCTTATCTGGAGTTCTCTGTATCAAAGGAAATTACAGGTCCAGTTTCCTCTCTCTCTCTCTCTCTCTCTCTCTCTCTCTCTCTCTCTCTCTCTCTCTCCCTCTCCTCTCTCTCTCTCACTTTCTCTCTCGCTCTCTCTCTTTCCCCCTCCCTCTGTTCTTTCCCTGTCTCTATCTTCCTCCTCCCCTCCCTCCTTCCCTCTTTCTTTCTCTCTCTTTCTCTCTCTCCTTCCCTCCCTCCCTATCTATGTATTTTTGTATACATATATAAATGAATATACATATAAACAGAAACATATATAAATTTGCACACATACATGTATATACACATATACATTAAAACTATCTCAGAAGGCCGCTGAACAATGAAGTTTGGAGACCTATTTTTGTTTGGAAATTTTGTTTCCGCTTCCACAAACTTTATTATTCATCCTTTTTTTTTTACTAGTGTGTGTCACACACACTCCCCTGCACACACATATATGCAGACCCTAGGCGTGTACATACATGTGTAAAAATATACACACATATGTGCATATGTATGCACATGTGCATATGTTTATACACACAGATACACACATATGGCCTCGTGTATGTTGTATTAATCAGACCTTCGATTTCATTGATGCAGAGAGCTCTCAGGAAGAGCTGCTGCTTGATATAAATGTCAGCTGTTTCAATGATTACTTCCTAAGCCAAGCCATTCCACTGTTGGACAGCCCTAAATATTAGGAAGTTTTTCCTCACAGCAAGCCTGAAATGAATGGAGAGTTTTCTATCCACTTTTCAAGGCGCTCACCGAGTAAGGCAGTGCCTGAGAACATCATTTTGCTTGTTGGGAACTGTCTCCTGAGAATGTTTCATTGTAAAAGAGCCCCCAGATGTATTTGATAGCTTTCTTTTTTTCAGTGCTGGCTTTTTCAATGCATGGTTACTGAGCCTCTTCCTCTGAGACATGTATTATTTACCTGCTCCAAAGCACAGCAGAGCCCAAGACAAATTTGGAGCAGGGCTCCTCACACATCTCTAGAAAACACGATCAGAGAGGAAGGAAAGGAAATCAATGGGTGTGATTGCTCGTCTCCATCCACTGTAAAAGTGTTGGTGAGGGACATTATTCATCTCTGCTGGTGAAAATTGGATTATAAGTGTTGTTGAAGCAGAAACAGAATTTCGAAAGCAAAATAGGCTTCCTACCTTCATGGCTGAGTGGTCTTCTGAGAGAGTTTTAATTGTGTGTGCCAGAGCTTCAGAAGCCAAGCAACTGCTGATTGGGAAGGGATGTTTTCTTTCCTTTCTTTTTCATGTTTCTTTTCTTTCCCCAATGAATCAGAAATGTAGTTGCAAGGTTGTCTTGGAGTTCATCTCTAGTCAAAATTTTGCTTTACAGGTGAGGAAACTGAGGCCCAGAAAGGTTAAATTGCTTAGGCTCATATAGTGCATATATATAGAGCAAGAAGCAAGCTTGGAAGTCATTTGAACTGTTCTTTGAAGGAAGCTGGGAATTCAAAGAGACAGAGGCAAGGAGGGAAGGCATTTCAAATATTGAACATCTTTGAAGAAGAAAAGGAGAAAGAAAAAGAGACAGAGAGAAACAGAGAGAGAGTCAAGGTCAGAGAGTGAAATGGAAAGATAGATGAAAGGAGGTGTGTATGGATAGATAGTTTTCCAGCTGGCAGACAGTGTGAACAGAGTAGAAAGTGTGTAAGGGAGACTAAGGTAGGATTAGAACAGGGAGGTGGCTAGCATATTGTATGAGAGTTTAAATGATAGAATGTGGATTCTGAATTAAAAGCATAAATATAAGGCATAGAAAATACATGGTGTCTTGCAAAGATTCAGAGTAGATTATTGACATCCTCCAGCTCAGTTTCTAAATAATATACCTCTAGGAGCCCATACCAATACTTGTGACTTGGCCTGGCTTCAGAAGCTATCCAAGGGCTTTATATAGCTTAATTAATCTGGACAGCCCCTGTGAGCAGAGTCAAAGTAGTAAGGGGTTAATTGAAACAGACAGCAGGGTTAAGGAGATGATACAGGGTGAATTAGTGCCAGTTAGCTCTAGAGTCTTTCAGTTTATGTCTACATTAGCAGATGAGTAAAATAAACCCTTTAAACCCAGATTCACATAAATTCAGTTGGATTTCACCAACATTTATTGAACACTTCCTATGGGAATGAGAAATCTGAAACTCTTTACAAATGAAAGTGATACAAAGCATGTCATCAAAGAAATGTATGACAGGAAAGGGAAAAGAGGTTCCTTGGTGCATTGTGGAAGAAAGGAATAACTGGCAGATTACCCCTGTGATCCATTGGTAACCATGCAGTTATCATTTCAATCTAATTTAATACAACACACATAAGTTGAGTCAGTACTGAGTAGCTTGTACTGTTCTAGGTGTTGGAGATATGAAGAAAAAAATTAAACTGCTCTTATACTCAGGGAACTTAGATTTTATTGGGAAAAATATGTGTCCATATCAACATAAATTCAATATATAGAAAGGAAATTAAAATAATTTCTGGGAAGGGGATGAAGCATTAATCTCTGGGGAATATGAAGAAATGCTTCTTATAAGAGGTAGTACCTGAGATATACTTTAAAGGAAAGTAAGAATTCAATAAGGTACAGGTAAAAAGGGAGGACATTCCAGGGATTGCCTGTCCAAAGTCATGGAGGAGATCCAATGTAACATTTGGGAAAAAAACAAATCGAGCTCTTTGGTTGAAATAGGATGTGTGAGGGGATGACAATATGTGATTCAACTAGAATTTCAGTGTCAAGAAACATGTTTTATCTCATATAGTGTCTGGTAAATTTATAGGAAGGCATAGATAACAGTCAAATGGGATAGGCAGACAGGGACAGAGTATGATCTGAATAACTGGAGGGAATACCTACACCAATAAAATCACAGATCCAGCAAAGTATGGGAGTATGAGACATCTACTTATGCAATCCTTTGATGAATGATTGTTGCTTCAAAGTGACCCTAGGCTCTGAAGGCCATAACAACCAAGCATGAACTCTAGCAGGCCTCACTAATCCGTAATGGCTTCAATTAGGGGACAGGAGTTGGGCTACTAGTGGCAAACTATGTGTCTGTTGCCAAAGAATCAGCCTAAGAGAGAAGTGTTTTAGAGTGGAAAGAGTGACAGATTTGGAGTCAGAGGACTTGGGTTTAATTTCCGACTCTATTACTTACTGCATATATGACTTCGGGACTTAACTTTTCTAGGTTTCCTCATCTATAAAATAAAGGGGTTGGATTAGATGGTCTTTGATGTATCTTCTATTTATAGATCTATGATCCCATTACCTGAGTTTAAATTTTGGTGCTGGTACGTAGTACTCTTCTGTCCTTGGACAAACCTCTCTAGGCTTCAGTTTTCTCATATTAAAAATGAGGGGTTTTGACTAGATGGTTTTCTATGATTCCTTCCATTTCTGGAACTATGACTTCCTCTGAGCTCTAAAGGTCCTTCTAGCTTCAGATCTTGGACCCTATGACCTGGGCTCACATCCTGGCTCAGTTATATATTCACTCTGTGGGTTTGGACAAGCCAGCCTTTGTGGGCTTGAGTTTCCTCATCTCAAAAGTGAAGGAGTTGGACTTGGTATCTTCAAAGGTTTCTTTCAGCTCCTAATTTATGATCCTTTAATTCTAAGTACAAAGAAGCAATATTTTCCTAACTGGGGGCTCAGAGCAATTGTTAGTAAATTAATAACTTTTCATCTAAAATAAATACCCTAAAACCAAATTAAACAGGAACCATGTAGACATTATGGTACATTATATTTCCTCTAGGCTTAAAATGACCTAATTATGATAGCAAGGTGTCACACTGGGACGATGAATACAGAGAGCTATAAAATAATATTCCCAGGAGAGAGTACTAGGATAGGATAATTAGGTCACCTCTCCACTAGGAGTTATTTCCCCTTAGGGAAGGGTGAAAAACATGGGTTTAGGATGCATGATATCTGGTAACTGCCAATGTCAATGGGTTATTCTTAATAACTGCTAACTAAATTATAATTTCAATAGTTTTCACCCACTGAAGAAATACAAGTATTCTCATTGCTACATTTTTGTGCCTTGGAACCAAGCCCCAAATGCTCTCTATACCTTTGTCAGCTTCTTACCACTTAGCTGTGAAGCAGGTCATACTCATATACTAGATTCCCTCTCCCATCTCTAAACCTTTGCACAGACTATACGCCACACTTGTGATGCTCACTCTCCTAACCTCTATCTTTTAGAATGTATTGTTGTCTTCAAAGATCAACTCAAGTACCATTTTTTCCACTTTGACTTTTTTTAAATTTTATTTTTAACTTACGGAATAAAACAAGCATTTCCATAATACAGTAAAAAAGTGTAAATGAGACTGTAAATCTACTATGCACAAGTTGCTATTCCTTTCAAATACAGAATAAAATAATTATGTAAATTTATTTTTGTTTCTTCCTTCCCCACTCCCCCACCCCAGAGATGGCTACAATGTGACACAAATAGGTCCAAGTATATATATGTACATATATAATATATACATATACATATACATATACATATACATATACATATACATATACATATACATATACATATACATATACATATACATATACATAGACATAGACATAGACATAGACATAGACACATACATATACATATACATACACATACACATACACATACACATACACATACACATGCACATACACATACACATACACATATACATATACATATACATATACATATACATACACATATACACACTTACGTATATGTATATGTATATATGTATATATAAGTATATATACATATATGTAAGTATATACACACACATAAATATACATGTAATATATATATATATGTAAAATGATTCTATGCCTATTTCTATTCATCATTTCTTACTCTGAATACAGATAGCATCTTTATATGTTCTTTGTAGTCAGTTTAGGTATTTGTAATAGACAAAATAAGTTATTCACTCAAAGTCACTCTTAAAACAATGTTGCTCTTACTGTACAATGTTATCTTGGTTCTGCTCATTTCACTCTTCATTATTTCATGCAATTCTTTCCATATTAAAAAAATCATTGAACTTTTAATTTCTTAAAGCACATTAATATTCCATTACAATTATATACCACAACTTGTTCAGCCATTCCACAATTTCCTGTTCTTTACCATAATAGAGAGATCTACTATAAATATTTCAGAACATATGGGCTTTTTTAACCTTTTTCCCTAATCATCTTTGGAAATAGATCAAGTAGTGGGATTGCTGGGTAGAAAGGCACAGGGAGTTTAATAACTCTTTGGGCATAATTCCAGATTGATCTCCAAAATGGCTGGATCATTTTACAATTCCACCAACAATGAATTAGTATCCCAATTTTTCCACATCCTCTCCAATTGTTATGATATTATTAATAATAACATTAATGATTTTGTGGTTATCAATAAATGACTTCACAAACATGCATTGAAGGCCTAGAACAATGTTTGACATATAGGAATAAGGACTGGAACTTTGATTTCATTACTATAGGTAACTTCTAAATGAGAAAACAGCACTCTACCAAAGCAGGCTGGCACTTTCTCTGCAACTTATACTCTTAGAAATCTTCTTAGAGCAAATGGGTGGGTAAAGAAATAATGATGATGATGATGATGATGATGATGATGATGATGATGATGATGATGATGGTGATGGTGATGATGATGATGGTGATGATGATGATGGTGACGTTGATGATGATGACAGTGATGCTGATGATGAGATTTATGTATTACTTTGAGGTCTGTAAATTGTTTTACTTATTTGATTCTCACAACAACCCTGTGAAGTAGGTGCTATTGTCCCCATTTTACAGATAAAGAAAATGAGGTTGACAAAGGTCAAGAGGCCCTTGGTCAAACAGTTAGGAAGTATCTATAACAGTAACTGAAAAACTCATTAGTTTAATAATCTAATCCCCAGGGCAGTAGTCTATCCACTGAGCCATGATGCCTGTCACCTGTCACATAGAAGGTGCTTAATAAAAGGTTATTGATTAATTGATACTGATGAGGAATTTGAGGGTCTGAGCTATGAAGTGACTTTTCTGTCATCACATAGCTAGTAACAATAATAACAACAATAAAAGCTAATATTTACATAGTGCTCTAAATGCTTTACAATTATTATCTCATTTGATCCTCACAACAATCCTGGGAAGTAGGTGCCATTATTACCTCCATTCTACAGATGAAGAAACTGAGGTGAAGAGAGGTTAAATGACTTGCCCAGGTTCACACAGCTATGAAGTGTCTAAGGCTAGATTTGTACTTTGAATCGAGACTAGAATCTGAATTCTTCTTGCTACAAATTTATATTTATTTCCCATCCACAACGTTGCTTCTAGCTGTATGATCAACAGAGTCAGGTATCTATTTTTACAGGGAAAATCGTAATAATAAAATTCATATATTGCTGAAAAATTTTAAAGTGCTTGGCATACATCTCAATTTTTCTCCTTTCAGTAACTTTGTGAGATAGATGCTATCATTATCTCCATTTCATAAATGAAGAAGTTGAAGCTCGGAGAGATTGTATAACTTGTTCAGGATCACACAACCAATAACTGTTTAAGTCAGAATTTGAATTCAGGCCTTCAATGACTCCAAGTATGGATTTCTTCCCACTCTGTCATTTAATTGACCAAACTACTAAATAACCCCCTTTCTCCTTTCCCCTTCCCTCTAAGTGTGTGTGTGTGTGTGTGTGTGTGTGTGTGTGTGTGTGTGTGTGTATGCTTGTGTGTATGTATACACACCTATATACACATACATACACATACACATACACTATATACACACATATACATATATACATATACACACATATATACACGTGTACTTATGTATGTACATATACACATACATTTTATATATATATGTATATATATAAAATATTCTAAGAACCTCTTTCCCATCCTAAAATTCTATTTAAAGTGTTTTGAAATGTTTGTTAGGACAGAGGCCCCTTCTCTTCCTTGTCTCCTCACCTCCATTGCCAGAGAGGTGGCCTCATTCAATACAGCACATTGGGAAATCAGTAACACAGAAGCCCAAAGCCTCACGGCCAGTGCTAGAGCCTCCAGCTGCAATTGTTTATTTTATTTTTTTTTAAAGTATAATGACAGACTACTAATAAAAAAGAGAAAATTTCAAGAGGTTTTAATTATCATTAGGGAACAAATTTGGTGTTAACAAACATTCCCCTCTGAAGCAGGCTTTTATGCCTACTGAAGCATGGCTTGCCATCCTTGCTTCATCATAACACAACATGTACTGTGAGCCTAATCAGCTTCATCAGCACCCAGATTATTAATTAGTATAATAATAACTCTGCATTTGGCTGAATGGCCTACTAAGGAGTGGTAACAGCTGGCTGTATTTTAACCTCTGGCCGTTCAGAATCGAATTCACGGGCAGTCCATGTGCCTTAGGTAAGTAGCATTCTACCTTGGAAAGAGGGCTGAATTTGAAATCTGAGGACCTGGATTCAGATCTTGCATCTTCCATTTACTATTTATATGACCTCGAGCCAGCTACTGATCTTCTCTTGACCTGTTTCCTCATCTTGTAAAATGAAGGAGTTGGAATAAGTGATTATTTTGGTTTTTCCCTAAGAAAGAGCAATACATTTGGAACCACCCAAAATGGATTAAAATTCTAGCTTTCTTATCTATCACTACTCTGGATCTCAGCATCCTTAGCTATAAAATGATCAGATTGTATTTCAAACCCTCTAAACTCACTCTATGTTGCTAAAGAATAAGTACGATCAGGTCACTACCCTGACCAATAATTTCTAGTTTCTATTACTTCAGGTATCAAATGCTGTATTTGATCTAACTTCTATGTTTGACATTTAAAACCCTTCAAAATTGGGCTCCAACCTACATTATTTTTTGCTTACACTTAAGTCTGGGTAAATTGACTTTCTTGTTCCTCACATAGGACATTAAATCTCTTGTCTTTATCCCTTTACATAGATTTGCCTGTGATTCTCTTCTTCCTTACCTGTGCCTCTTAGAATATCCATTTTCACTTTCATATAAGCTCTTTCCTATTCCCCAAAGTATCACTGCCCCCACTGCCTTTTATTCATTTTGTCTATGTTAATTTTATAAATACTTACAATAGTATGTGAATTATTGGAAGAAAATTAAAATAATCGAATTTTTGACTCATAATAAGCTTTATCGTGTTTCACATTAAAATAATATGTAATTTGTCTTCCTTTTGCTTGCAACAGCTTTTAAAAAAAAACATGTTTGGCATTGAATTCACAAGATTTTGAAACATATTTTTTCATTCTTTATCATGAAACCACACATCACTTTGAATATTAAAACTTTTTTGACAAATAGTCCATTAATCCAAGTCTAGCATTGATTATAGTCCACAAGCTTTCAAATGGGGTTTACATTAGATGAGTTTCCAGGTAATGGAAGCATATTTATATCCACCTTTTGAATAATTTTCTTAGCCTTCTATCGTGCATGGTGTGGTGCAAGGTCATATTTATAGTATTCCATTTTCAGTTGAGAATTTATGTAATTCTAGAAGGATTCATCTTCCCAGAGTTATACTTTGTTTTCCTAATTAGCACTGATTGGGGCTGTAAGGTCCACATGGTTCTTGCTTATATGGATTTAGGGTGTTTATTTCAGATGAAAAGTTACAAATTTAATCATGCTTGGTCTGAGACCCCAGCTAGGAAAATTTCATACATTTAGACTGAGATTATAGACCCTCTGCTTAAATTTACATTTATGTATCTCTCTAGTTAACCCCTGACCTTTCTGTGGTTGAGAAAAACATCAAGATTCTAGAAATGTTTGAGCAACAAAATAGCAGATGATATAATGATATCTGTGAATAGAAAGGAACAAGGAGTGGAAAGTAGGAAAATGGTCTACCTTCTAGGATTTCCGTCAGTCCTTTAGTAGGTAGGTGTACTCCTGGTATCATCTGGGGTCTTTTGTTCCCCAATGTCTATTGAGCCAATGGTCATTCTCAATATCTTTCTTCTCTGTCACGGCTCAGATCCATCTTCTCTTTCTCCTTTCACAAGTTGTTCAAGGGCTATCAGCTCCTGAATCATCTCTGTATCACCCTACTCCTTTGTTTCCACTTTCAGCCTTTAGAATTTTTCTCTGGTTCTCACATAGCTTCTACCCTTTACACACATTCCTCAGGGCATGTCTGTCTATTATAAAATGACTTTTATTAACTCAAGGAAGTACATAAAACCTGCTTATTATACTTTTCTGATTAATTGATTCAATCAGAAAAGTGTTCTGATCTAATGAAGAAAAATATTTTTAGTGAATAGGGAAATCAGGGGAGTCCTAATTTTATATCAGTATATTCATGAGAATTCATCTTTCACTTTATGGGAATAAGGCTTCTAGGTCTACTGGAAATTTTGAAAAATTCCCAAACTCTTTTTGGGGATGCTTGCTTTATTGTTTGACAAATATGTGTAGATGTTAAAGATTTGCCTAAATTCCCTCTGAATCTAAAATAACTTAAAAATCTAAAATAATTTAAAATAATCTTGAATGAAAAAAGTGAGTTTCCTTAGTAAAAATTACCCTTTTCCAATCTTTAATACTTCAAAGTTTATATTGTCTTGCCCCATTTTTTCCCCCTTTTTAACAATGGATAGTATCCTGTTTTTACTGGTCTTTTCACTGTTCTTTTAGCTTTAAGATATCTATGACATATTACAAAGGAATCAGCCACAACCCATCAAGCTTCCAGGTTTCTCTAAAGGTATTTGTTTGTAGTCTGGGGGTTAACTCCACTATTTTAAAGCAATAGTTTGTCAGACCTTATCATTTTTTAAAATTTTTGATTTTTTTGTGCTTTTATTGGAGTTATTTATCTTATTGTATTGTGAGATTGAATCATCCTTGAAAAACTTGTTTTACTCAGACCAGAAATAGCTTCAATATTTCTAATAGCCATTGAAGTGTGCTTTTTAAAAAGAACGATTCTTTTGCATGTTTCCTTGGAGAAATGTTCATTGTTAATACTCTAGAATTAAAAACACATCAAAACCCAACAATTATTCATGTGGATATGGCAAAAAAAAAACCCTCAGCACTCAATAGTCAGAAGAATTACTAAAAGCAGGTCAGTCCTGTTTCATCTGGTCAGTCAGATATTCAAAGTCAGTCTAGTGTTGGTAAAAGTACATGCACATGACCATTGCATTTAAAAAAAAAAGAAACCATATAAAAATATTTCTTGTACCAAGTAATTCTCACTATATAACATGACTGTTTGCCCTTAAAATTTCTTTTAAGTCCCAACCAAATCCTCATTTTTTAGTAGAAGCCTCTCCCAACCCCTTTAATTCTAGTGCCTTACCTCTGTTCATTATTTAATATTTACTCTGTATATAGCTTACTTTGGATATATTTGTTTGCATGTTGTGTCCCCCATTAGACTGTAAGTGCCTTGAGAGCAGGGACTGTCTTTTGCTTTTCTTTTTTGTATTTCCAATACTTAGTGTCTGGAATGTAAATAAGGCACTTAATAAATATATGTGTATATATCTATATCTCTCTATCTCTATCTCTATCTATATAGATACAGATGTGTGCATGATCTCATCCCTGGTATAATGTAATCTTCTTCAAATTCAGAACTGTTTGATTTTTGTATTCCTTGCCCCCAATACAGTGCTTGGGTGAAAGTAAGTACTTAATAAATGCTTTTGGACTCTCTCACAGCTCACATTTCTATAGAACTTTAGAGGTTTACAATGCACTTTTATATGAAAGATGTCTCTGACCTACCTGTGTAAGCTTGGACAAGTAATTTGACTTCTTTTATCCTTAGTACTCTCATCTGTAAAGTAAAGCCATTGGGCCAGATGGCCTCTAAGGTCCCTATCAGCTCTATATCTATGCTTTCACTTAATCTCTAGCCATAATCCTTAGGTAGATAATATTATTCCCCATTTTCCAGATGATAAAACTGAGGCTGAGAGATTAAGTGAATTGTGAAGTGTCATGTATCAAGGGCAGGATTTGAATATAGAACATCTTGACTATAAGGCTAATCTTCTTTCCTCTATGTAATGTTGCCTCTGTGAGCTGTCCAGGGATGTAACATTATTTACTTGTCAACTTTATGGAGAACAGCTGCCTCATCATATTACAGTGAACAACCCTCTTTAAAAAATAATAAGCCTAGTTGGTCTCCCTACCTTTTCCCAGCTCCTGGCACCATGTGGTCTATTGGCCACTCACCAGGTGAGGATCTAAAGGTTGTTATCACAGCTCATAGTCATTCAGATTGCCCTCTGAGCTGGTTGAGTAGGGTTCCAGGCAGGCACTAGAGAAACAGCAGTGCTAGAAAAAAGCATGCCAAATCCTGTCAAATCATTACCAGACAGGAAAAGAAGATGGATTTAAAAAATGTCAGTCCCCTGGAGTTTATGGCCTTCAGCCAGGAACCTCTCCTGCTGATCTCCAAGGACTTACTTGTACCAAGACAGATGGTACTGAGAATCCCATTCCTCAAGTGTTAAGAGTGGAAGGATGGCTGCTTCCTTGAGGGAGTAACGTGAGGTAGGTGGAAGGGATGAGAATGTTCTACTTGCTTTACTACTGGGTGACCTAGTTAGTTGAACTTCTGCCATTCATCAGCACACACATATACCCCAACCATCCTGCTAGTTATAAAGGAGAAGAGTGAGAAATAGATGGCTAGATACTGTCTTTTAACCTTCAAGTCTCCCTATTACAGGGATTTCACAGTCTCTGATAACACTTTGAGACTGGTGTGCACATGTTGGAGGAGGTTTAGCATATGCTTTCTATCCTAAGAGCAATATTGTAGAGGCAGAAGACCAGATTGAGAGCTGATTCAGACCTTAAAGGTCATCAAATCTGAGCTGTCACCTGACATATGAGGAAACTGAGACCCAGAGAGAATTAATGAATTAATTAAAGGATTGATTAACTTGCCCAATGCCATGCATTCTTTCAACCAGTATTTATTAATTGCCAGGAATTTTGCTAGGTGATAGGAATACAAAGGCAAACAAAAGCGGGCAATCTTTGCCCTTAAGTACCTTAGAACCGAAGGATAAGGTGAAACTAGGAAATAATATGTACACAGAAATGATAGAGCCTACTATGTGTCAATCATTGTGCTAAGTGCTTTTTACAAATATTATGTTATTCAATCCTTACAGCAACCCTGGAAAATGGGTAAAACTATTATCTCCATTTTATAGAGGAGGAAACTCAGGTTAAGTGACGGGGCAGGGGTTCCATAGCTAGTAAGTATCTGAGGGCAGATTTGATCTGGGTTCTTGCTGATTCCAGAACCAATACTCTATCTACTATGTCACTAACTGCCCCAAAATAACTAAATGGTTATAGCAAATCCTTCTATCATTAATACTAAAATATTTACAAAACAGAACAACTCCAGAGAAATTGTAGATGTGTTCACTATCACGTGGAAGAATCTGAGATTATCTTTGAAGGAGACAAAGAATAATCCATAAGGTAGAGATGAGAATGACATGCACTCCTAGCATGAAGAATGGTCTCTGGAAAGGTAGAGAGATTGGAAGTAGAATGCCATGTGTAGCCCAAAGTAACTGGACCAGTTTAGGAAGAACACAGTATGAGGCAGCATAGCTTTGTGGATGATGTCTGAACAACAGTCTCAGCTGATTGATGCTCTCTCTAGAAAGACTTTCCTGATACCCTTTAATCCTAATGTTCACCTCTGTTGATCTTCTCCAATTTATCTTGTCTATAACTTATTGTTTATGCAATGTTGTTCTTGTTTATGTGTTTTCTCCCCTATTAGATTGTGAACTTTCTGAGAGAAAGCATTTTTTTTTTGGCCTTTCTTTGTAGCCTAGGCCATATTAGGCTTTTAATAAATGTGTGTTACTTGTTAACTACTAGTTCTAAATCCTTAGTAATGTGCTAACATAGATTGAAGCCAGATTATGAAAAACATTAAATGACAGAAGAATGTGTCACTCAGCTTATGTAGCAGAATCTGGATTTGAACCCAGAACTGCTAACTCCAAATCTGGGGCTGTTTCCCATACACAGTAATTCCATCACTACAACTTCAAAGGTTGAGCTTTTTTGTTTTGTTTATTTTTGTTTTAATTCTCTCTTGGCTCCAGTTTCCACATGCAGAAAATGTTGAAGAGAGTCCTAGAAGCTGTTTACCTCCAAGCAACTGGTAAATGATTCTGTCAAAGAATCTTCCTCCCCTGTGTTAATGAGCCACCTTAGCTTGTGGCTCTGTTTATCAAATGGTCTGCAGCAGATGGACATTTTCCAAGGGATTTGACAAATTTTGTAGTCAGGATTTTATTAATGGTGTTGGAGTAGTATTTTCAGAGATTTTATCCTCTCTGTATCAGGAATGGATCACCTTGTGCAGGAAGAGAGTTCAATAGTCAAACAACATTGGTTAAACTTACCTACCACATTCCAGACCGTGTGCACTGGGGATACAAACAAGAAAAAGAAAGATAGTCCCCCATCCTCAAGGAATTGACAATCTAATGCAGGAAGACAATACACAAAAGGAAAATGAAAAGGGGGAGGAAGGCATGATGTTTGTGCAGTTGAAACCAAGAACAGCTGGTTGGAAATGAAGAATCAACTGGAAATTCTGAGCAAGTCACTTCAAGGACATCTGTTTCTTCACCTATAAAATGAAGGAGGTAGAGTACCTGCCCTTTGAGGTCCCTTCTAACTTTAAATCCATGGTCCTATGCATATCCCCAGAAACAGCTTCTTGCATGTATAGAACCAGTTGACTGAGTTGCAGTTCTCTGTATGGCTTTATTGTCCCTGGATTGGAGCAAAACAAGGACCCATAACAGCAATGAAATCAGGTGCATTTGTCTTGTACCGTTCTCCTGAGAGAGATCATACCCACTGAAGTAGGAGAGTCAAGGATTTGGATTTAGAGAAGCCATGTTCATATCCCATCTCTATTACCTACTAATTCTTAGTCACTCAATGAACATTTGCTAAAACCTACTATGTGCAAGGATGAGAAAAAAAATCACCTATGTAAGTGTCAATCATTCTGGTGCTATTATTTTTCTCATTTTACAGTTCAGGAAGCTGAAGCAAATAGGGATTAAGTGACTTGCCCACAGTCACAGCTAGTAATTAACCTAGTCAGTCTTTCTGACCCAATACTCTACCCATGATACTACATAAGTGCCTGGTGTTATCCTAAACATTGGAAATACAAAGGCAAAAGAGAAGATCCCCTATGTCCTAGTTGGGTAGCCTCAGGTGGTCAAGCTGAATTTGCAATACCAAATTCTGCTTCTACTGGTTGGGTGATCCCCAAGATGCCAGGTCACTTAAAGTTAACTGAACCCTAGTTTCCCTCTCTTTTAAATGAGGTTTTACCAAACGATATCTAAGGTCCCCACCAGCTATGACTTTATGATGAAGACCTGTAGTTAAGTCATCTTCATGTGAAACTCTGTGGGCATACCTTTTAATCTAAGAGCTGATGGAGACTGTCAATGTGAATGCTGGTATTGGGGACACTACCTAACCTTTGAATCATACACATTTAGAACTGGGAGGAGACTAGTAGAGAGACCATTTCCAGTTCTTCTTTTTATTGATCCTGGTATTATCTAGGAGGGATATAGTACCCATTTCTTATTGCCTATGTGACATGGGCAAGTAATTTAATCTTTCTAGGTATTATTTTCATCAACTACAAAATAAGAGCTGTTGAATGAGATGATCTTAGGGTTCCTTTCCAGTTCTAACCCTATGACCCACTATCATAACAAATGTATATAACAGAGAGGGTATATGAACCCAGGTTTGCCATGTGTCCCGTAACTGGAATCCCTTTCACCTTATAACAAATGAAGTAAAAGAACATTACTAAGGGGAGAATGGCAGAGACTGTGAACCCCAGTTCTTACTCTTTCTGTCCTCATAGATCTTTTTTTTTTTTTCAGATTTTGCAGTCAGTATGAACAGAATAAGGAAATAATAAATGATTCAGGCCAGCAATGGATGTTTGCAAGGATATTTCATTTTGTAACATTTTTGCGTAATAACTCAGGTCTCCTGATGCTTGGTATTTTTTTCTCCTTTCCTTTCTCTCATGTTTGAATGTTCATTTCAGAGTAAAATGAAAGTCATGGAATCTCAAAGGTTAAAGCAATCCTTAGAGAGCTTTGAATCTTATCCATAACTCAACAGGAATCCCCTTTTTAGCCAACCTAGCAAGAGGTCTTGGAAGAGAACTTTTCTCCCAAGGAAAATCAATTCCCCTGTTGGTTACCTTCTAATTATTAGGAAGCTTTAATTATTTGTTTTTGTTCCTCCTCCCCTCCCATGATCAAGTTTATCTCTTTTCATCTTCCAAAGCTCCCTTATTCCTAGTTCTGTCCTTTTGGGCTAAGCATATAAAGTCTATTCTCCCTTTCACTTGCCAGACCTTCAAATACAAGCTGGGAAAGTCAATATTTTCCCCTCATTAAAGATTTTCAAGTGGAGGCTGGAGAACTTCTCATTGTGGTTGCTTTGGAGGACATTTTTTTTTTTAATATGAGAGACTAGACGATGTCTGAGGTCCCTTTCAATAACAATGAGTTTCTGTCATTCCCTAACTTGGTAGATGAATGATCTCTGGTCAGTTACTTCTATACTTTTTGGTCTCAGTTTTCTCATCTGTGCAATGAAAATCATCCAATTGCTCAATTATTAAACATTTATCAAATCCTTGCTAAGTACCAGATACTATGCTAGGCTCAGAAAATACAAAGACAAAAATGAAGCATGTCTCTATTCTCCAGAAGCTTGCATTCCCCAGGGGAGATAAGTAAATTTAAGTATTAAGGGACTGATTCATGCTTGAATTGATATCACAATCCCTATGTCACTTATCTCACAAGGTTATTGTGAATATCAAATGTGATATTAGATTTGAGACAATGGCAAAGCATTGTTCTAATGTTAGGAAGTTATACCAAAGGAATGTGTCCAGGCATTCAGAGTTCATCATTTAAAATTAAATTAGAATTGTAAGGAAGTTCACCATACGACCTGTTTTCAAAGAACTAAATACAGATTATTTCATTGGATTCTCACAAGAGCCCCAGTGGTTGGTTCTACAGAATATTTAATAGTAATATGAAGAAACTGAGGCTCTGAAAAGTTAGATGACTTATTGATAGTCAAATTTCAAGGTCTTCTTGATTGCAAATACAACATGGCAGCCACTATGCCAAGGTACTTTGTAGTAGGTATCATTTTTTTTTCACCCTGCAGTATATACTACTGTCTGACACTTCACCAATAGATGAACAAATATGGCTTCCTGAGAACTGCCTTTGAATTGTAAATATGTGTTATGTATATTTTCATGGGTCATTTTAGACAAAGATAAGGCAATGTCTGCAGAGTATTGAGAATCTTAAACTTTAAAAGAAGAATCATATTGTGTGTGTGTGTGTGTGTGTGCATGCATATGTGTGTGTTTAACTTGTCTTAAAGTAACACAATTGTTTTGGTTAATGAATGTCTCCATCATTTAAAATTTTCCTTCTTTTAAAAGTCAATGTCACTTTACAATCAAATTTTCTTCAAAAATGTTTTTCTTTGTAGCATTTTTCTCAATACTTATTCTCTGGAATTCGCCTTCATGCCTGAACTGCCTTCTTCTTTCACCCCTTCAGCCTCTTTTCCTAATTAGCGAGTTCTTTTTGGACCCATCATTTTGAGGAAAGGTCCAGAACAGCCATCATTCATTTTCCAAACTTTACCACCTTATCCCCATATAGGCACTTCTCTCTATTCCCTGCCAATGGTAATTCTCTTCTCCAGAGTTCTTCCAGATATTGTCTTAGCCATGTCTCCTGATGGCCAATCCTACTGGAAGTGTGAGTGAAACATATTATGAGGTCTCTATGGATAATTCAGGCATATGCTGATAAATGTTTAATGACCAGTTCTTCATGGTGGGGGAGGAGAGGTGTAGGAATATATGCATGAGACACTTTTAAGTTTATTCTGCAATATTAATATTTTCTCCACCACTTTCTTAAGTCTAGACAATCAACACACCACTAAATCCAGCACCTATTTATAGTGTTTCAGTGTTTGCCAATTTTCAAGGTGTAAATGTTCACACTGAAATTTTAACAATTGGCTCTTAAGAGCTTGTATGAGCTGACTCCCTGCATATACATTCAAGAGAGGACTCAAATTCACAATCTCTCAAGCTCCTGGATTTGGACTAATCCTATGTTTGAGTAGCTTTTGAGATTTAAAAGAAGAGCAGGCTTAAAGTCCCCTGGTAGATGTCTCATTATCATGCATATTTATTCCCTTGTTGTTATGTGCTGTTTACTTAAAGAGAGTATGCTAAGTAAAAATAGCTGTTTGTAGTATCCAAGAATACTTGACTGCTTCTGATCAGAGTCAACTCCATTATGCAGACATTATGTGGCTATGACTCTCTGAAAAAAGCAAATTGTCTGCAAGGCCATTGGGCACTCTTACTATCAGAATTCCTTGGTGGGCATTTAACTCCAATGTCTTATAGAAACAGTACAGAATTTCAAAATCCATACTATCCATCTGAGCTGAAACTCCCCTCAACAAACAGAGAAATGCAACAAAAGAAGATGATTTAAGTGTGCAATAGGTAAACTAGCTGAGCATGAGAGAATTAGATTTTATTCATTAGCATAACTTCAAGGTAAGATGCTGCAATGCGGCAATTAAAATGGGGGGGGAAGTTCAGGTGTAATGGAATGCAGCAAAAGCAGACTGCTTGTATCTGTGTTTTATAAAGTTATGAAATTAGCATAAAAACAGGTGACTTAAAAAGGGATTTAACTCATGAGGGAGTTTCTAAAGATAAAGATTTTTTTTCCTTCAAAATAAAATTATAGAGAAATCTATAGAATTTTAGAAGGGGCTGTAGAGTCTTTCCTTAAGAAGCATGAAAATGAAACACACACACTCATACACACCCCCCAAAAAATCAAGCCCAGATGAAGTTGTCATATTTAACCCCCAGGTGCCCCTGAGAGCCACTCACTGGTGAATCCCTTACCAATCCTGCTGTCTCACTTATTTCTGCTAAACAAAAAATAGTGAATAATAGCATGGGTTCTTAACCATTTTTTATGTCTTGGATCCCTTTGAAAGTCTGGTGAACGCTACAGACCCCTTCTCAAAATCATGTTTTAAAATTCAAATATATACATATATATATATATACACACACACACACATATATATATATATATATATATACACACACACACATATATATATATATATATATATATACACACATATATGATTAGAGAGGAAACTAAGAATATTTAAATGCAATTATCTATATCTATCTATCTTTTGTTCAGTCTTTTCTCAGTCATGTCCAACACTTTGTGATCCCATTTGGGGTTTTCTTGGCAAAGATACTAGAGTGGTTTCCCATGTCCTTCTCCAGCTCTTCTTATAGCTGAGGAAACTGAGACAAACAGAGTTAAGTGACTTGCCCAGGGCCACACAACTAGTAAGTGTCTAGGCTAGATTTGAACTCAAGTCTTCCTGACTTGTTGCTCTATCAACTGTACCATCTAGCTGTCCTATATATCTATATGGATCTGTCTATATAACTATTTATTCATCTTTCTGTGCATATATCTCTATATCTATCTGTCTATCTATCTATATCTATCTATCTATCTATCTATCTATCTATCTATCATCTATCATTGATGGACCTCAGGGAACCTAGCTCTATATGGTGCTGTTTTCTTCATTCTTTCTTTATGAGGAGGTACCAAATTGATGTTAGTAGGTGAACACATTTATGGAACTACTCAATTAGAAATTGCCCTGGGTCTCTGCCCAATGTCAAAAAGTTGCTTCCTTCTTTGACTTGTATTTCAACGTGCCATGGCCATATGTCCTTGGCATAATGTGTTCAGCTCTACGCAGAAGTAGACCACTGTGCTTGAATTCTGCATATAGCCTTAAAAATAGACACCCCATCATTAATAAGTAAACAGCACATACTATTGAGAGAATGATACTTAATAATAAAATATATACCAAAGGGCTTTGAGTCTGATATTCTCCTAATGCCCAGAAGCCATGCTAGGGCTCTGGAAATGCTATAATTTGAAATCTACCTTGAATTGAAGAAGGAGTAAATGTATCCATAATTCCCACAGAAAGTTCAATTTTGACATCCAGTGGTTTGGTCATCAGAACCAAGATGAAAACTTGAAAAGACTATGGACCAATCAGTTATTATGATTTGTTCCTTCTACTCAATAATACAGCTTCCATTTCCTTCCAACTAGTTGTAACCCTAATTCTAACCCTCATCTCCTCTCACTTGGACAATTTCAATATCACCCAATTGGTTTCCCTGCCTCTGGTCCATTTCCTTTCCAATCCATCTTCTGCACAGCAGAAATGGGTGATTCTTAAATCACAGGTCTGCCTGGATTACTCCCCTATTCAGGAAGTTTTAATAATTTCCTCTTGCCTCTAGGACAAAATGGAGACTCTAGTTAAGCTTTTAATGGTCTTCACAGCCTGGCTCCCACCTACATTTCTAAGCTTGTTGCACATTAATCACCTTCCAATAGTATATATTCAAGCCAAACTGAACTCTTGGATGTTAAAGGAAGGTGACATCCCATCTCTATACCTGTGTCTTTGCTTGTAGTCTCCCTAAAGCTTGGAATACACTCCCTCCTCACCATTGCCTCACGAAATTCCTTCACAATTTTGCTTGATAACCATATCCAACAGAAAGCCTTCTCCACTTCCCCAATTTGCAACTTCTCTTTTCTCTCCAGATTACTTTATCTTTATCTATTTCTATATATCTATATCTAGCTAGCCAGCTAGTTAGCTACTTATTTGTGTATACCTTAAGACAATTGTAACCCTTGAAGACAGGAATAGTTTTATCTCCATGACTAGCAGAAATACAAGCCTGGAACAAGTAGTAGCTTAATTAATGCTTGTTGAATTGAACTGAATTGAATTCAATGCCAAGTAGTGGAATTTCTACAAGGGTATGAAAAATTTAGCATTTTAAAAATTCATTCTAAATTATTTCCAAGAATGTTGAACCAATTCACAGCTGCACCAACATTTTATCAGTGAGCCTGTCTTTCCATAGTCCCTCCAGCATTAACTACCTGTTTTTTTTTTCATCATCAATTTCATCATTGAAACAACTGCTGTAAATCTCTGCTAGGCAGGTGACACTATTCTGCTTGTAAATGAGGCTCAGTATCACTATAGCTTATCTCTTGTAACAAATCTACCTCTGTCACATCAAGGTAAACCTCTGAGGATAGCAGCAATTAAGAGATTTGCTGAATTTGGTAGAAGCAAATGAAAATGAAAGTCTAATGTGAATAGATGCTACTTCCATTCCCCCCACCCCCAATCTTTGGGTAATGTCAGGGTTTAGGCTCAGAAGATCATCAGACCTCAAGAATATTCAGATAAGCTTGTAGGTCCATCGACTTCCAGAGTTTTGATTTTGCTTTCTTCTTTAAAACAATATTCTGTCTGGTTGACTGTGTGTGCTAGAGTTCTGATCAACATTTCATCATTCTACCCTATACACTCTACCCTATACATTTACCATCCTTGTTATTTACTGTCTTCAAACCATTGACCTTATTTAAATATTTGGAAGTAAACAGAAGACTTGTGATTTCCTCCAAACAAAAAAAAAACCCTCCAGATACAAAAACTGCCTCCAAAACCAGATTATAACCCATAATCTTGTACACAAGTCTTAGACAATTGCATCTGAGGTTGTGTTGTAGTCAGCTGAAATTGGCTGATGGGAGCCCATGTGAACATTTACACCTCAAAAATCAGCATATGCTACAGATCAGGGATGGATTTATTGCTTTATTGATTGTGTAGATTTAAGAAAGTGAAAGAGAAAATGATAATAATGTAGCTTAAACCTAAAGTATTTTGTGCACTTTTTTTGGGGGGGTGAAGTTGTTAAATATTTACAGCACGCAACTGATTGCACACATGCTCTGTCTACAATTTACAGTCTTAGAGAATTATCTGAATGCAGAGAGATTAACTAAGCTTACCCACTGTCAGACGGCTGCTGAATGTCAGAGGTACGATCTGAACCTAGGTCTTCCTAATTCCAGATCTGGCTCTTGAATCAGTAGACCTTGTTGTGCTTCATCCTAATAAGCTCTTAAAAACCTTCTCACTTCACTCTCTACCCTGCATGCATGGAAGCTTCCAAATGAACTTTCTTGGCCATAGTGAAATATCCTTATTGAAAAATCTCATGAATAGAATAATTGAATAGACATAATTACAAGACACTATGCTATGGAAAATTGTAAACAGAACTGACAATATAATTTGCAGTCATTTGTGATACAGTAGCTCATTATGGGCCCAATTTCCATCCGTTTTCTTCTCTGGCAGACTTTTCCTTAGAGTTAATTTAGTGCAGTGCACAGAGAAATACTCAAGAAAAGGGGTCTGTTTTGGGAATTGGGCACATTATAGGAATGATGACATTCAGTACAAGATTTTCGTTTTGGAATATGTTTACAACACGAGGACGTGAAGATGGAGAATCTTGTAATGAAAGGGGTAAGTTTGTTTAAGTTAGAAATAATCAAACTAATTCCTAAACCCCAAAGCACCCGTGCAGCAATATCCAAGTTCAATGAATACTTTAGAGGGAAAGGTATGGGGATTAGTAAATTACCGGTGATTGGTTAATTGACTAGGAGTTCTAATCTTGACTCTTAACTGATTTAGGCAAGATCTCAGAATAAGAAGGGTCTGCAGAAGTCATTTAGTACAACTTGTAGACTCAATACCTAAACACGAATTCCTCCTGCATCACACCCAACAAATGGTTGTCCAGTCTCTACCAGAACACCTCTACTCAGAGGAAAACTACTATCTTACTATCTCCTAAGATAGCCTTTTCTACTTTAGGAAAGGATAATTATTTGGAATTGTTTTCTTTACATAAAGACTTTACAACTCCCTCTCATTTCTCCTACTTCTGTCTTCTGAGGTAAAAACATTTAAACCCTCTGATCCTGTTATTTCATGCATAAAATTAAAAAAATAACATTTCTGTCAACATCGCAGGTAGGTGAGGATCAAATCTGCTAATGCATGTGATAAAGAGATGGGTCTTTTACATAAACATACAGAAAGCCAACTAGCTAGATAAGAGACAGAAAGGTAGACAGATAGATTTTATAGTTTCCCAGATGGAATGTTTCTGTTTTCTAGCTTATTAATTTACAATTATTACTCAGTTACTCCTTTGGTGCGTTTGATGTTTAGGAACTCAGAAAATCTGGCTGAAAAATAGGGTTGAATATGGAAAGTAAATAACTCTCTTGTCTTTTTTTCCCCCATGACTAAATAGCTTTGACAATGTTATCTATTCTTTCCATCAATCATGCTGATTGGGGTTTACAATGCCAGGAATAGATATTGCCTGTTTTAATTAGTAAAAAAGACAGTATTAACATTTTATTTTCCTCTCTGTGTGTCCAAAGCCCAGGAATATATACACTGATTAGTATTAGACAAAAATCTCACATTTGAAATAGCGTCAAACAGCTAAGTTGTGCTTTTCCTTCTAAGGTTACTTTCCCTTTACCCTGCATTTATCTTGTGTGTCCTGAAATAAATACATATATGCCTATAAATGTAGCTTAGGTCTTGTCATTTTATATAACATGTGTTGTACATATTATACACACACATACATATGTGTATAGGTCTGTAACCCCAAATTAGAATGTAAGCTCATTGAGGGTGTGGGAATTGTTTTTACTTTTTCTTTCTATTCCCTGAACCCAGCACGGTGTCAGGCACATGGTAAGCACTTAATAAGTGCTTTAATGATTGACCAATGATTTGGGGATAAGGACAAGACCTTTAATTTAATTTAATTAATTAATTCAATTTAATTTAATTAATTTAATTTAATTAATTGAAGAAGAATTTGGCCTGAGAAAATTCCTTCTACAAGCAATTCAGCATGTTTTCTACAACTTACAGTCTTAAAGGATTTCCTAAAGCACTGAGAGGTTAAGTGACTTACTCAAAGTCACCCAGCCAGGATGTAACAGACATGAAATTTGAATTCATGTGTTTCAGCCTTGAGGCTCTCTCCTTATCTGTTATGCCACACTACCACCCAGTGTTTTCAGATAGTCTAAAACGTTATGTGATTCTTAGCACCTTCTGCTTCCTTTATCTCCACTCTGCCATCATTATTGCTGAGGCAGAATTGAGTCACACAGAACCAATGGCCATTTTGTATTATTTCGGTCTTATGTGTTGCCTGGATAGAAGATTCATCTCCAAGTAATTTGGCTACCTGTGAAGAACTTACTTAGCTTGACTGTTGGTAGGCAGTTGTAACCTGGTGCCAGTGGTGGAATGAAAGTCTTTGCAGAATGGTAGAACTTGCGAGCATTTGTGCCCTGTTGGCATAGTCTTTAAGAGCCCAGGCTCACTTCCACACCATGTTTACGCATCCAAGCAGGCTTAGTGGAGGACAGTCAACAAATAAAGATTACTCAGGAAAATGGGTATAAAGGCTGTCATTAGAGAAACAAGATCAGAGAGGTAAAATGATGGTCATATAGTGAGAGTAAAGCATAATGGATAGACAGCCTGAATATTCTACTGGGACCTGGACAATGTCAAGATCTAAACCCAACCCCATACCATTGGAGAGAATGGATGGATATCCACGGCAACCAACAAAGCAATTGGTCAATAGGCATTTATTAAGTGACCATTAAGTTCTAGACACTGGGATAGAAATACAATAAATGAAACAATTCTTCCTGATGAGTTTATGCTCTGATGGGAAAGACAATAAATACATGGGAAAAACAGCAAGTCATAGAAAATTCGGTGTGCATAGACAAGAATTATACAGTCAGTGGGCAGAGATGGATGTGATAATGTGATCTGCACCTTTGGTAGGATATCCACATCAATGACATCACAGATCCTTGGAAACTTTGCGGGTTCCAAACCTCAGCTAATAATGAATGTGTGTGTGTGTGTGTGTGTGTGTGTGTGTGCATGAGTGCTTTGATAAGCTAATGGCTGCTTTAATATTTATAACATTCATATAACTAGCATTTATATAGTACCCTACTACAAACCAGACACTATGTTGAATACCTCTTAAGTATTATCTCATTTGATCTTCATAATGCCCCTGAAGTAGACAAATATTAAGTGAATTACTCAGGGTCACATAGAGAATGTCTAAAGTTGAATTGGAACTCCAGTCTTCCTGGCTTCAGCCTTGGCACTCTATCCACTGTGCCACTTAGCTCTTTTTATAATTGCATTTGTATTTGAACAAATGTTTCTGAAGCTCTGCTTTTCTTTTAATTATTTGCTCTTCTTGCTATGGCCTAAACAGCCTCAATATATCCCATCTTGTCTTCCTTTTTTCCTGTGGAAACATGCCCAGGCTCTGACCCTAAAGGTCTGACTGGCTATATTTGCTCTGGGAAGAAATGTTGGGCAGTGGACAAAGAATATTAAAAGACTTTGAGGGTAATGAATGGAGACTATTACCAGAACCTCTCTGTTACTACCACAGAGAATAATAGAACTGGAACGCACCACAGAAACTTTCTGATCGCACCTCTATCTGAACACACTTCTATAATGTCGCTGACAAGTAGTCATCCACCTTTTGCTAATATGGACTTCCAGAATAATGAAGAATTCACTATCTCCAGAGACGACTCATTACAGTACAAGATAGCCTTAATTGGTAGAATGCTTTTCATTTTATTAAACCAAAATTTATCTCTATCATTTCTAACTACGATTTCTCATTCTGCCCTCTAAGATCAGACAAAAAAAAAGTCTAATTCCTCCTCCTTATGGTGGTCCTTCAAACGATTTTTCAAAGACAGGACACTGTTTCTCATTTAAGACTTCTTACCATCAGATTAAAGATTTCCTTTTCCTTCAACTGATCCTTGCATGGTATGGGCTCTAATTTCCTCACTTCTCTGGTCACCATCATGGTAAATGTCCTTTCTAAAAGTGTTACTGTCACTCTACTATTTGAGAACCTTCAGTTGTTATCTGCTGTCTCTAGAGGGAAAAATGGCAGCCCTTGTGTTTGACATTTAAAATTGCGACCTAATGTTCCAAACTGATTACACTTTACTGCCCCTCACCACGTTATTCAAGACAGACTGTTCTACCTGCTGTGTCCTACATCCAGCATTCTGTCCATTTGCAGAGTTTGCTCCCCAAGCTTAGAATTCACTCTTTTCTTACCCTCACATCTTTGAACCCCAACACTTATTCAGGACTCAGCATACATGTCACCTCTGACAAGACACCTTTTCTGATTCCTCCAGTTATTTGCCCTTTTCCAATCGATTCTTATTTTGTATATATATCCTATATTTTCTTATCTAACATGCTGTCATTTATAGTAGCAAAACGTAAACTACTTGAAGGTAGAAACTCTCAATTTTGTATTTGTAACCTGAACATCTACCATAGTGCATGCCACATAATAGGTGTGGAAATAAATGTTGATTGACAGATTATTTACCTTATATTTTATATATAATTTTCTGTGTCCATTCTCTTCCCCCCTCCTTGCCCCAATAAAATATGAAAGCTCTCTTGAGAACAGAGATTGTTTCTTTCACTGTATTTATATACCCAGACCTAGCACGGTGGCTGGAACACAATCAGTGCTTAATAAATGTTGATCAATACATTATTTACTTTTTATTTTCTGTGTATGTGTGCGTATGTGTATATGTGTGTGTGTATGTTATACACACATATATACACACACAGATAGATGATAGACGTATATGTGAATACACTTTTTTCTAGACGCATCCCTCTCCCTTTCCCCATTATTATATAAGTTCTTTGAGTGCAAGGATCAGTTTCATTTATTGCATTTTAATGCCTTAAATCTAGTATGGTGCTTAGGGATTTAGTAGGTGCTTAATTAATGCTTGTTGAATTAAAATGTTCTATGTAGAAATGAACACAATACTCTGGATAAGGCCTGGCCTAGGCAGCGCAGAATAGAACTATTAACTCTTGTTTTGGACACACCACTCCATGAAATGTAAGAGATTAGGATTTTTATTTGTCTTTTTGTTGCATTATGTTTTGGATGTCATATCATAATGTCAGTTCACAATGAACCTGCAAGTCTTCTGATTCAGGGCTGAAGTGTCTTTGCAAGATATATACTGGGCTAGAAATGTGGCTCTTGGAAACATCTTTTTGATTCTGATTTCTACCTGCTTCTACACTCTTCTGGTAAGTAGAAGTACATTTCCCCCCTTATTTCCTTTACTGCTTGTACCAGATGCAGGTATTCTTGGAGGGTTCTCATTGATCCTTCCTTGCCTCTTCAGTCTTAGCTTTTTGTCCAGGCACCCTTGGTTTCTGATTTGACTGTATGGTCATAGGGATTCTGAGAACTATTGTTTTTTCTGGCCCTGCTCCTGGTCATCTCATCTATCTTGTAGTTGTTACTGAATATCTTGGTTTCTCACTTGTTTTTCAGCTGTGTCATACTCTCCATGACCCCATTTGGGATTTTCTTGGAAAAGATACTGGAATTATTTGTCATTTCCTTCTCCATCTCATTTTACAGATGAGGAAACTGAGGCAAACAGGGTGAAGTGTCTTGCCTAGGGTCACATAGCTGGTAAATGTCTGAGGTCAGATTTGAACTTAGGAAGATGAGTCTTCCTAACTCCAGGCCTGAAGTTCTATACACCACACACTTAATAACACATCTTATTAAAAGAATCATTGTAAACAGGAAGAAAAAAAATCCTCAAAATTACTGAAGCACTTAAATTCAGATGTTAGACCTTAAACTTTCACCATCATATCTAATGCCTAGATCTGATTTTAAAGAAGCTGGATAAAAGGCTATGCAGTATTGCAGAATGAGCCTCGAATCTGGATTTGGAGGAGTTGGGTTCCAATCCTGTTTCTATCATTTATTCCTTGTGTAATCATAGTATCCAAGTCACTTAACTTGTAGGTGTCAGTTTCCTCACCTACAAAATGAGGGAGTTAGCCTCTCAGGCCCCTTCCAGCTTTCAATCTGTGACATTACAATTTATGAGAATAACATAGAAGTATGGATACTCAATCATCCAACAGGCATTAAGGGCCTACTATGCACCAGGCACACACTAAATGCTAGGGATACAAAGAAAGACTAAAGACATTCTCAAGGAACTTATACTCTAATGAGGAAGACAAAAAGCAAACAATTATGGATGTTGAAGGCATATACAGGATTGGCAGAACATAGCTCCATGTCTGAAGTCTTCTCCCTCCTCATTTTTACCTCCTGGCTTCCCAGGATTTCTTCAGATCTCAGCTAAAATCTCACCTTCTGTAAGAAGCTTTTCTTGGTTCCCTTTCAAGCCAGTGCCTTCCCTCTAAGCTTATCTGCAACTGATGCTGTCTCTAACTCGTTCCTGTATAGCTGTGTGTACACTGTCTCCCTCATCAGACAATGAACTTCTTGAGAGCAGGGATTGTTTTTTTGCCTTTCCATTCCCAGCAATTAGTACAGTTCCTTGCACATAATAGGCACTTGATAAATGTTTGTTGACTGACTGACTCATATAGATGGGAACTAAGGAGCCTGAGTTCAAGTCACCATTCCAAGCCACTCATCAAGCAACCCTAAATGAATGCTTTCTGTCTCTAGGCCTCAGTTTCTTTACCTGTTTACATAATTTTTAAAATAAAAATGATTTTTAATAAATCAGGGCTTTTTGAGAGGCAATGATAAAGTACAAACAGTTTTAAAAGTGTAGGACTAGGTTAAAATCCTAGCCTGTCACTTACTGCTACTGTGACCTTATGCAAGTCATTGAGCATCTTTGAATTCAGTTTCCTTCTTTGCAAAATGATGGGCACTTTCCCAGATCTAAATCTACATTCTTCTGATAGTATAGATTTAGTCCAATTCATTAAACATTTATTAAGGGCCAACTTAATTATCATTGTGTTGGGCATTGAGATGAATATAAAATTTAAAAAAAATAAAGACAACCTCTCTCCTTACATTCTACTGTACACAGATATGTAAATACAAGATAATTTGAATAAGGAAAGATATAACTAATAACTAGTCAACATTTCCATGGTCCTCTCCAGCTCTTATATGCTATGATTCTAAACAGCTAATGCTATGAATACCTTAAAAATAAATGCATATGAATATGAATTGCGGTCTCCTTTTTCAATAGACTACCATTGTGCTGGAAAAGTAGCTATTACACAATCTTCAATAATTGTGTTCCCATCCTAATCACTTAATTACCTCAAGGACTAATTAAGGGACTATTAGAACTTGGAATAATATTCGTAGAACCTAGAAAAGTATTAATGTGGTCTTTCCTTCTTCAAATTTCCCTAGAGTATGTTGGGTGGCTGCATTGAGTCCTTGTATTATGCGTCTCTGGGTATTCCCTATGCATCCCGTTAGAGTGTAAGCAACTTGAGGGGAAGAGTATTTCAAATTTTTTTAGTCATCTATCCCAGACCAAACACAGTGCCTCATATATAGTTGGCATTCCATCAACATTTTTTTGGATTGTTTATTTTTGAATAGACTTTGTTTCTCTCAATTCCCTAGTTGAATGCCTTGTTTCTCTTTGTGTTTGCATTCTCAATCCTTCATTAGCTCGTGTCACATAGTGAGTTCTTCACGGGCAGCTAGGTAGTGAAATGGATAGAATGTTGGGGCTGGAGTCAGGAAGGCTCTTCTTCACAAGTTCAAATCTGGTCTCAGAAACTTAGTAGCTGTGTGACCTTCTCCAAGTCACTTAACCCTGTTTGCCTCTGTCAAACAAGCTGGAGAAAGAAATGGCAAACCACTCCAGTATCCTTGCCAAGAAAACCCCAAATGGGGCCATGAAGAGTAGACATACCTGAAAATGACTCAATAACAAAAGTTCTTCATGAATACTGATGAGGATATTTTTAATAACTAGAATGCTTTTAATAAATCAGCCAATCAGCAAATATTTATTACATGTCCACCATGTGTCCGGAAGTCCTCTAGACATTGGAACAGGAAAAAAATGGAAATACTGCTTGACCTTAAGGAACTTCTGATCTAGTTTACCTTAGTGATCAATCAACATTGATTAAATGCCTGTGTGCTATGCTTTATGCTAGAAGGAAAGTCTCTGCCCTAATCCTCCTTCAAAAAAGAAGTCCCTGCCTTAAGAATCTTGCATTCTATCAGGAGAGAGAACAAGCATACACATATAATACAGAGAATTTAGAAGAGGAAGTCATGGACAGCTGGGTGGTCAGGAATAGGCTTATTTTAGAAGGTAGAACTTGGGTTGGCATATGAAGATTATCAGCCCACACTTAAATCAATTAATTGTTAATTTGGGAACATAACTGTAAACAGAGGCACAAACTCTAAATTTGTCCATCATCATTGGACATTAGCTGGGGTTGAGCTTATTTCCTAAATCAACTCCTGTCAGAGATGTTTTATATATAATTTAGGGGCATGCCTACAAAGTCTGCTGTTTACTCTGTCTCCTATCTTACCTGAGTGTTCACTCTGGTGGTTGGGGATTCACTATCCATGCCTCAAGTACTTAAGTGTCCTGACTTTGATGAATCAACCCTACCTCTGCTATCTGTGCACCAGGTGGGCCTGTCTGCTGCCCATTTGGATGAGCACTTGGCATCTCCTTGGCTGTCCTGCTTGGCAGTCATCCTCAGTGATGGTGGCTAATATACTATGGTTTAGATTTTGAATAAGAGTTAATGACTCCTCCTCCACTCTGCCACAAACCTACTTTTCTCCGTCTATAACAGGACTTCTTAGCCTGGGGTCCAAGATTTCAGGGGTCCATGAACTTGGATGGAAAAAAGTGACATTTTTATTTTTATCTAACTGAAATTTAGCATTTCTTTTATTATTAATGCAGATAAGAGGTAGCTAGATGGTATAATAGGTAGAGAGCTGGGCCTAGAATCAGAAATACCTGAGGTCAAATCCAGCCTCATACTAGCTGTATGCTCCTAGATAAATCTTAACTTCTTCAACTGCAAAATGGGAAGAATACGAGATAATATTTGGAAAATTCTTAGCATAATATCTGACACTTAATAAATTCCTATTTTCTTCCTCCCTCCCTCCATCCCTCCCTTCCTTCCTTTTTTCCTTTTTTCCTTCCTTCCAAAGAGCCCATAGGCTTCACCAAGATACCAAAGGATCTAATGATATACAAAGAAGCTTAAGAACCCCTGCTTTACCCTCTTTCTGAGTGAGAGGGCAACGATTTGTCATTGCTTTCTTAAATTTTATTTTTGAAGCTTTGAAAGATTCATGATTTCAACAGTAACCCTTTCCCGACTCCAAACAAAAAGAACCCTTGGACATCTTCTCATTAGGTATGATTAAAATAGGTATACATAAATGTGAGGCAGCTAGATGATGCAGTGAATAAATAGCATGCCCAGCCTGTAGTCAAGAAGACCTGAGTTCAAATCTTGCCTCAGACACTTACTAGTTGTGTGACTTTGGGCAAGTCACTTAACCTCTGTTTGTTGGAATCCATTGGAGAGAGAAAAGACATTTAGTATTTTTGCCAAGAACCCCCCCCCCCCACAGTATTGGTGTGATATGGTCCATGGAGTCACGAAGAGTCAGACACAAATAAACAACTGAACAACATACCAACACAAACATGCTATATACAGGAGTATGGTGATTCTTGGCCATGTGTTCTTTAAGTTTCTTCACAAAGATAAATCATAGCCATATAGGTTAGAGTCTATTCTAGCCCTGGGGAAAAGATGGACTGGCTGCTTCATCTAAGAGATGCAAGATATCTCAATCCGTATATCCTGAGCAAAATGTCCCGCATGAATGTTAACTTGTACTATTCCCATCTAATGGGTTTCCCTTGTCATCCTATATATTCTGTCTTATGCATTTAAAGACATTGTTCTGACAAGAGATCTATGGATTTCACCAGACTTCCTAAGAGATCCCCACACACACACACATAAACACAGAGAAAGAGAGAGGGAGAGAGAGAAAGAGAGAGAGAGAGAGAGAGAGAGAGAGAGAGAGAGAGAGAGAGAGAGAGAGAGAGAGAGAGAGAAACTCTTGCTTTAGAGTCTTGAGACTGGCTCAGGAGAGTTTATAGTTAAAACAGAAATTGAGGCCATGAACAAACTTTGGCACCATGCTTCTTTGTACAAGCTCCTGACCACCTGCGCAAGGGACAACTTTTCAGAGTACAGCCAAGGCAATGAAGGACAGGTCCTAATTATGGGAACAGCCCTCAAGTCAGCCATGTGATGAGTCACCCTCTCTCCCCACTTCTTTCCTTCCCTCCTTCAACCCATTAACCATAGTGCTCACAGATCCCACAGCACACATTTGGGAACCTACGTGAGTTAGTCAGCCAACAAACACTTATTAAGCTTATGCTATATGCTAAGTGATGTGTAGTGTGTGTGGGAGGGAAAGAGAGAGAGAGAGAGCAATTCTTGCTCTCAAGGAGGTCATGGTGTAATGGAGGAGACAGTAAACAAGATAGATAGATAGACAGACATATGAGACATATGAGACATATGGGCAGACGGATAGATGGATGGATGGATGGATGGATGGATGGATGGATGGATGGATGGATGGATTAGAAGTAACAGAGGGAAAGCACTATATTTAAGGAAAACATATATAAGAGGAAGAAAGGAATGTAAGAAAAAGGAAGAAAAGGAAGAAAGGAAGGGAAAGACAAAAAGAAAAAGACATTAAAGCATCTATTAAGTGGTTATTATAGGTCAAACAGTATTCTCAGTACTTACAATACAAATAAAAGGAGTATAAGAGTCATTTCCCTAAAAAAAAATAATATTCTATAGGAGTGAACAATACATAAACAGCAACTGGAAGGGGAGAGCAGCAGAGGCATGCTTTGGAAATGGCCTGCAAATCTGGTTTCAAGTAAGATAAGGGCTCACATATTAGAGTCCAGGGACCTAGAAGCAGATAATAGCTTGTTTCCTCACTAATCACAGTCATTGGACTCAAGGGAAATAAGGAAGCATCCTTAAATTCCATATATCAAATCAACATGCTTTTAATAAGTGTTCAGTATGTGCCAGACATTGTGCTAAGTCCTGGAAAAATAAATACAAGTGGAAAGAAAGATAATCCCTGCCTTCAAAAAGCTTACATTCTAATGAGGGTAAATGCATAAAAAGAATCTGGGGGTGGGACAAGGTAGGAGGAAGTGTATGGGCATGATGGATAAAGGAGGGTAGAGAGTCAGGAGGAGAAGCCAGAGAGGAATGAAAGAGTTAACATAGCTGGCCAGGGCATTTTCCTTAAAATGAAAGTTTCTAGAAGAATGGACCAATCAGAGGAAGGCACCACAAGAGTCCCTTGGACCCGAGGAGTGATCTTCCAGGGTGAGAAACCTGTTGGAACACAGTGGAGAAAAAAAGTCCAGAGAGTCAGAAAGAGAGCTCAGAGAGGAATGAAGGAATGAACATTAGAGATAGTACTTTTCTTAGAAGGTCAGCATTAATGAGCTCCTGAACACCCTCTTCCCTCCTAGTCCACACACAACCCCCAAACACAACCCCCAATTGCACTGGATGCACACATACTGCACCGACGTTTGTTAGTGACCAATCCCCTAACTGCTAGACCATCCTGAGACCACTATGCCTGGCTTCCTGTTGTTGTTTCTTTATTTATTCTTGGTACAAACACTGGTTTACTACAGAATAACTCCTTTAGAGAGGCATTTTTGACAAAAGCCAGAAATCAAAATGCTGGGAAATGATCAACTCTTTTTGAATTATGAAACAGGTTAAGAAGCCCGAGAAATAGAACTCATTGAAATTATTACCACTTTAATGGGACTAGTTCACTTTGGGCAGCAAAGGTTTAAGGATAATAGTAACATGCAGTACTTTACAAACATTGTCTCATTTGAACCTCAAGACAATACTGTGAGACAATTAGCAGAGGAATTATTATTGTAATTTGTGAAATAAATAAACTGAGGCTCTGAGAGGTTAAGTGATTTGCCCATGGTAATTCAGCTAGTAAATAACAGGTAAGATCTGAACCCAGGTCTTCCAACCCTAGCACTGGTCTGCCATGCTCTAAACTGTAACGTCAATTGCAAAACATTACAGAGGAGGATGGAAAATTTGTGAGTGATATTGCTACACAAAAGAATGTAATGCAATGGAACCACAAAGCAGCCAGTAGAAATATTCAGTTGAAATTCAACAAGACAAAAACACCCCAAGACTATTTGTAGGGGAATGTTGAATGGAGACAACAAGGAGACATAAAATGAAAAGAACTCATCAATGTTTCTATAGCAATTTCGTCTTAGTATTGATGAGAGTAGAACTGTCACTTTTGGACTTGAACACCCTGTTCTCTCTGAGGAAGGGGAAAAGTCACTTAAACAAAGAAGATGAGAAGATCAACTGGGCCAAGTATGCACAGAAAATATCCATCCTGGAGGTGGAAAAAAAAAAGGAAAGTAGTGAGAAATTGATTTTTAAAATATCCAAAAGATATAAAAAGAATGAAAAATTATAAACCACATCATAACCAAAGAAGAATTATTCAAAGGTTTAAGATAGATAGATGATAGATAAATAGATAGGTAATCAAAAAGAGTACTAATTATGCACTTACTGTGGGTCAGGAATTGCACTAAATTCTGGGAATACAAAGAAAAGTAAGTACTATAGCATCTACCCTCATGGAGCTTATATAATATATTGTATTTGTATAACGTATATATGTAATATGTATAATATCAGTATTATACATCTATTATAATATCCACTGTGATATATTATATATGATATCATAATACACATATATGTGTGTATGTATATGTGTATATATACACACATACTTGTTGCTCAGTTGTTTTCAGTAATGTCTGACTCTTTGTGACTCCATTTGGGATTTTCTTGGCAAACATACTGGAGTGGTTTGCCATTTCCTTCTCCAGCTCATTTTACAGATGAGGAAATTGAGGCAGATAGGGTTAAGTGACTTGCCCAGGGTCACACAGCTAATAAGAGTCTGAGGACAGATCTGAACTCAGAAAAATGAATCTTCCTGCCTCCAGACCCAGGGCTTTATCCCTTGCACCACCTACTGTCATATATACACACACATACAGACATGTACATATAATATACATGCATAAATATACATTATATATAAATATTATATACATGAACATATTATAATTAAATTTTATGTTTTTTCATAACAAGCACTACTTTCTCTCCCAACTTTTGGAAAAGGGGAGAAAAAGTGGTATATTAATGTAGTGGAATACAGTTAAGGACACATGTGGACAAAATAACACATCTTCTGTGGTGATACACAAATGTAAACACTGTATCTACCTACCTACCTACCTATCTACCTCTATGTATATTTCTGTCTCTATGTGTGTGTCTGTGTGTGTGTGTGTGTGTGTGTGTGTGTGTGTGTGTATGGAGAAAGAGAGAGAGAGACTGGTAGGGAAGGGAAGAGGAAAGAAGATTAGCAGCACAGATAGGAGAAGATGGAGTCCAGAGAGCACCAAAGCAAGAATAAGGTGAAGAATTGCTGGAGTCTTTCCCACAATGGTGGCCTAAGAAATCATCATGGAGAGAGGAGAACCTTCGAGGAAAGGTTTCCAAGGGTGACAGTGTAGTGGATGAAGAGAAAGAGATGGAGACCAGAGACTTTGTATTGGCCAGTATCCTCTTCATATAGCATTAATTTCCTACATATACACTGAGGTTATCATTGATCAAAATATGAGAAAAGTCAGTATTGTTTTTCATTGGCCCACTGGAGTCATGCCCAGTTATTCTGTTGGTAAGAGATCTTCAGGCTTTCAAAGTTGTTCACTTTTACAATAACTTTACTATAACTTTTTACTATAAATTCTTCTGTTCACTTCATAAAGCATCAATATGTTCAACCCTTCCCAGATGTCTCTAAAACTATACCCTTTCCTCATTTCTTCTGCCACAATAGTATTCCATTATCTTTATATACTATTGCTTTTGCTTTTCCAGTGGATAGGAGAGACAAATAGTTTGTTAATTAAACATAAATTTTAATTTAAAAAATAAAAAGCTAGGTGTTCTGGTGAACAGAGTACTTGACCTGAAATCAGGGAGAAATGAGTTCCAATCCTGTCTCAGGTACTTACTGGTTGTATGACCCTGAGCAAGTCACTTAACCTCTGTCTGCCTCAATTTCATCATCTGTAAAATGAGATTAATAATAGCATCTACCTCTCATAGTTTACATGTAAAGTTCTTTGCAAACCTTAAAATTCTATTCAAATAACAACTTGTATCACTATTATCATTAAAATAAACATAAGGATGTCTTTCACACAGGATTTCCTATTGCAAGCCACATCTTCACAATCATAAAATTAATTGAAAGGAACAAAGAACATTGACTTCATATTTTATTTACTATAATGAAAAGGTATTTCACTCTGTAGATAAAAATAGGCTTTAAGTATCTTCTCTAGCAAGGACTCATTCATGTATTCCACACCATTCCTTGCAAGATGCAATCCCTGAGATCACTTTGTCTGATGACCATCTGATTATCAAGGAATAAAACAAGGAGATGCATGTTTGGAAAAAAATGTTTTCCCCGCCTTAGACTGTCTCTAGAACACAGTCTTAATGGAGATTTTTTCTTTAGATGGTGAGGTCTGTTAAATTAGAGATATCAAATGCATCACTAGTCACATTGCAACCCTCAACACTCCTGAGTGAAGCCGACTCAGATTAAAATGTAATTGGGACATATTTAGCAAAATAAATAAAAATACAAGAAAACATAGATAATGTAGCATTTTTGAGCTAAGTCAATATTCAGTGGATCAGAGATCCTCATACATGGATTGGTGGCCTTCCATTTCCATGTGAGTTTAACAACCCTGCTCTAAATGTTTCTGTCTTTAGATGACTTTTTGCTGATTTCATTAAATTTGTGAATTCCATAGAACCTCCCAAATGAGACCCACAAGAATTCAAGAGACTGGTCTAGCATCTAAAAAGGAAAAAAAAAGGAACAAAGTGAATATTGAACAGATGCTGACATAAAATTCAATAGGCAGCCCATTCCAACTACTAGCTCACATTTGTATGGCACATTAAGGTTTTATGCATTATCTCATTTGCTTCTTTAAACAATTCTGTGACAGAGCTGTTGCCCCATTTTATAGATAAGGAAGTTGTGCTTAAAAATAAGGATGTTAAATAACTTGCCCAAGGCCACACAGGTAAGGAGTATCTGAGGAAGAATTTGAACCCAGGTCTCACTGATTCCAAGTCCAGTCCCTCAGCAGTACACAGGTCTTTAAAAAGCATAAAACGTGGGAAATAGTCTGGGCCCAGAATTGAATAGGAAGGGGAGGACATAGTGGGTTATATCTGGGAAATTGCATGAGACTGCCAAGGACCTGACAAAATAAAAAACCAACCACCTAATTTAGCACTAACGTTCTCCTAGGGATGCTTTATGACAATCAGTCATGGACCATCTATTATCATAAAAACCAAAACTGTGGTTGACCCAAAGGCAATGGAAGGGATCATGATGTTTGTAAATAGCCCATCACAAACAATGATTTGTATAGAAGGAGCCATGTATATTAACCCTCGAACTTGCATTATCATTATAATATCTTTCTACTACATCCCTTAGAGAGTTGGGCTTACAGGGAACCATAAAAATTCCCACCTTAATTGTGCCTTTTGGATTCTTTTGTAACCTCAGTAGTGCATGGCACATAATAACTGCTTAATAAATTCTGGTTTGATTGTACCTCAAGAAGCTTTATTGCCCATATCCAGCCCAGAGGCAGTTGGAAATGCAGAACTAGAAGTCTGGAGAAAGACTAAGTGTGGATATATTTTCATTCCATAAGGCTTCACTCCATCCTCTCCCTTTGTCTTGGACTTGACTAGTTTCATAGGTCCTCCCTAGGGACCTAGTCTCCTGATGGGTAAGAATTATTCATATATAGCTGGACCTGGACTCCAGTCCTCTGTATTCCAGACATGTACATGCTATGTGGGATGGCCCATATCCATGACATACTTTCCATCTTTAACTCTGGATAAAGGAATAAAATAAATTCTGTCATTCCTCAAAAAAGATGTGTCAATCAATTATCCTTTGACTCCATTCACCATTCCTGTGATTTCCTCAGACTCAATCACTCCTCTTTGATTAACACTATCTATTATCCTATTATAAAACTTTTTTTTTTTTTTGCAGGGGTTATGTAGTGGGAGTAGGGAGGGATGTTCTATGGCTGTGGAATATTGTATATAATGTCAGATTTTTTTTTCATGTATTGATCAAATTTGCCATTAAAAAAAGTAGATTGGTATGTTTTTACTGACCTAAAAAATCCACTATAGTCTAGAACAGGTGGGTGGTATAGCAGATAGAGTACATGACTTGGAATAAGGAAGACAGGAATTCTAATCCTGCCTCAGACACTTAGTAGCTGTGTGACTCTGGGTAAGTTACTTCCTTGTGTATCAGTTTCCTCATCTTAAAAATGTGGTTATATAGAGGACCCAGGATTATTATGAAGATTAATTGAGATATTATATATGGAATTTATTTTATGGGGTTCAGCTTTACAGGCATATTGTGATAAAGGCCTTACTGGCCTTTGTCAGTAATACTGGCTCCTAGGAGACTTGGGAGTGAAGAAAACTCAATAGCTAATGAAATGTGAGATTTCCCCTTTTTCTAGCAAGCTGCCTAACAGAATTTAATAAATGATTGATGAATTAAATTTTAATCTCATCTGGGGAGTGATAGCTACTACAGTGGTCATTACCATCCATGCTCTTTTCTCCTTGACAGGCTGACATTATTGGTAGGGGCTGTTGAAGACAGTTTTAGGATAAATGATTCTCCATGTTATATTTAACTATGGATTATTATGCAACAAACAGTCAAGAAGCCACACTCTATGGAGTTGGAAGACTTGGGTTCAAATCCTAATTATGACCCCTTATTATCAGTCACTTACCCTCTCTGGGCCTCAGTTTCTTCAACTGTAAAATAAGGGACATGGATGAGGTGGTACCTGAGGTCCCTCCCATTTTTAGATTCACTTCTATTGTCTTGTGAACCAAGCATCAGGGAATCTGGATTCTATTCCTGACTCTGTTCATAGGAATCTGTACATTTTTTTTTGGCTAGGCAATGGGGTTAAGTGACTTGCCCAAGGTCACACAGCTAGTAAATGCCAAGTGTCTGAGGTTGGATTTGAAGTCAGATCCTCCTGACTCCAGGGCCAGGTGATCTATCCACTATGCCACCTAGCTGCCCCCCTCAAGGCTGTGTATTCTTGACCAAGTTTCTTCACCTCCTCCAGCCCTCAACTTTCCCCTCTCAGATGTAGACTATCACCTTATTAGCTCAAGAAGATCTTGAAAAGGTTAAATGGTAGTTCTTTTACTTACTAGCTGTGAATCATTGGGTGGATTTTTTCCCTCTACACACTCCAAGGTCCTCAGATAGGCAGCTAGGTAGTGCAGTGGATAGAGTGCTGGGTCTGGAGTCAGAATGACTCATTTTTCTAAGTTCAAATCTTCCTTTAGGCACTTACGAGCTGTCTGACCCTAGGCAAGTCGCTTAACCCAGTTTGCTGTTGTTGTACAGTCATTTTAGCCATGTCCAACTCCTCATGACCTCATGGACTGCAGTTGTCCATAGCTTTTTCTTGGCAAAAATAATGGAGTGGTTTGCCATTTCCTCCTCCAGTGGGTTAAGGCAAATAGAGGTTAAGTGACTTGCCTAAGGTCACAAAACTAGTAAATGACAGAGGCCAGATTTGAACTCAGGTCTTCCTCACTCCAGGCTCTTTGCTATATCCACTGACCCATCTAGATGCCTCCTTTGCCTCCTTCCTCATATGTAAAATGAATTAAAGAAGAAAATGGCAAACCGCTCTAGTAGTTTTCTCTGCCAAGAGAACCCTAAATGGGCTCACAAAGAGTTGGACATGACCAAAACAACTGAACAACAGCAAGGTGCTCCTGACAAATGACAGGGTTGGACTGGAAATCAGGGTTTCTTGCATGGTGTTTATCAACTTTATGTCTTTTTAAAAATGTAATTTAAGGACTATTTCAGGAAAATTAGTTTCCTTTGTTATCCTCTGTATTTTATCATATACATTTAAAAATACATTGTGTCTGCCCAGTTGGATTCCAACTGGGCTAAGACTTTTGGGACACCCTTTAATACCCCAAGAAAGGACCATAGGCTTTGCCAGACCACCAAAAGAGTCCACGAAAGAGAATGAATTTAGAACCTCTGGACTAGATGACCTTAAAAATCCCTTTCATCTCTAAATTTTGAGAAATGCAAAATGAGCTAAAAGATATGAGAATGTTTTAGAAAATAAAAGGATGATATTCTTTTTTAAAATATTGAAATCAAATGCAAACTCCAAGGATAACTTTTGATAGCCCTATAAAGGTCTTGAAGGTATTGAAGGGACTTCAGAGCTAAGTTAGATCCCTCCTTGATTTCTCCCTCCCTTACAAATGGAAATCATTCCATTTCTTTTGTCTCTCTTGATGTGTTGAACCATTTTCTCTGGAGATTTTCAGCAATGTCATGACTTAGTAATAGTCCTAATGTAACACTTGCTAAGGAGTCTCAACACTAGGGTAGAATGGAGTTCACAAAGCTCAGTTTTGTTATTGAAATTCCTATGTCAGGAAGCTTAATTATGACAAGCTTCCTTGTTCTCCTTGTTTTCTTTAAGCTGCCTGCCTGTTAACATCAAATTGGATCTATTGTAATGGTCAGGGAGGAATGGGATTCAAGTATTTGTTTATCAGTTTTTGATGTGTTCTCAATGATTCCTACATACAAATAACTCAAGAGGAAACACTGGATTGAGGGGTAAGCCTCAGCAAATAACTATTTCAGAACTCTGGACAGCAGCAACTCTTCTTTTTATTGAAAAGAAAAAAATAAAACTGAACCCAAAGTAGCCAACTCAGAATAGCAGCAAAAATGATAAGAGGAGATTGTTCATCTTGGCCTTCAAATGTAAGCTCCTTGAGGGCAGGGAGCATTTTTTTTTGGGTTTTGCTTTTTTTTCATAATTTCAATGTTTAACTCAACAAATGACACATAGTAAACACCTGATATACAAGTTGCTTTATTAATTAAGTTTTGCAAAACATTCTAAGGTTTCCAAAGTTTCAAGTTTTTTAGAGCAATACATATGTGTATACATGTGTGTATGTGTACATATATGTGTATGCATGCATGTATATATGTAAACTCATTTGATCCATATAACAAGATAAATAATTAAGAATAAAGAGGAAACCTGTAATTTTCATGTTATAGGGACCTCTCTGAAAAGAAATTTTCCTTAAAAAAATGCAGGCCAGGGGCAGCTAGGTTGCACAGTGGATAGAGCACCTGGCCCTGGAGTCAGGAGGACCTGACTTTAAATCCAGCCTCAGACATTTGACACTTAGTAGTTGTGTGACCCTGGGTAAGTCACTTAACACCATTGCCTAGCAAAAACAAACAAACTAAGGTGATTTAAAACCAAAAGCAATCAAAAAGCATTTTAGGGGGCAGGTAGGTAGTGCAGTGGATAGAGCACCAGCCCTTGAGTAAGAAGGACCTGAGTTCAAATCCGGCCTCCCACACATAACACTCACTAGCTGTATGACTCTGGGAAAGTCACTTAACCCCAATTGCTTCACAAAAAAGAGAGGAAGAAAGAAAGAAGGAAAGAAGGAAAGAAAGAAGGAAAGAAGGAAAGAAAGAAGAAAGAAAGAAAGAAAGAAAGAAAGAAAGAAAGAAAGAAAGAAAAAAGAAAGAAAGAAAGAAAGAAAGAAAGAAAGAAAGAAGAAAAAGAAAGAAAGAAGGAAAGAAAGAAAAGGAAAGAAGGAAAATGCAGGTCATCATCTTCTCTGAAAATTGTAGTCTTAGAAATTTTCATAGTGCTTTAGGGATGACAGACCCAGGATAATACAACCACTATGTGTCAGAAAAGACTTGAAGTGAGATCTCACTGATTCTGAGGCCAGCTTTCTACCCATTAAGCAATGTTGCCTTCTTAACCCTATGTAATAGCAAGTTAAATTATTATATTCATATAAAAGAGGAAATGATAGAGGCGAAAGTGACACATCCAGAAACAAACAAGGAAGTATCAAATGCAGGATTTGAACTCAGATGTCTTTGGACTTAGAATTTAAGAGCATTTTCATTCTGCCCTCCTGCATATGCTGGCAAGATAACTAGATTTTGAAAAGACCTATTTTAAAATACTGATTATGAAACTTCCTTCTCATAAAACAAAAAAGTCATTGCACCTCACTTGATCTCAGCTTCTTCCTCTGTAATATGGAGTTTTAGACTAAGATGATTCTTTTTTTTTTAACTTTTTAAAAAATTAATAGCAACTTTTAAAATCATTTTTTTAACATTCATTTTTATAAAATTTTAAGTTCTGATTTTTTTCTCCCTCCCTGCCCCCCCCCAGAAAGCAAGTAATCTGCTATAGGCTATACATGTACATTCATATTAAACATATTTCTGCATTAATCATGTTGTGAAAGAAGAATCAGAACAAGAGGGAAGAAACAATGAGAAAGAAAAAAAAAAGGTGAAATTAATGTGCTCTGATCTGCATTCAGACTCCATAGCTCTTTCTGTGGATGTGGATAACATTTTCCATCATGAGTCTTTTGGAATTGTCTTTGTATACAATTTGTCATTGTATTGCTGAGAAGAGCCAAGTCTATCAAAGTTGATTATAAAGTGACACTTCTAAGGTCAAATCCAGCTTTGAGTACTTAGAGTCTAACAGATGATAAAGTATCTGTCTCTCTCTCTCTCTCTCTCTCTCTCTCTCTCTCTCTCTCTCTCTCTCTCTCTCATACACACAAACATCCATCTGTAGTGTTTATAACTTTATTGGTATGTGTTGCCTTTCTCATTAAAATGTAAGCTCCTTGAGGGCAGAGACTATTTTTACTTTTACCTCCCCCTGCCCCCAGCCAGCCATTTAGCATAGTGTTTGGCATCTAGCAGAGCTTAGTACTTAATAGTGTTAAATGTATGGTTAATGATTAATTGTTTAATTGACTAAAGCAAGCAAGGGAAATATATAGCTGCCTGGTTCAAGCTTATAGAGTATATGAATTTGATTTTCTCCTTGAAAATGTGGTACCTTTATGTGGTACCATAGAAAGGGCATGAAATTTGGAATCAGAAGACCTGGGTTTGAATCCTGGCTCTAACAGTTGCTTCTTGTATGACTTGGAACAAATCACTTCATCACTCTGAGCCTTAGTTTTCTCATCTGTAAAACCAAGAGATTGGACCAGGTGACCTCTCAGATCCCTTCCATCTCTGAGCCATGATCTTGAATCTGAGACAATACCAAAATAGATACATCTACAAAAGACACATAAAACTGCACTGACCTAGAGAATTCCGTAAAAGCAACTAATTAATCACATCTTTTCTATGCAATGGACAAAAAAAGAGTCCTTTTAAGTGTGTATAGTGTGACAAGACAGGAATCCTTGAGGAGATAAACTAATCTACCCTCAACAGTATGGTTCAGGCAAAAAGAGAGCTGTATTAAAATGTCATCATTAGCAAAGATGAAGTTTCTCACTCCTGCACAAAATGTTTCTACAAATGTCATAGTCCAGGCTAAACTTAATCTTCTCTCTAGTCTGTATATCTTTTTAATTTTTTTTAATGAACAGCTAAGTTTCTGCTTTTACCTATTCTGATATCCCTTCTACCACATTATTTTTTTTAGAGGGAGGGGTTAGGATATGAAATCATTCCTTAAAGGGAAATCAAAACACTCCATTTTTGTTTCAGATGTTGCCAGAGAAAGAAATATTGCTCTGTTTTCAAAATGAGAGCCTTAAGTGATATTTGTTGCATTCCAAAATACCCAGGTTTGTAGGCAGCTTTTCTGAGATAGACACAACTAAAAGGACTGAATAAAGTAATATATAATATGTAAGTGAGATGACCCAATAGTTGGGAGAATAAAGAGTGACATCAACTAAGAGGTAGGAACTGACATGAATCTAATTTAACTATTAGTTGAGCAAGAATCTCAAAATATCTGCTAGATGCCTATCCTGCCTCTACTTGCATACCATTGATGATGAGAGGCCCACTAGCTCGCAAAGCTGCTCCTTCCACACTTGGATAACCCATTGCTCAGATATTTGTCCACATATGGAATGAAACTTAGTCTCTGAAAGTTCTACGTGCTGTTGTTCTGCATGTTGAGACTGAGTAGGTCATGCCCACTCGCAATAGACAGGCCTTCAGGTATTTGGATGCAGTGAACATGTCCCCTCTGAGGCTTTTCTTTTTAGGACTCAACATCTCCAATCCTCCAGCTTGATTCTCCAATGTTATTCCAGGTCTCCTCTAAAATTCCAGGGACACCAAAGATAAAGGGATCTTCAACCTAAAGAAGATGATGTTTATCAAAAACTCTATTGATTTTGATGGAGTTTTGTAAGTAATTCTTTGTAGACTCAACTACCGAATCCTGAACAAGGCTCTATTGACACTTTGGTCCTCATGACCAAAAGGAAAGGGCATAAAAGCCCATGTCAAAAAAGAAAACAAAAGTAATTTTATGTGCATGGGTGATTCTGGCCTCATCTATTGTTAGACATTGGGAAGGGGGAGAGGGAGGGGAAAAGAGTGTGGAATAATAAAGTCTATGTCAATAGCTTGTCCTAAATTACTGGTCGCCTTTCAAATAATAGTTGTGTCAGGAAAAAATGTTTTTAAAGATTTATGCTCCCAGAACTTACTGTATATGCTCTCAGTTACTTTGATTAATTCAACCAAGCTGAGGATATATTTTCTGCCTTTCATAAAGAATTTTTGCACAAGAGAAAATAGCCCAGAGAATCCATAAAACACAGCCAGAAGAAGAAATGGTTTATTGGAATGGTGCGATTTTTGGTTCTACCTGAGTTGTCCTGAGTGACCTTGATAAGAAGTTAAGTCAATGGATTTCCCACCTGGAGGCTGGAAGCTGCTTCTTCAAGATTTCCATCATGCATCTGAAAGGCCTACCACTGAATCCCACCTTCTGCCCACACTGGCCATCTAATGCAAATCATATCTGAAAGAGATCCCTGCTAGAACACACCTGAGAAGCACTCATCTGGCCTCTGCCTGAAGACGGTCAAGGAAGGGAACTCTTCTCCCATGGTAGCCCCATCCTATTTTGGGACAAGTCCAATTAATAGGAAGTTTATTTTTTTTCCTTATGTCAATCCTATGTTTCCTCTTTCTACATTTTACTCCTTATCCCTAATTCTCCTTTCTGTGGCCAGACAGAACAAGGCTAATGGTTCTGTAAGTAGTGATTTTCCCACTATTTGAGGACAATTGCCATGGCCTTATGTAAAGCTCTTTTTCTAGGATAAACACCCCCCATTCCTTCAAATTATCCTCATATGGGAAGAACTAGAGACCATATCTTCTCTGAAGGTTATCCTCATGTTTCTAAATGCCTTCACAAAAAAAGAAAATCAAAAAGCAAAGAAAAAGAAGGAAAAAACAAACAAACCTAAACAACCATACACATACAAACTATTTTTCCCTGAGCATCCATATACCATTTATGTATGTGTGTCTTTTATATATAGATACACATAGACACATAATGTGTGTATATATATGTTCTATATCTACACATATGTATTGTAGGGGTGTAAGTATACATATACACATGAATTTAAAGCTTAAAATTGCACTAAGATTTTGGGACATTCTGTGGATAGATAGACAGATAGACAGACAGATAGAGATGATAGAGATAAAGATATGAATATAGCTATAGATGGATTATTTTATGTATTTAGATATAGATTCAGATAAAGATTCAGATATAGATATAGATATAAATCAATGTTTTGTATATTTATATAGATAGATATAGATATCTTGTAACAATGTTGATAGAAAAAGCAAGAGAGAAGAAGAAGCAGAAGAGGAAGCAGAAGAAGAAGAAGAAGAAGAAGAAGAAGAAGAAGAAGAAGAAGAAGAAGAGAAGAAGAAGAAGAAGAAGAAGAAGAAGAAGAAGAAGAAGAAGAAGAAGAAGAAGAAGAAGAAGAAGAAGAAGAAGAAGAAGAAGAAGAAGAAGAAGAAGAGAAGGAAGGGAAGGAGGGAGGGAAGGAGGGAGAGAAGAAGGGAGAGAGAAAGAGAGGGAGGGAGAAAAAGAAAGAAAATCCTTTGAGCCTAACCATAACCCTGGGAATTAGGTACTGTGGATAATTTGTTTGTCTCTTTGTTCAGTCATTTCACCCATGTTCAACTCTTTGTGATCCAATATGGCATTTTCTTGGCAAAGATACTGGACTGGTTTAACACTTCCTTCCAGCTCATTTTACAGATGAAGAAACCGAGGCAAACATGATTAAGTGACCTGTCTAAGGTCACACAGTTAGTGTCTGAGGCCAGATTTGAACTCAGGGTGATATGTCTTCCTGACTCCTGGCCTAACACTCTATCCACTGTACCACTTGTTAGTCTTGACCTGAGATTTAACAGGTGAAGTGTGAAGGGACTTATTCAATGAGGGAACTGACTAACAAAGATTACACTTATTCTCTGACTTCAGTCTCAGAGTGTTGCCTGATACACTGAGAAATGAAGTGACTTGACAGATTGTTTCAAAGGTAGAACTTAAATCCAGATAGTCTTGTTTCTGAGGCCACCTCTCTAAGTCATGAAGCCATAATGTCTCTCCCCATTTTAGAGATGATGAAAGATAAGTGAGGAGAGTACATGCTGCCTACATTGGTGAAGGTATGGGTCTGGAACTTTTTAAAAATATCACTCTTATTGTAATAAAAAGTAGATGCGAAAGAGGATTGGAAAGGCTGGGAAAGGAAGAGAATGAGAGGAAAAAAAGAAAGAAAGAGGAAAAGGAGGGCAAGGAAGAAAAGGGAAGGAAAAGGAAGAGAAGGGAGGGAGAGGGGAGGAGAAAAAGAGAGGAGGGGAAATTAAGGGGAAAAGACAAGAAGAGAAGGGAAGGGGGAAAGACAAGACAAGAAAAGGCAAGGAAAAGAGTACCAGGTTTTGAAAGTTCAGCCACATCATCTGAGGTGATTTTAACAACTTCGTTGCTAGGTTACTTTGGGAAGCCACTTTGCCTATATGAACCTCAGAAAATAAGGACCACAGTCCTCACAGGGGATTTCACAGGGTTGGTGGTGAGGAAAAACCCTTGGATGTCATCCGTAAATACCTATAGAAATAGAACTTCCCTTCTCTTTTTTTCCTTCCTTCCTTCCTTCCTTCCTTCCTTCCTTCCTTCCTTCCTCCTCTCTCTCTTCTCTCTCTCTCTCTCTCTCTCTCTCTCTCTTCTTTCTCTTTTTCTTTCTTTCTTTCTTTCTTTCTTTCTTTCTTTCTTTCTTTCTTTCTTTCTTTCTTTCTTTCTTTCTTTCTTTCTTTCTTTCTTTCTTCCTTTCTTTCTTTCTTTCTTTCTTTCTCTCTTCCTTCTCTCCCTACCTCCTTTCTGTCTTCATTTCTTTTTCCACAGTAAGATAAAGAGTCATGTAAACACATTTGTAAATGTAAACACATTTAAGTTTTGGTTCCCACTTTTTCTTTCTCTCCTACTGCCTCTTTTATTTACTTTCATAGCTCCCTAGAATATTACAGAACATTTGGTTTCCAACAAAGATGGAAAGAAATCTTAGATTAAAAACACTGTATTCTCTTACCTTGGGGAGTTGCCACGTAAACAGAAAGGAACCCTAAAGGAACCACCCTTTCTGCTGGTGGGCTTTCCTCAGAGCTATTTTTGAACATATTTCCAATGTTTGTGGATTTATGTTTGATAAAACCATTCTCTGACCTTTACCACTGAAACAAGGATTTTTCCCTACAGAAAATGAACATCTTTTTCAGCTAGCTTCACTATCTTTAAAAATAATCTTTAATTTGCACCGAAGGAGACGAATTTTAATATTTGTATACAGAGACCCTTTTCAAGTGTTTTTGTTGTTTTTTTTTCTTTTGACATTCTCTTCTTTGACATCCTTTTCAATTGAAAGATTCCCTTGGGAAGTAGAAAGTGGGATATTAGACAAAATTTCAGATGTGAACTGGTAGTTTCTTATCAAATCTCCTTTCAAAATAGTCAGTGAATGACATAGGCAAATCTGACCCAGAGTCTACACAGGACCATGTATCGAGAATTACAAGGGATCTTAGAGTCAATCTAGTCAAAACTGACTCTCATTTTATAGATGAGGAAACTGAGATCAAGGAAGTATTAAGACCTAGAGCTGGAAGGTGTTTGAGAGTCTATCTATCTAATCACAGAAACATGGAATTTGAAAATTGGTCTCATTAACCATCTAGTCCAAATAATGTAGGAAAAGGAATTTCCCAGATAGCACACCCATCAAGCCAAATGTCCTCATTTTATGGAGGATCCACAGAGTTACTAGGATTATATACTTAGAAACAAAGTCCCTGAGAGGTTAATTAGTTCAAACACATCATTTTATAAATGAGGAAAATAAAGCCAAAGAATATTAGATGATTTTCCCTGGTGACTTCAACCTCAGGAATACTTCCAGTCTTCTGCATCTTCCCTTGAGTATCATCATCACCACCAACACAAAGCTATATAACCTAAGACCTCATCATATGCATATTTTTGTAGTATAGGCTGTGGGGCCAATTTAGAAATTGTATCACATACAGATATTTGTATTTACAAGACATGCTATACATATATATATATATATATATGTATATATATATATATATACATATATATGTATTATATATAATTAATGCTAAATAATGATAAAGTAATATAATTAAATATATATGATTACATATAATTATCATAAATCTGTTACATACAACATATATATATATATATATATATATATTTAGAAAGAGGGAGAGAGAGAGAGAAAATATCAAAATGTGATGTACATTTAGATGAACATTCACTCCATCAAAAAATAAACTTGTTAGAAATAATTAATTAAAATAGTATGCTACTACATAAAATACTTCCTTTCCGATACTCCATCCTGGCAGACCCACACCAGCCTAGATCACCCCAGGGATAGTACTGCATTTCTGTCTAAAGAGAGAGTTTAAAGGCAGTAGTTTACCTAGAAATGGCATTCTGGTGTCCTATAGAATATATCCATAGGGCTGAGCATCTCTTGAGCCTTTGTCTCATTCTACTGGCATCTCCCCATCATGACTGGCTTGAGGGAACACCTACTCTTTTTTATCCTGGGCAACCATTTCATGAGTTTGCCTCATAAGTAACCATAGTGAGTTTATAGCCCACTAAAATCCCCAGACTTATTTCAGAAAAATTGCTTTCTAACTAGGCCACTCCCATCTGGTATTTCTGAAGGTTTTGTTTTGTTTTATGTCTAAGCATGACTATATATTTTTTCCAATTGTATTTCCTCTTTTTAGATTCACTGTAATTCTACAGCCTGTTGAGGTCTCTTTGGATCTTAACTTCTCCATCCAGTGTATTACCTATCCCACTTAGCTTCATGTCATCTCCATATTTGATGAGTCTATCATATATGCCTTTATTCAAGCACAAGGCCAGACACAGATCCTTGTGATACTATACTGGTGATCTCTTGTGCTGATGACATTGAACCATGAATAGGTATTCTTTGACTATACTCCAGTACTGAATCTATCTAATTATATTATCATCTAGTCTATGTATTTCTATCTCTCTATAAAAAAACAGTATTATATACTCTTATAAACAGCTTTCTTAAAATCTGAGTAAACTATATCTTTTTTTTACAATTTTTTTTTTGCTTTTAGGCAATTGGGGTTAAGTGACTTGCCCAAGGTCACACAACCAGTAAGTATCAAGTGTTTGGTCTGATGCAGGATTTGAACTCAGGTCTTCCTGACTTCAGGGCTGGTGCTCTATCCACTGTGCCACCTAGCTGCCCCGCTAAACTGCATTTACAACATTCTCCTTGCCTATTAGTTTAGTAACTGGCCACACAAAAAAAAAAAGTTCTGACTTATTCTTGGTGAACCTACCTAGCTCCTTGTAAGGACCACTTTCCTTTTTTGATTGTTGGCAATCATTTCTTAAACAATCCATTCCAGAATTTTCCCAGACAACACAGATTAAAATCATTGACCAATACTTTTCATTGTCTATTCTTTTTCCTTTTTCTCCTGAAAATTGTAATATTTGTTTAATTTGTTTGGTATGTTTTAACATGTATAACCCAGTACAGTAATATGCTATTCATGTAACCTTATTTGTTTAAGCATTCCTAGTTAATGGGCAGCTACTTTGTTTCCCCTTCTTTGCTAGGACAAAAAGGGCTGTTATATGTATATGTGTATATATGTATATGTATATATATATGTATATATGTATATATGTATATATTTATATGTATATGTGTATATATGTATATGTATATATATGTATATATGTATATATGTATATATGTGTGTATATGTGTGTGTATATATATACACACACACATACATACATACATACATACACACACACACACACACACACATAGTGTTTATGGGACCTTTCTTTTTGTAAACGGCTTTCTTGGATTTGATGCAGAGGTTTGTTTGTAAATGTTTAACAACCACCTCTCCGGTCCCAACACATTTTTGAGTATAACTTGGGTTAGTTACTAACATTTTTTGCATCCTTTTCTTTTTTTCTTTCTTTTTTAAATAGACTTTTTTTCATTTGATAACACTGGATTTTGATGTCACGAGAACACAGGCTCCGCCACCTTTGATGGCCTGCTCTGCTCTTCTGCTGAAGGGCTTTGCCTTCACGAGGACTGGCTCCTTGGAGAGTTTTCTTTTGCCTCGGACTTTGTAGGATCCCTACCGCACAACGTCAATGGATAGGGGCAAGCCCATCCTTGTTTTTGGCAGCATTAATCCTGGTCTGCTCACTGATCGGTGTCCACGGCTTATCAACGTTGATAGTTGGGAAGGAGCTTTGTCGCCTCTTCAAGTGATAATGCCTCATACCCACTTTCCCGAGGTAACCTAGACGATATTTGTCGAAGTTGACCGGGTGACTGTGCAGCCCTCCTGCATTGCCTCGGCCTTCAGGGTGCTTCCGCTGCTTGCAGATGCGCCCGTGGCCGTGGCTTGAGGTGCCCGAGGACCTTCCCCATCTTCCTTATTCCGGAAGGCAGCCGCAAAAGAGAAAAGCTATGCATCACTTTCTTAGGCATATCTGGATAATCAGCAAAACAAGAAATCAACCTCTCAATTGTAGTGTTTGCCAATTTCAGGAGTATGAATGTTCACTGTAAAAATTTAACAACTGATTGCCTGAACCAGTCTCTGTTCTCTGAGCACCTAGATATAAGCCTAGCAATGATTCCCATCGTTTTAACTACTATTTTCAGTTTTATCATCTGTAAAATGGGAGGTTTGGACTAGATTCACTTTTATACCCTTCAAGGTTTCATGCAAGTGTTGTCTCGTCTTAGAGGTAATTTACTTCTACGTGAGGATTATGAAGACAGCTGGGTGGTGCAGTGGATAGAGATCCAGGCCTGGAGTGAAGAAGACCTCAGCTCAAATCCAGCCTCAGACACTTAGTACCTGTGTGAGTCTGAGCAAATCATTCAATCACTATTTGCCTCAGTTTCCTCATCTGTAAAAATGGGCATAATAATACCACCTCTCTCCTAGAGTTATTGTGAGGATTAAATGAGGTATTTGCAAAGAACTTAACATGATGTTTAATACATAGTTGTTGTTTATTCATTTCAGTTGTGTCCCCAGTCTCTTATGACCCTCTTTGGGGTTTTCTTGGCAAAGATGCTGCAGTGGTTTGCCATTTCCTTCTCCAGTTCATTTGATGAGGCAAACAGGGTTAATTGACTTGCCCAAGATCAGACAACTAGTAAGTGTCTGAGGTTGGATTTAAAATCAGGATTCCTGACTCCCAGCCTGGTGCCCTATCTCTTAAGTCACCTAGAAGCCCCATGGCACATAGTAGGTGAAGTATAAATGGTAGCTCTTATTATCTTTTATTATTAGTTTTCCCTGAATCTCACTAATAATTTTTTTTTTGCATTTATTTTGGATGTGTTTTTTATTTGCTTTTCATTGTAAATGTTGATTTCCCTAGGAGAACACAAGCTGACATCAAGAACAGGAGCTATTATTATTATTTTTATTTTTTTGCTTAGTATAGTACCTGACACATAGTAGGCACTTAATAAAATCTTGTTAAATTGAATTGAATCTCTGTACTTTCTAGAAATTACCTGCACGCCAGAATATAAATAATGGAGCCAGCTTTTATTGTTACATAATTCAAGAGTTTACAAAGCACTTTCACATCTATTATCATACTCTATTCCATGCTGCTTTCTGACTTTTTTTTCTGATTAGTCACCAACCCCTGAGCCCTCATCTCTCCTTCTATTTTTGTTTTTTCTGAGTACACTTCTAATGCCCTGATAGAGATTTCCAGTATCAGAGAAGACACTCTTTGACGGAGAATTATAATTACAATTTACTATTTTCTTACTCAGTAAATCTCATCTGGGTCCCAGAAGGAGCAGAGTTTTCAGTAGAATACAACAAAGGTGCTTTGAACAGTGGAGTGTCTCATTAAGAAGTATATACAGAAACCAAGGAAAAAGGTGGGGGGAAAGAGGGATATATATTTCATCACTGAAATAGCTTCTGTTAGACAAAGCTGCTTCAAATTTTATTAAGTTTTCAAATATAGCCTGGAACCCAGCCTTGATATATTTTTTGAATTATAGGGAAGTTATAGGTCTCTCATTTTCTAAACAGTTTCAGTAGACACTGGGGTGATGTATACTTTTCGTGCACTATAATTAGTGGGGATATAAACTGTAATTACAGTTTCATTTTGTTCGTTCTTCCTTGGGAACAAGTGTTCTTCCATTTCTTCTTCTGGTTTTAATACTGCTTCAGTGAAGATCCATGAAGAATTTAAAAGCATATATAATTGTCCTAGGACAAAGGCCACCCAGGGACACTTGGGTTTGTGTTATCTGCCTCCTCATAGCCATGGATCTGGATTATAGGCAAAGAATCGAAAAATATAAAATTTCTCAGTCAGAAAGTACCTCAAGGGCCAACTGGTTTAACCCATGCTCCCAAACCAAAGTCCCTTATGATAAGTGTGTCAAATGAATATTCAGTCTTTGATTAAAGCTCTTCAGAAAGGGACAATCCCAAATTCCCAAAACTGTCCATCCCACTTTAGTGGACAATCTCTAACCATTAAGATTTTATTTTTCTTCACATCCCACCTAAAATGCTTCCCCCCCTCCATTTCCACTATTTTTTTTCCTAACTGCCGGCACTTACTAGAAGTCTAATCTCTCTTTAACATGCTAGTCCTTTGAACACATAATAGCTGTCATGTTTCCTCCTATTCATTTCCTTAGCCATTTGGGGCAATGGATGTGAAATAAAATTCCAAGATAGAAGAAATTAGGTTTAAACCAACATCTTACCTGATATAACACAATGAGCTAAAAAGGATATGTGGCTAGAATAATAAAGGTAGTATTATTTTGAGAGAGAAAGAGAGAGAGAGAGAGAGAGAGAGAGAGAGAGAGAGAGAGAGAGAGAGAGAGAGAGAGAGAGAAACAGATCAGAAACCATTGTCAAGTATTGCTAGCAAAAGAGTTCTTAAATAATAGAAGACATTACAAAAATAAAACAGATAATTTTGATTTTACATAAGAGACAAGCTTTGGCACAAGCAAAATTACCACCACTAGCATAAGAAAGAAAACAACAGATTTTTGGGGGGAATCATTGCTTAAGATATCTCTGACACTAGTCTGATATCTGAGATATCTAAGGAACAAGCAGATATATAACAGCAAAAGTCACTTGCCAATTAATAAGTAGTCAAAGGTTATGAATGATTTCAAAAGAATTACAAATGATTAACAATTACATGAATGATGGCTCCAAGTTACTAATGAGAAGATAAAGTAAAATAAAAAAAAAACAACATGAAAGTTTCACCAAATGCCCCACAAAAAGCCAAAAAGTGAGAAGTCAATGTCAAGGGGTTGTGGGAATACAGGGATAACTAGTACACTTTTGACGGAACATTAGCCAATGATTCTGGAAAATAATATCAAATTATGATTTTGATACATCCAATTAGACTCTGAGATTCTTCTGGGAGTCATGTATTCCAGGGAGCTGATTGGAAAAAGGAAAGATTCCATATACATTAAAATGTTTGTAGAAGTGCTTTTTAACTGCAGTCAAAGCAGATAATGACTGATTGGGGAATGATTTCATGAAATCATGAATGTAATGAAACACTGTTATATGTAAAAAATAAGCAATGACTAGAATAAATATAGAGAATCATTGGAATATGAACTGATACAAAATGATGAGCAAACCTAGGGGAAAATATGCATGATGGTTAGAAAAATTTAAATATTAAGAACACAAAATAATTGAAGATGAAAGCTCTGAAATTATATCATGACTTATCTTCTTACCAAATTAAAGATATGAGAATGAACCTCCTTTCCTTGTCTAGAGAAATGAGGGACTATGAATGTAGAACACCACATACAATACTGGACTTAATATAGTAGCCAGCCTTAATAAACTGGTTTTTGTTTTCCTTTTTTAAAAAAATTCTTTGTTATAATGGACAAATCTCTGGTAGGGCAATGGGGAACAGGTATATGAAGAAATGTATACATACATATACTCATGTATATATGTGTACATATGTGTATATGTGTTTATAGAAAGTCCTAGGACATTTGAAGGTTCAACATTTCATCTGTCCTGCTTAAAGAAAGCTAGATTGTGATGTTAACCACCTCAGGCTTACTGTAGATACCATTCCCTACCTCCTCTTCTCTCACCAGCTATACCCCATAGGGGTTGGAATGATGGCTCCATGTTGAGAATTCATATGCCAGGATTAAGTATGTCAATTTAATTGCCCATCAGGAAGAATTACTGAAGCATTGCTATCTGGCATATGGCACTAGAAAGTTAAATCAAGTTTGGAGGAAAAAGATTGATTTAAGGTCTGTAGATGTTCTTTCACTCAGAACACTGGATACACCATTCTAGTTTCTGAATGATAGGCATGAAGTATTTTTTTCATTGTTAATGATTTTTGTTGAAATTTATAAGGTGTTTCCAGATTTTATAATCTAAATCCTTTGTCTGTATAACCTTTGACCAAGGGTTTCCCAAGGTCTAGGCTCAGATGGACTAAGTATGATATAGAGAACTACCCCAAAAGAGATAGATAGACAAAAAGATAGACAGACAGACAGACAGACAGATAGATAGATAGATAGATAGATAGACAGATTGATAGATAGATAGATAACATATGTATGTATCAGATATATACACAAATATCACACACACACATATGCATGCATACACACACACACACACACACACACACACACACACACACACACACACACGGAAGAGGTCTACACTTAGTGTGGCCAATGTAACAACACCCTGACATTCTGCTGAAATCTCTTTCTCCCATTGTGTCTTACTTAGACCCTCCCACATATGTAAGGGCATCATACCATTTGGACTCTTTCAGAAATGCAGTCATGCTTTGTGGGAGGCGACCAACTTCCTATCAAATGTATACAGGTGGAGTAATTTGAAGTAATTAGGTCTGTAAAGTATGGATGTTTGTGCTATTGTCATTCAGTCATTTCAGTTGTGTTTGACTCTTCCTGACCCCATTTGGGTTTTCTTGGCAAAGATACTGGAGTGGTTTGCCAGTTCTTTTTCCAACTCATTTTACAGATGAGGAAACTGAGGAAAACAGGGTTAAGTAACTTGCCCAGAGTCACACAGCTAGTAAGTGTATATGAAGCCAAATTTAAACCAACAAAGATGAATCAGTCTTCCTGACTCCAGGCCTGGTGCTCTATCCACTGTGCAACTTAGTAGCCCCATCACACAGGGAGTTCTATACTTATCCTTTGGTTGGAGGAGCCACATGGACAATCCCCTCCCCTCTCCTTTAAGAAGTACAGCTGGGAGCAGCTAGGTGGCTCAGTGAATAGAGCACTGGCCCTGAAGTCAGGAGGACCTGAGTTCAAATCCGGCCTCAGACCAAACACTTGGCACTTACTAGCTGTGTGACCCTGGGCAAGTCACTTAACCCCAATTGCCTAAAAAAAAAAAAGACAGCTGCTCAGGAAACCTCCTTTTGCTCCTAGTGGAGATCTCTAAACCTTTTAACTTGGGATTTCTTTTAAGGAAAGCTATCAGGATATATCAGGAAATGTAAATCACGTAAAAAACAAAAGATATTAATAGTTTTTTTTTTAAATACCTCCTAAGATTTTCATCAGTTTTATATATCATCCCTCACTGTCAAAGGTAGACTTGATATGATGGCTGGCGCTACCCAAGAGATCTCTACTCTCCATCTGTATGGTTTCATTCCAACATCATGCTTCCTAGGAACTCTCTTGTCCTCTAACTAGGGTGAAGGAGTTCAGTAATGACATTGTCCATGAACTTTGCTCTTAGGTAACACATTGTACACCTCTGTCTCTGACTTGGGCTCTTACAGGAATACTTTTCTGCCTATTTCCATTCTAGGAAAGTTCATTCTCTGGTCTTGTTGATACTCTCCCGTGATCATAATACCTGCTAGAATCCAAGGCAGGATTCTGACCCAGGTGTCCTGCTGCCAACCCAGTATACTTTGCCTATGATTAAGACATTCTCCTAGCAAATGTAAACTCTTTGAGGGCAGGAGATATTTTTTCAAGTTTGTCTTTGCATTCCCACGGCCTAACTTAGAGCACACAGTGCCCAGGACATAGTACCCGCTTAATAAATGTCTGTTGAATTGAACTGAATGGCAAATAGATGATGGCATAGCTGAAATTGTGTGGGGGCATAATCTGAGATTGAAGTTAAAAACCCTGAGTTCCAGTTAGGCAAGCAACTTTTCTAGCTTCACAATCTGCCTACTGTGTGACTATGGGCAAGTTGTCTCAGCCCTTTGAGTTTTTGTTTCCTCATCCACCAAATCGTAGTGGATATTTCCTGCTGGCTCTACCCAACCCAGTTGTTGTGGGTCTCATATGTAATAGCATTTGCAAAGCCCTGTGTTAGTTTTTATCACACTATCTGAAAAGTCTGCTTCTTCCCCTACAAAATAACCATTAAGCCTGTCAGTAAGCATTTATTTAGCACCTGCTATGTGTTAAGTGTTGGGGATACAAAGAAAGGCAAAAGACTGTCTCTGCCTTAGAAGAGCTCACAGTCTAATGAGAGGGATAACAAGCAAATAACAAACAAGTTATATACATGATAAATGTTGTTGTTCAGCCATTTTTCAGTCATATCTGACTCTCTGTGACCCCCTTAGGGGTTTCCTTGGAGTGATTAACCATTTCCTTTTCCAGCTCATTTTACAGATGAGGAAACTGAGGCAAATAGGGTTAAGTCACTTGCCCAGAGTCACACAGCTAGTAAGTGTCTGTCTCAGGCCAGATTTGAAGATGAGACTTCCCAACTTCAGGCCTGGCACTCTCTCTACTACTCCATCTACCTGGATAAATAGAAAATACTTAATTAAATTGTCTTAAATAATAGAAAGAAGGCATCAGAATTAAGAGGGATTGAGAAAAGCTTCTCAAGTGAGATTTTAGTTGAGTCTTAAAGGAAGTCAGGAGGTAGAGATGAGGAGGTAGAACATTCCAGACGTGGCAGAAACTCAAAGAAAATGCTCACAACTGAGAGACAATATGCCTTGTTTGTGGAACAGCTAGGAGGTCAATGTCACTGGACTGAAGAATATGAGGCAGGAATTAAGGTGTAAGAAGACTGGAAAGGTCAGAGGGGACTAAAGTGTAAAGGACTTTGAATGCCAAACAGAGGATTTTGTAGTTGATCCTGGGAGCCGCCTGGGGCGGGGGGTCGGGGAAGGGTGTGTGGCATGGTCACACTTGTACTTTATTTTGTTTTTTCCTCTCTAGAAGCATTGCTTTAAAAACATTTTTAAATAAAATTTTTTTGAGAAATCAAATAATCCTTAATTTTAATTTTATAAAATAAAAATAAAAGAGAATTGTACAGGTAGAAGGTGGGAGTCTATGTATGTGTATACATATATACACACATACATACATGAATATACACGCATGTATGTATGTATATACGTGCATGCATATATACACACATATATACATATACACATACACATATATATGTGTGCATATGCTGTATACATACATACATGCATGCATACATACATATAATAAAATCAGAGTCCTGGAGAGAAGACCTTCTGCCAAAAAAGGGAGTTTTGTTTTTGTTTTTGATACTGGAGGTGATAGGAAGCCACTGAAATTTGTTTAATAGACTGAAAAAGCAGAATAGATTACAGCATAAGCTATTAGATTTGGAATAAGGAATAAGTGGGCTCAGATTCTACCTGTTGTCTCTGTGACCTCTGGCAAATAATAAAACTTCACTGAGCCTTTTTTTTACTCATCTATAAAATGGGAATAATAATTGTATCTCTCTCACTTGGTTATTATGAGGCTCAGTTGAGATTATACATATATACACACATGTTTGTGTATGTATGTATACATATAAGGATTGCTTAATTCATACGTCATTTTCAACTTTCTGTTTTATGTGTATACACATTTACATATGTACACATATGTATAACTTTGAAAGCTGAAAATGACATATGAATTAAATGATTCTTGTTATTATTTCACTAGGTGCTTTTCATTGAATATTGGTGAGATAAATGTGACATTTTTTTTTCAAAATTGTACCGTCTTATTTTCTATGATGTATAAAACAAGCTGTTATGCAATGCCCAAATTTATGAAATGTCCCCAGAACTGGGACTTGGTTCTGAATTATGCTTCAGTCTTACCACTCTTGAATTCATCCTCTCCTTCTCTACATAGAAACTATGAAGCACCTTACGTAGGCAACAGAATTTTGGACTGCTGAACTGGTACCCTACAAAATTACCACCTATGTGCCATGAATTTAAAACTTAAAATAGCCAGTGCACAAAAGAAAAACTGAGATAAGTTTTCAGATTGTAAGATCTTAGATTTAGACTTGGAGAGAACTTTAGAAACCATTGTTCTTGGACTATTCTGTCAATTTTACAGATGAAAAAGCTGAAACCAAGAAAAGACAAGAAATATGTCTATAGTAACACAGATAGAAAGTGACATGGGGGGGGCAGAGCCAAGATGGCAAAATAAACGCAGTGATTTGCTTGAACTCTTCCCCAAACCCCTCCAAATACCTATAAAAATGGCTCTAAACAAATTCTAAAGAAGCAGAACCCACAAAAAGACAGAGTGAAGCAAATTTCAAGCCCAAGACAACCTGGATGATTGATTGGAAAAGTATATCACACCAGGGTTGGGAGACGAGCACAGTGTGGGTGTGGGCACCCAGGCCTCAGCAAACCTGGAGCAAGCCTCAGAGGACTGAATCACAGGCAGCTGTGGTGATTTCCAGACTTCTCACCCCACAAATTCAAAAGACAACTTAGAAGGTCAGTGGAAAAAGTCTGTTTCTGTGGTGTTGAGAGAGAAGAGAGGTGGTGTCAGCTCCATTCCCCAAGTGCAGTCTGGGACAGGGGCTGCCTTCTGAGCTTCTGGCTCACAGACTGAGGAGAAATTGAGTGGCTGATCACAGGGGGATTGCAGGGATCTCTTTGCCAGTGCTGAGGCAGGAATCTCTTGCTTTGCCAGTGCTGAGATCTGGGTCACAGTTTGGGGAGGTGGTCCTGGGACAAGGAGGAGCACTGGCATGGTGGAGCCTGTAGTGGCAGTAAAGAGGAACCCCTCCTCACAGTTCCAGGATAGAAAGGAGTGCATGTGGTCAATAATAGACCAGAACACAGGTAAGGAAAGGAGTAAACACCTTACCCCTTATCATACCATCTCGGAAGAACTGAAAATTTACAGGTCCCTACAAGTATTTCTGAAAACAGCTACAAACCCCCAAAGCTTGGGACAGTACATTCTTGACATTGGAAGCAGACTCTTACCTTAACAAAGAGTTTAAAACTCAAGTAATTGGCTGGGATCATGAGCAAGCAGTGCAAAAAGAGTCAGACTATATTATCTTACTTTGGTGAAAAGAAGATCAAAACATACAACCAGAAGAAGACAAACAAGGCAAAGCTCCTACATCCAAAGCCTCCAAGAAAAATATGAATCAGTCCCAGGCCTTGGAAGAGCTCAAAAGGGATTTTGAGAAGCAAGTAAGAAGTAGAGGAAAAACTGGGAAGAGAAATGAGAGTGATGCAAGAAAATCATGAAAAACAAGTCAACAGCTTGCTAAAGGAGACCCAAAAAAATACTGAAGAAAATAACACCTTAAAAAATAGCCTAACCCAAATGGCAAAAGAGGTCCAAAAAGCCAATGAGGAGAAGAATGCCCTAAAAAGCAAAATTGGCCAAATGGAAAAGGAAGTCCAAAATTACTGAAGAAAATACTCCTTAAAAATTAGAAAATAGAGCAATTGGAAGCTAATACTTTATGAGAAATCAAGACACTGTAAAACAAATCCAAAAGAATGAAAAATTAGAAAACAATGTGAAATATCTCATTGGAAAAACAACTGACCTGGAAAATAGATCCAGGAGAGAGAATTTAAAAATTATTGGACTATCTGAAAGCCATGATCAAAAAAAGCGCCTAGACATCATCTTTCAAGAAATTATCAAGGAAAACTGCCCTGATATTTTAGAACCAGAGGGCAAAATAGAAATTGAAAGAATCCACTGATCTCCTCCTGAAAGAGATCCCCAAAGGAAAACTCCTAGGAATATTGTAGCCAAATTCCAGAGTTCCCAGGTCAAGGAGAAAATATTACAAGCTGCCAGAAAGAAACAATTCAAGTATGTGGAAACACAATCAGGATAACACAAGATTTAGCAGCTTCTACATTAAAGGACGCAGGGCATGGAATATAATATTCCGAGGGCAAAGGAGATAGGATTACAACCAAGAATCACCTACCCAGCAAAACTGAGTATAATCCTTCAGGGAAAAAATGGTCATTCAGTGAAATAGAGGACTTTCAAGCATTCTTGATGAAAAGACCAGAGCTGAATAGAAAATTTGACTTTCAAATACAGGACTCAAGTGGAACATGAAGAGGTAAACAGGAAAGAGAAATCATAAGACTTATTAAGGTTGAACTGTTTATATTCCTGCATGGAAAGATGATATTTATAACTCATGAGACCTTTATCAGTATTACGGTAGTTGGAGGGAAAAATTATATGTATGTATAGACAGACAGATAGATAAATAGATAGATAGATAGATAGATAGATAGATAGATAGATAGATAGATAGATAGAGGGCACAGGGTGAGTTGAAGATTAAGGGGTCATATCTGGAGAATAAAATTAAGGGATGAGAGAGGATTATACTGGGAAGAAGAAAGGGAGAGGTAGAATGGGGTAAATTATCTCACAAAAAAAACAAAAAAAAAGCTCTTACAGTGGAGGGGAAATGGGGCAAGGTGAGAGGGAATGAGGGAATCTTATTCTCATAGGATTTGGCTTAAGGAGGGAATAACATACACATTCAATTAGGTATGGACATCTGTCTTACCCTACAGGAAAATAGGGGGAGAAGGGGACAAGAGAGCAGGGGATGTTAGAGAGGAGGGCAGATTGGGAAAGGGGTAATCAGAAGCAAATACTTCTGAGGAGGGACAGGGTTAAAAGAAAGAATAGAATAAATGGGAGGGTAGGATAGGATTAAGGGAAATAGAGTTAGTTTTTCACAATATGTCTACTATGGAAGTGTTTTGCATAACTGCACATGTATAACCTGTATTGAGTTGCTTGCCTTTTCAGTGATGGTGGGTGGGGAGGGAGGAAAGGAGAAAATTTGGAACCCAAATTTTTAAAAACACATGTTTAAAAAAAAGTTCTCACATGCAACTGGGAAAGAAAAAATACAGGAAATTGAGTACAGAAGTCTATCCTGCCCTACAGGAAAATAGAAGGGGAAGGGGATAAGAGAAGGGGGGTGGAGAGATAGAAGAGAGGGCAGACTAGGTGAAGGGGTATTCAGAATGCATGCCATCTTGGGGTGGGGGAAGGGAAGAGATGGGGTGAAAATTTGGAACTCAAAATCTTGTGAAAGTAAATGTTGAAAACTAAAAATAAATTTATATTAAAAAAAAGAAAGTGACATAGACAGGATTTGAAGCCAGGTACTCTAGAAACAAATCCAGCACTCTCCATTGCTCTATGCTGCTTCCAAAATAGACAGAGACTATCATTGAAGTTCCCCAGAAGCACAGAAATCAGTCAGTCAGTAAGTCAATAAACATTTATTAAATGACCAAGGCACTGTGCTAAGCACAGTAATGATAACGATGATGACGATGATGATGATGATGATGGTGGTGGTGGTGGTGGTGATGACGATAACAATAGCTAGCATTTAAATAGTGCTTACTATGTGCCAAGCACTGTTCTAAGTACTGTGCAAATTTTATCTCGTTTGATATTACAAAAAAAAAAAAATAGAACTAGGGATGAAAAGAAAGCCAAAAGACAGTCTCTGCTTTCTGGGGGAGCTCAGAATATAATGGGAGAGACAGCATCCAAATGGCTATGTATTCCAAATATATTGGAGTCATTAGAATTAAAGGGGTTTGGGAAAGGCTTCCTTTAGAAAGTGGGATTTTAGCTGGAACTTGGAGGCCAGGGAAGTCAGCAGGCAGAGTTGAGAAGGGAGAGCATTCCAGGCATGGGGAACAGTCAGAGAAAATACCCAGGGCATCACGTTAGTTGAACAGCTAGGAGACCAATGTCATTGTATTGAAGAGAATGTGTTGGGGAGTAAAGTGTAAAAAGACTGGAAACATGGAGGAAGGAGGTATTTTATGAAGGGATATGAACAAAAAATATTGCATTTTATATTTAATCCTGGAGGTGATAGGAAGCCACTGGATTTTATTGAGGGAGTGTGTGTGTTTGTGTGTGGGGGAGTGGTATAACATGGTCAGACCTATGTTTTAATAAGATCTTTTTAGCACATGAGCAGAGGATGTACTGAAATGGGGAGAGGCTTGAGATAGGCAGATCCACCAGCAGCCTCTGGTAATAGTCCAAGTGCGAGGTGATGAGAACCTGCAGGAGACTGGGGGTTTGTTTATTTAATCAAACAGTAAACATTTAATAAGGGTCCACTACATATCAGGCACTGAACTAAGTGCTGGGGATACAAAAAGAGGTAAAAGACAGGAGAAGAGAAGGGGATGTATTTGAGGAATGTTATAAACGTGAAATCAATAGGCTTTGGAAAAAGATTGGTTATGGGAGAGAGCGAAAGAAAGTGAGGAGTTACAGATAACAACTAGGTTGTGAAGCTGGGGGAATGGGAAGATGGTGTGCCCATTTCTATTTAGTGGAAAGTTTCTCTTCATATCCTTTGGTACTTTGAAATACCTATTATTCTGATCCTCATCCAGAGAATGAAATGGACGTAACACTGAGAGGAATGCGAAAGTAAGCTTAGTGCAATTTTTTTTGCTTTTGTTTTTGTTTTTTGCTTGTTTGCTTGCTTTTTAGGTAATTCCAGATCCTATGTAAATGCAGCCTAAAAACACTTGAAATCTTCAAAAGTAATAGTGATAAGATATTAGATTATCAGCATTTTTTTTCTTGAGTGATCTACAGTACTTCGGTGGGAAGAGACCATAGTTACAAATAGAAATCCTTGCTAAGGATATATTTGACAATCCAGTCTCCACTTGGCCACTAGGAAAAGAGAATGTGTGTGTGCATGTGTGTGTGTGTGTGTGTGTGTGTGTGTGTGTGTGTGTAGTGGGGAATGGAATTCAGAAGAAAAGAGAGAGAAACCTACTGATGCAGTGAGAAACAACCTTGCTTTTTGTTGGTTAAAATTAATATCAGAGAGTAACTAGAATAGGGAGAACAGTGCATTGTCCCTGGGTTCTAAAACCAAGAGTGAGGACTGGATAATTTATTTTGTCCCGAGGGACAGGATTCCTTTTCACAATGTGCTTTGTGGTCATTCTGCCAGCCTGCCTCTGGCTCCATTACCCCCTTTCAGGATGCTGTTCTTTCAGAACTCTTCTTTCAGGGCCCACTCTACTCTTTGTTACACCCAAGGGCTGGTTATCATTTGTCATTCCCCACCCCCAAAATTGATTTTTCACTAAGTGAAAACATTTCTAGTTACAAGTGTGGATTGAATCTCTCTCTCCTCTCTCTCTCTCTCTCTCTCTCTCCTCTCTCTCTCTCTCTCTCTCTCTCTCTCTCTTTCTCACATACACACACACACACACACACACACACGCACACACACATGCCCTCACCACTTAATGACTATTGAGCCCTCTACTTTTTTCCCAATTTTGTTCTCAGGTCCCTTTGGAGACAAGGTTAACCCCACATGCAAATTGCATGGATAGAAAGAGCCTTCAAGGTCACAGATAAAGAAAATGAGACAAATTGCCAACAAGACTGGCCCTGACAACCAGGACAAGCAGGGTGTTTCAGGTGTTGAATGCTCCATCCATCACATTTGGAAGCTACATCTGGGAAAGAGCCAGCCAAAGTCACAAACTCCCTAAGTTCTGAGCTGTTAACAGAATGATGTAGACTTGGGGCCAGAAGGATCTGGGTTCTTCCTCCTGACCTGTATTTAAGGAGAGTCAGGAGGAGAAAGAGGTCTGGCTTGAGAGAGTGCACTGTGAAAAAATAAGAAAGTATCCAAAGCATATTTAGAGGGGTTTTGCTATTGGTGTTCCCTCTCAAACACACACACACACACACACACACACACACACACACACGCACACAGAATGGAAAATACACTTGGAGAATTTGATCATTTGATAAGAGGAATTTCATGCCACTTCTGCTCTAGGTAAGTAACCAGAAGAGAAAGCCATTCATTTTCCTTTCTCTCTTCCAGTCACAGTCTTCCTTCCATTTGATATTATCTTTGGGTCTCAGAAGGAGGTTTTATTGATCACCTACCATTTAAAAGGAAACATGTTGATCATTAGCAGAGTGGTGTTAACTCTTTCTGAATACTCGGAAAAAAGTATTGAGCAAATTTCCTTTCAGGAAATGAACCCTATAGATATAGTAGGACCTAAAAGATATATGGTATATACGTGTATGCATGTGAGCTATACAACATGCATATATACATATATGTATACATGCATATATTGATAAACTATATCTATATATGTTTATTATTAATAACTTGTTTGTTTATTTAATCAACAAGTAAACATTTATGAAGTGTCCACTATGTATCAGGCACTAAGCTAAGTGCTGGAGATACAAAAAGAGGCAAAAGATTGTCACTGCCCTCAATGAGCCCATAATCTAACAGAGGAGACAACATGCAAATACATATGTATACACATACACATACATACAACACATATGTATGTCTATGTATCATACACAAAACAAGTTATATACAGGATAAATAGGAAATAATTAACATAGGGAAGACATTTGATTAAGAAGGACTGGAAAAGTCTTCCTGTAGAAGATGGACTTTTAGGTGGGACTTAAAGGAAGCCAGGGAGGTCAGTAGGCAGAGTGGAAAAGGGAGAACATTCCAGGCATAAGGGACAGCTGGATAAAAAGTCCAGCACTGACAGATGGAGTATCTTGTTTGTGGAAAAACAAGAAGTTTGTGTCACTATATTGAAGAGTCTATGGTAGGGAGTAAAGTGTAAAAAGACTGGAAAGGTAGGAAGGAGGCTAAGTTATGAAGGGCTTTGAATGCCAAACAGAGCATTTTGTATTTGATCTTAGAGGAAATAGGAAGCCACTGGAATTAATTGAGCAGGGGCATGACATGGTCAGACGTGTGCTTTACAACTCTTTCCTTTCTGGAAGGATTGACAAGTTGTGTTTAAAAATCAAAAGAAAAGACAATTGCAGAGCTCAGAGGCTCTGCGTGTAGAACATTGCATATAGAATCAGAGTTGGATTGTTCTGTGAAATTGCTTCTCCTTTACATGCTTTTAAAGTTCTCTATTACAAGGAGTGAAACAAGAAATGTCAAAGGTGCCTGGGAAAAGCAGATAGACTTCTGGACTTGGAATCAGAAGCCTCAGGCTCACAATCTGCCTCTGGTGCTCATTTGCTGGGTCATCCCAGCAACTTACTCAACCTCTCTGAGGCTCAGTTTTCTCATCCATAAAAAAGAAGGGGAGCAGCTAGGTGGAACAGTGGATAAAGCACTGGCCCTGGAGTCAGGAGGACCTGAGTTCAAATCCGGACTCAGACACATAACACTTGTTACCTGTGTGACCCTGGGCAAGTCACTTAACCCCATTGCCTAGCCAAAAAGCAAAAATGGACTAGATGGACTCTAAGATCTCTTCCCACTCCAAATCTATGATGTTATGAATGATTCTCTGGGGAAGGGAAGGGAGAGATAGCATAGCTAATATTATATAATAATTTTATCTGTATTAGCTAAGTCATAGGGTCATTGTGGGGATTAAATCATGTGTGTGGGGGGGGCTACACACACACAAACACACACACATATAAAATACAAATTTCAAAGTACTATGTAAATGCAAATTATTATTAGTAGTAGTATTTTAGCTTATATATTGTTATTATTGGTAACTGGATAGTGTGGTGGAATATGCGGTGGACTTGGGAGTTAAGAAGATCTGAATTCAAATCCTTCCTCAGACACTTACTAGCTGTTTGATCCAAGGCAACCCATTTAACCCCTCAGCCTTAGTTTCTTCACCCATAAGATGGGAATGTCGTAGGATCAGATACACCTGAAGCATTTTGCAAACTTCCAAGTATATTATTAATAATATTGTCATTAATATCAATAATTAAAAGTATATATAACCATATGATAAATACTGTATTATAATTATTATAATAAAAATGTTAGCTTGTAATTATTATATATAATTATATATCATATTATTATAATTGTTATTGATAATTTTATTGTCATTTAACCTTTTTGAGATTCTTTTTTATTTATCCTTTCAATGAGGGACTTTCCCTTCCTAGTTCTGAATCCTGTGATACTCCAAAGAAATAAATTTCAAGATGTGAAATCATGTGCACAGACAGAAAAAAAGATGACTTTTAAAAAAAATGTAGAATAAGTAACAGGGCATATGATTTTAGAATTTTGCTTATTGTCTCTCCTACAGCATTTAATAACTAGCAGAGTTGTCCCCTTGGGAGCTGAAATGACATTTCCCAAGTTCCCAGGAGAGCTGTGGCCACAGAAATAATGATGAGGGTAATTTCAGGAGATAATCCTTCAACTCAGCAAGTATCTCTTGAGCATCTGTGATGTGCTTGGCTAAGAGCTAGGTACAGAGAGAAACACAAAGATGAGGAAGACATTGTCCTTGCCCTCAGGGACCATCTGCTCTGTCATATTATTCTTCCATTCATTCAGCCTTTACTACATTAATAATAAACTATCAGTTATTGAAATGAGATAACATTTATAAAGCACTTAGCACAGTACCTGGTGGAAAGTAGGTACCTAAGAAATGTTCATTCCCTCTCGATTCCTCCCTAGTTGTTAAGTGCCTATATGTCAAGAAATGTGCAAAGAGCTTGGGGTACAAAGAAAAGAAACTTTTCTCTAAGGACTGGACACTGAATTTATGCTGGATACCTGTGCCAAGTATGTGTTTTTCATAGGTATAAATGTAAACATTGCTCTTGACTTTACCAACAGTGGGACCCAAAGAATCACTAAGATGGTAATTAAGCTCAATGTGAACTTCATTCAAGGACACAGTAGCAGAACTGGATACAGAATTCAGGTGTTTATACTCATTCAATTCTATACTCATCTCCATCTTGTAAAGGATTACAGAATCCCAAAGTCTCAGAGAGGAAAGGATCTCAGAAACCCTCTAGGTTTTATATAGGACACCAGTTAGGGGAAATTCAGGGGCTGGAATAGACATGGACAAATCAGTCAGCCAATAAATATTGATTATGTATCCTCAATATGCTAGACAGTGTGCTAAGCACTGGAGATACAAGAAAGATAAATAACCCTCCCTGAGAGCAAGGAGCTTACAATCTAATGGGGGAAATTGCAAACAAATACACACAAGATATATACATGAGAAGCTGCATGAGAGGCAAAGCAAGGATAATAGAGAAATTAGAAGCTTTCAAACTTTGACTTGTCCCTGGTTTGGAAAAGAAATTGATTGAAGTCTGCTTTCTCTTTGCAATTTCCATCTACTTTGTATGTTGTATCTTTCATATACCCATTTATTTACATGTTGTCTCTCCCACTGATATCTAATCTCCTTGAGGTTCAGGACTGATATTTTTTCTTGGTGCATCCATTACTCAGCATAGTGCCTGGAACATAGAATATAAGCACTACATGTTAAATTGATGCTTTGATTGTATGACCCCTTTCCTTCTACAATTACTGCCTACTTTCCACCCCAAACCCCAACAAAATAATTTTGATTTCCCTTCTTTCTCTAGTTTCCACCCCAGCCTGAGCTCTTCTTTTGACATCCCCAAAGGTTGGGATGCCATTCCAACTTCTAAATTGTTGACCTGCCTCTCCATTTCTAATTTCCTTTAGGTCACAGTATATATATTGATACTTCAACATATCTATGTTTTCATTGATATAGCTATTCTGTCTGAAGTTACAGATCTCAACCCAACCACACCCCTCACCACATATGGTTCTTGACCATGTTCTTCCACAAATTGTCCATAGTAGATCTACCCAATGTGATGGAGACCTTTCTCTGAGGCTTTTTAACATTTCATGCCTAACAAGGTTGAGCTCAAATTACTATTTCTTCAATCCTTTACTCTTGTAAAGTTAATCATCTTTATTTGGTGGAATTTAGACTATAATATCATTGACATAGATTACTCTCTACCAATGCAAATTGACAGCCATTCTCCAATTTCTACTCTTAGACAGTTGTCTGGGCATGGAAAGATTGAGGACTTTCACCAGGATAACAAAAGTAGTATGTGCAAAGGCAGGTCTTGATCCTAGGTCTTCCTGACTCCCAAATGGTGTCACTGTCCATAATCCCCTGCTACTTTCACCCTTTCTTATATTTCCTTAATAAGATTTTGGTATTTTTGTTGATGCTTTTTGTTTGAAAAACATTCATTCCTGAATATTTCTCTCTACCACTTCCTTACCCAGTGAGAATTCCTTCAGAAAATAGATTTTAAAAGTAAGGGATGGGAAAAAAAATCCAGGAAAATTAAACAGCACATCTTTAGAATGTCAGCTCCTTGAGGGCAGGGACTATTTTTGCCTTCTTTTTTATACTTAATGCTTGGCAAAATGCCTGCCATATAGTAAGGGATTTATAAATACTTGTCAAGTGATATACTTTCTGACCATGTACGACAATATATGATATATGACCATTCTCTCCCACTACTGCAAAGAAAAAAGGGAAGTATAGTTTCTTCTCTAGGCCCAAGGTGGCTCACTTGGTGAGATATGTCATTTTAGTAAGTGAGGAAACATAAAAATAGGCTCATCAGCTTGCTTTATATACTTCACAAAATAAATACAACATTCTAGAGCAACATTTCTTATCTTTTTAGTCTCAGGACCTCTTTATATTATTATAAATTATTGAAACTCCCCTATATGTTTATATCTATTTATATTTATCATGTTAGACATTAATACAGCTTAGTATTATTATGAAATTAGTTTTTACTTCATACACCCCATGAAAGGGCCTCTGGGATTCCAAGGGTTTCCCAGACCACATCTGAGTACTTCTATTCTAGAATAAAATAGTATTTTGCTTTAGCCAAGCCAGCAGGTGACCGTTTTCAAGAAAACTAAATGTCATAGTGTCACCTATAAAAAGAGAACCATGTGTTATAAGCTTTCTTTCTTCTTTTCTTCTTCCTTTCTTTTCTTCTTCCTTCCTTCTTTTCTTCTTCCTTCCTTCTTTTTTTCCTTCCTTCCTCCCTCCCTCCCTTCTTCCTTCCTTCCTTCCTTCCTTCCTTCCTTCCTTCCTTCCTTCCTTCCTTCCCTCCCTTCTTTCTTCCTTCTTTCTTTTTCTTTCTTTCTTTCTTTCTTTCTTTCTTTCTTTCTTTCTTTCTTTCTTTCTTTCTTTCTTTCTTTCTTTCTTTCTTTCTTCCTTTCCACATAATAATTGCATCAGTACTCACTGTGAAGACATAGGGCTTATCCTAAGGATGGATGATGGGCTAAAGTTAATTGCACAGCAATCAGCCAAAGACCATTAGACCTCTGAAACTTTCCTGCTCTTCAGCCATATTCTGGGATTCTGATAGTGTGGAATAGTCTTCTTCTGCCCCACGTGGGGTGTTTTTTCAGATAGAATTTCTCTCCAAATCATGTTACTGGCCTTTTGTTTCAGCCTAATAGGTTTAATGCACATCCATGTCAATAACTCACTTCTCCTGAAATGCAATCAATGAGGTTAATCAGATCTCCATACTCTCTCTGATTTGGCAAATGTTGCTAAACACTGATCAGAGCTTCCAGGCCTTCAGTGGCTCTGGTCAATCAGTAGAAGTTAGGGGAAGAAAAGCATGTTTCAAGAGGGTTTGAGACTACAGTTTTCTGGATGTGTCTGGAATTGATTTCTCAACTGACAGCACATGAAAAGTGGCTAATTAGAGAATGATCATAGGAGTTCATAGAGAAGAGAACTTTCTGGCAAAGAAAGTAATCCTTAATGATCTAATTATGAGAAAAAAGATGAGACTATACAAGGAAATCTGATGTAGTGGATCTTGAAGCAGAAAAATCTTGGGTTCAAATACTACCTGAAATCCAGACTTTTGTTAAATCAGTTAAGGGGTTGAAATGGATAAACTCCAAGATTCCTTCAAGCTTAAGGTCTATGATCCCATGCCCTGCATTTGAATCCAAGTTCTTATTTTAAATACATGTGGGACTTTGGATTGTTGACTCCAAAGATCATTCCCAGCTCTAAATCTATGGTCCTCTTTTCTTTTTCCAGCAAAGTATAAAATAAACTAAAAAGAAAAAATGACTTTCATGGTCGAAACACATTGTTTTCCAGGACTATTCCACATAGAAGGAAACAGCTTGACTAGTTCAGTAAGCCCGAAGACAGTGTGGCACATTGGAAAGAGTTCTGAGTTTGAAGCTATTTTGATATAGAGGAAAGGATAAAGGATTTGTAGCCAGATGGCTTGGATTTAAATCATGTCTCTAACATTGACTATTTATGTGATCTTGGGCAAGTCACGGGATCCTTTGGGTCTCAGTTTCTTCCTTGGTAAGATAAGAGTATTGAACTAAATATTCCCTGAGGTGTCTTCCAGCTCTGAATTTAAGATTTTATGAGGGCACTACTTGATTAGAGGCATACAAGATATTATATGGACATATGCCATTTTATCATAGTACAATAGAGGAAAATCCTTGCTCTTGTCAGTTATGTTGTTCAGTGGTGAGGACTTAGATTTGAGATTTAGAATAAGGAAAACTCAAGTTCAAATATCCCCTTAGCTGCCTACTAGTTATATGATACTGGGTGAGTCACTTCATTTGTCTGCCTGTTGCCTTATCTGCAAAATAAGGATAATTATAGTCTTTACCTCCTAAGGTTGTTGTGAAGATTAAAGAAGATAATGTTTGTAAAGCACTTTGCAAATTTTTAAATGATATGTAAATGTTGTTATTGTCATTGACCCTGAATTATCAAGAAAGTGATAAATACATGATAGCTCTAGATTAGAATTTAGGATGATCTGATTTTGAATTCAGTTTGTGACACTTAGTATCTGTGTGACCTTGTATAACCTTGTGTAAGTGACATTATTTCTCTGAGCCTGATGATGATGATGATGATGATAGTGATAGCATTTATATAGCTCTTGAAAATGTGACAAGAGTTTTCATAGGATATCTCATTTGATCCTCACAAAAGCCTGGTAAATGAGAAAATTGAGCCTGAGAAAGGTTAAGTTACCTGCCTAGGTAGGCAACTAGTAAATGTCTAAGGCAGGACCAGAACTCAAGACTTTCTGATTCCAAGCCTAACACTCTATTCACTTTATCCCTTAGCTTTAAAATGGAGGGCCTTGAATTATTTAACCCATAGAATTCTTTCCCGCTCCAAATCAATGATCCTATGATACTCTTTGAGATGCAGATTACTTGTTTGTAAAATGGGGGTAAGGATATTTTTCATACTTCCCTCAGATCTGAAGCTGAAATAAAAGGATGTGTCTAGAACACTTTGGAAATCTTAAAGCTCTCTATAAATGCCAGTTATTATCATATACATTATCAATCCATCAACAAGCATTTACTAATTGCTAACATTAAGCCAGGCTTTGTGCTTAGTGCTGGAGATATGACATTTTTTTTTCTCAAGTAATATATTGCTGTTAATAAAGCCCAAACTCAGTCAAAGAACTAGCAGAGCTCAGACTAGGAGTGGAGGTAGGGATAAGACTCTATACTACATCACTCTGAGACTACAGAAAGCTTGCAGATACTTAGTCTGAGATATTCCTGATATCCTAGAGTAATATAACACTCAATACCCCAAGAAAGAAAAAAGGATGGGCCCAAGACCTCCTTTGAAATTTGGGCAGAGCGTGCCCCCCCAACATCAAGCCAAAAGTCTGAAAGAAGGCTGAAAGAATGAGCAAAAAAATATGATATCATAGAAAACTATTATAGTGAGAGGGAAGCTTAAGACACAAATTCAGAAAAAAAAGATAATAGCTCTAAAATATTTAAAATAAAGCCTCAAAGAAAAATACAGCTCGGCTCTAATTTCAATTAGGATTTCTGGAATAGACAAAGCAAAAGTTAAAAAAATAAAATGAGAAAAGAAAATTTTAAAAATAGAAGAGAAAGAAGGACCATGAAAAAATCATGGGAAAGGGAATTAACACATTGGTACAAGAGGTACAAAACCTTGCCCAAGCAACAAACTCCCTGAAAAAGAGAATCAACCAAATAGAAGCCAATGACTTCATAAGATAACAAGGAATGTAAAAAAAAAAAAGAGATTTAAAAAATGGAAGAAGATGTGAAGTATCTTATGGTAAAAACAACTGATGCAAAAAGCAGATCAAGGAGAGAAAATTTTAGAATCATTAGATTACCTGAATACCAAGACCAAAAGAAGAGCCTAGATATTTCAAGATATCTCAAAAGAAAACCTCCTACATCTTTTAGAACCAGAAGGAAGAGTGGAAGTAGAAAGGATTCATTGGCCCCCTCCTACAAGAAACCCCCAAATGAAAACTCCCAGGAGAATTACAGTCAAAATCCAGAACCTCTAGGTCAAAGGAAAAATGTTGAAGACAACAAGAAAGACTTTAAGTATTGAGGAACCACAGTCAGGAACAAACAGTTTGCACAGCCACGACTATAAAGCAGTGGAGAGCTTGGAATATGGTATTTGAGAAGTCAGAGTATCCAGGCTTATAGCCAAGAATGGAAATGGCAAAACTGAGCATAATCATACAGAGGGGAGAAAATGGACTTAATGAAATAAGGGATATCCAAGCATTCCTAATGAAAAGACCAGAGCTACATAAAAAACTTTTTTGTTCAAACACAGGAATCAAGTGAAAGATAAAAACATAAATGCATATGAACTATAAGTGAGTAAATAAACTGCTTACATTCAAATATGAGAAGATAATACATGTGGTCCCACTGAACCCTATATCATCAGGGATAATAAAGTTAATCTAATTAAACAGAGGGCCTGGGGATGGTTCTGTTAAGTTTTGAAGATCTTAAAGAAAGAATCTAAACTAATTTATATATTCAATGCCATCCCAATTAAATTATCAAAAATGTATTTTACTGAATTAGACAATATAATAACAAAATTCATTTGGAAGAGCAAAAAGTCAAGACTACCAAAGGAACTAATGAAAAAAGGTAAAGGAAAGAGGTCTAACTATGACAGATCTTAAACTATATTACAAGGCAATAATTATCAAAGCTATTTGGTGTGGTCTAAGAAATAGAAATGTAGGTCAATGGAACAGAGTAGACATAATTTACAGCAGCAAATAAATATAGTAACCTTATATTTGACAAGTATAAAAACTCAAGTTTTGGGGATAAGAATTCATTATTTGATTAAAAAAATATTGGGAAAGTTACAAGGCCATCTGTCAGAAACTGGGCATAGACCAATATCTTACACCATTTACCAAGATAAGGTCAAAATGGATATATGATCAAGATATAAAAAGGGATGCTACAAGATAATTTGAAGAACATGGAACATACAGCTTATCAGACTTGTGATAGATGAACAATTTATGAATAAACAAGAGATACCAAGCAGAGTGAAGTGTAAAATGGATAATTTCAATTACATTAAATTAAAAAGGTTTTGTACAAATAAAACAAATGTAGCCAAGATCAGAAGGAAAGCAGAAAATTGGGGGAAAAGTTGTAGACATTTTCTCAGATAAGGGTCTTATATTTCAAATATATAAAGAACTTTGTAAAATCTATAAGAATATGAATCATTCCCCAATTGATAAATGATCAAAGGATATGAACAGGCAGGTTTTAGATTAAAAAAAATCAAAACAATTTATGAAAAAAGCATGAAAAAATGCTCTAAGCCATTATTTATTAAAGAAATGCAAATTGAAAAACCTTGAGATATCATTTTACATTGATCATATTGGCTAAAGTGAGTGAAGAGGAAAGTGCAAATTGTTGGAGGGGATGTGGAAAAATTGGGACACTAAGTCATTGTTAGTGCAATTGTGAACAGATTCAACTGTTTTGGAAAACAACCTGTAATTATGCCCAAAGCACTATTAAACTGCCCATACCCTTTGACCCAGCAGTACTACTACCAGGTCTGTTTCCAAAGATGATTAGGAAAAAAAAACCCAACAACTCTGTGTTCTAAAATATTTATGTCTTTGTGTTGGCAAAGAACTGGAAACTGAGGAGATGCCTATCAATTGGGAAGTGGCTAAACAAATTTGGTATATGAGTGTAATGAAATTTTACTGTGCTACAAGAAATGATGAGCTCAGAAGCAGAGCTAAGATGGCAGAGTAAAGTCAGGGACTGGCCTGAGCTCTCCCTGAAACTCCTCCAAATACCTTTTAAAATGACTCTAAACAAATTCTAGAGCAACAGAACCCATAAAAAGATAGAGTGAAACAAATTTCCAGCTGAAGACAACTTGGAAGGTTGTCAGGAAAGGTCTGTTGCACCAGGGTGAAAGAGGAGCACATTCCAGCACAGATCACACAAGCACAGTCTGGCCACAGTAAAACCAAGGAGCAAGCATTGGGAGTGACTGAATCAGTGGTAGCTGCTTCTGGATCTCAGCCCACAGATGGTAACAGGATTGAGCAACTTTTCCAGAAGATTATAGGGATCTTTTTGCTAGCACTGAGGTAGGACTCTGTTTCTTTGCCCATACTAGGATTCAGGTCTCATTCTGAGTGGCGGTCTCATTCTGAGTGGCAGTCTCATGGAAAGGAGGAGCACTAGTATAGCACAGCTTGCAGCCATAGTGGAGGGGGAACCCACCTCACAGCTCCAGAGCAGAAAAGAGTACTTGTGGTCACTCACAGAACAGAGCACAGGCTGGGAGAGTAGTAAACATACCTTTCCTTAGATCATACCATCATGGCAGAAATGAAAACTTACAGGTGCTTAGAAGTATCTCTGAAAACAGCTACATAGAGCCCCTGAAGCTTGGTGCAATGCATCCTCCACCGTGGAAGCACAGCCTTACTTTAAGAAAGAGTTAAAAGTTCAGTAATAGGCTGGAAAAATGATGAAACAACAGAAAAAAAGAACAAAACCTCTAACTACAAAAAAGTTATTATGGTGACAAGGAATATCAAAGCACACACTCAAAAGAAGACAATAAAGTCAAAGCTTTTACATTCAAAGCCTCCAAGAAAAATATAAATTAGTTTCAGGCCATGAAAGAGCTCAAAAAAGATTTTGAAAATCAAGTAAGAGAGGTACAGGAAAAGTTCCTGCATTCCTGAGAGTGATGCAGGAAAATCATGAAAAATGAGTCAACAGCTTGGTAAAGGAGACACAAAAAATACTGAAGAAAATAATACTTTAAAAAACATAGTAGGCCAAATGATAAAAGAGGTCCAAAAACCAATGAGGAGAAGAATGCCTTAAGAAGCAGAATTGGTCAAATGGAAAAGGATGTTCAAAAACTCACTGAAGAAGATAATTCCTTAAAAATTAAGATGGAGCAAATGGAAATTATTGAATTTATAAGAAATCAAGAAACAAGAAAAGAAAGTCAAAAGAATGAAAATATAGAAGACAATGTGAAATATCTCATGGGGAAAACAATTGACCCGGAAAATAGATCCAGGAGAGATAATTTTAAAATTATTGGACTACCTGAGAGTCATCATAAAAAAAAAAGAGCCTAGACATCGTCTTTTGAGAAATTATCTAACAAAACAAACCTGATATTCTAGAACAAGAGGGTAAAATGGAAATTGAAAGAAACCACTGATCCCTTCTGAACAAGATCCCAAAATGAAAACTGCCAGAAGTATGACAGTCAAATTCCAGAGTTCTCTGGTCAAAGAGAAGATATTTCATGCAGCCAGAAAGTAACAGTTCAAAGTACCTGAGTTCAAATGCAGCCTCAGGCACTTGACACTTACTAGCTATGTGACCCTAGGTAAGTCACTTAACTCTGATTGCCTCACCAAAAAAAAAAAAAAAGATTTTAAATTTGGGGCAGCTAGGTGGCACAGTGGATAGAGCACCGGCCCTGGATTCAGGAGGACCTGAGTTCAAATCCGGCCTCAGACCCATAACACTTATTAGCTGTGTGACTCTGGGCAAGTCACTTAACCCCATTGCCTAGCCAAATTAAAAAAAAAAAACAATTCAAGCATCATGCAGTCACAGTCAGGATAACACAAGATTTAGCAGCTTCTACATTAAAGGATTAGAGGCTTGGAATTGGATATCCTGGAGGGTAAAGGAGCTAGGATTACAACCAAGAATCACCTACCCAGCAAAACTGGGTATAATCTGTCAGGGGAATAAGTGGAAATTCAATGAGATAGATGACTTTCAAGAATTCTGGATGGAAAGACCAGAGCTGAATAGAAAATTCGACTTTAAAATACAAGATTCAGGAGAAGCATAAAAAGGTAACAGGAAAGGTAAATAATAAGGGACTTAATAAGATTAAACTCTTTACATTTCTATATGGGAAGATGATATTTGTAACTTATAATACCTTCGTCATTATGAGGATAGTTAAGAGGAGTATATCTAGACAGAGGGCACTGATGTAAGTTGAATTTGAAGGCATATTTAAAAAAAAGAGAGAGATGAAAGAGGAATGTACTGGGAAGAAGAGAAAAAGTGATGTAGAATAGGGTAAATTATCTTACCTAAAAGAGGCAAGACAAAGCTTTTACAGTGGAAAGGAATGGGAGGGGGGCTGAGGGGAAGTGAGTGAACTTTATTCTCATTGGAATTGTCTCAAACAGGGAATAACTTACACTCTCAATTGGGTATAGAAATCTATCTTACCTTACAGGAAAGTAGGAGGGGAAGAGGATATGAAAAAAAGGGGAGGAAGGATAGAAGGGAGAGCAGATTGGGGGAAGGGTTAGCAGAAATAAAACACTTCTGAGGAGGGACAGGATGAAAGGAGAGAGAGAATACATTAAAGGGGGGAGGGATAAGATGGAGGGAAATGCAGTTAGCAAAAGTAACTGTGAAAAAAATTGAAACTAGTTTCTCTAATAAAGGCCTCATTTCTCAAACATACAGAGAAATGAGTCAAATTTATAAAAAAAAGAGAGCCATTCCCCATTTGATAAATGATCAAAAGACATGATCAGTTTTCAGATGAAGTAATCAAAGCTATCTATAGCCAAATGAAAAAAAAATTAACCCAGTATTGATTGGAGAAATACAAATTGGAATAGTTCTAAGGTACTGCCTCATACCTATTACTTTGACTAATAGGACAAAAGTGGTGAATGACAAATGTTTGAAAGGATGTCAGAAAAGTGGGACATTAATGCATTGTTGATGGAGTTGTGAACTGGTTCAACCATTTTGTAGAGCAATTTGAACAGGGGTGGAAGGATAAGGAACAATTAAATGGAAAGTAGATTAAAGGAAAGATTAATCCTAAGGAAAACAAACTCTAATAAGGATTTAAAAAAAAGAATATTAATTCCTATTTTTTCGGTTGCAAAGAATGGGAATCTAAGGGAAGCCCAACAATTGTGGAATGGCTGAACAAGTTATAGTATATAAATATGAGAGAATGTTATTTTCTTGTATGAAGCAATAAAGGGGATAGTTTCAGAGAAACCTGGGAAGACTTGTATGAACTGATGCTGAGTAAAGTCAGAAGTGGGTTTTGAATCAGTGCTTCTCGACTACCACATCCAGAGTTGGGCTTTGAGTCAGGAGTACCAGTAAATCCTACTTCTGAAATTTACTAGCTATGTGACTTGGGGAAGGTCAGCTAACTTCTGTGTGCCTCAATCAATTCCCTAAGACTTACTAAGATACAAGTGGGTGACACACCTGTGTTGGTGCAAAGCATCTCCTGTACTGTAAGCTCCCATGCCAAAGAAACAAGAGCTTTTTCATTGTATGTTAGCCACATCAATTACAGTTTAAAAAAAAAGTTTTTGCTCCACTAACCAGAAAGTTTTCTGGACTAACTTATTTATTAGTTGTGCTGGATAACTAGGATTTGAATGCATTGGGGTGGGAAAAGGAATCCCAGAGCCATGAAGACTAAAAATGGATAACACGTGCAAAAACACAGCAAGGAAGAATAAAAGCCATTGGAATCTTGTAGGTTGGCCTTTGCTATAGTTTGGCTTCTTATTTTCGTTAATGAGATGGAAGAGAAGACAATATAAAGAAGTAACAGGTAAGAGCAAATGAGCAGGTGAGGGAAATGCTAATTAGAAAGGAAATTATGCGCGTGGATAAAAATGTTAGGAAACAGAGGCAGTAGGGAGACAATGCCTTGCTTAATAAGTGATCCATTTGTTTTGTTGTCGTTCTCCACCCACTTGTTCTGCCTACAGCCTTAATGAATGATGGGTATAGCGATGGACTAGAAGACTCTGTAGGGGTCTGGATGCCAATTAGATGTTTTTTGGCAAGTGCTAGGGTGCTAAGAAAATGATGCTTCTTATTCCATGCCACAGCTAGAACAAGGACAGATGTTTCTCTGTGACTCCCAGACAGCTTTGTAACAAAATATTTTCAAGATCTCATGTCAGGTTTCTGTGGCTTGTGTGTATGTACATAATTTATTACATATAAATTCTATGATGTGTCATAATTTATTATATATATATGTAAAAATTATTATATATAAATATAAACATAATATATAAATATAAAATTTATTTTATACATTTTCTATAAAACATACATGAATATATAATTGATTTTTCTATTTGTATATGCTTGTACATGTATGTATATATTTACATGTGTTTTGTGTATACATACATGCACATGCATGTATACATACATATACATGTATGTGTATATGTATGTGAGTATCCCTTTATTTTCCATCAATTTCTTTTCCTCTCTTCACTTCAGGAAAATTACTTTGGTAGCTGAGTAGAGGATGGAATGGAGTAAAGGGAGAATTGAGGCAAGAGTTGTGGGTGATTCTTGCATTAAACTCCAATACATTGATGAGCTTCCTGGAAAAAAAACATAGAATCATTCAAAGGAGTTTGGCCTGATCATCCACAGGAAAGTCCAAGTTGAAGTCTCTGCCCCAGACTTTGCTATGCATCTGAATGGACCAAATGGGTCCTATAAAACTTGTCCATTCATATACATATTTGTCACCAAAAATACAGATAGAAAATGAACTGGAAAAGGAGGATACTGGGCTGTATTGCCCTTGGGTGATTGCAAAGGTCTTTCACTGACACCTGATTCCTATAATGGCAAAGATTTAAGTTTTCAATACCCTTATTTTATTAGCGTTGCTGTTTAATGGGGAGACTTGGAACACCATTTCCTCTAAACTAAAACTTAAATGAAATGTAACATAACAGAAAGAAAGCATGGGTGAGTCACATGGCAAGACAAAACAAAGACAGATGTGTGGATAGAGTGCTCCACTGGTGTCCTTAAAGATGGTGAAGGCCTCTAGCATGTTGGATGGACCCTGTAGAGCTTTTGGGAAGATGTGGATAAGTGTAGCCCTGGACGGGTTGTGATCTTAATCTACTAAACAAATGAGATCACAGATTGATCTATCTGGGTGTTGAAGAGGTACCACATGCTAGAGGAATTGATAAGGGTTTTGAGTAGAAGATAGCATCTGAAGAGATTTCTGAAGAAAGCTAGAGGCAGAGGTGAGGGAGGGATGAACTCTCGGTATAGAAAATGGCCTCCCCAGAGACAGAGAAATGGGAGATACAATAGGATGTTTGAGAAGCAGCAAGAGGACCAATTTGCCTGGTATTGTGGTAAATTGGAAAGAAGTCTGATTCTAAAATAGAGCAATCTATTCTATTCTAATGTAATCCGTTCTGAAACTAGAATAAAGAGTTTTGCTTTTTCCCAGTGCGACCTTAGGTGAATCATTCCAACCCCCTAAGCTTTCAATTAATCATCTGTATGATGAAGGGGTTGGGGTACTCAGTGACCTCTGACTTCCCATCCAGCTTTGTGGCTATGAACCTCTATAGTCCTCAATTTCTTTTTCTATAAATTGAGGATTTTGGAGTAAATGACCTCTAATGTTCCTTCCAGTTATAAATCTGTAAATGATCATCCCAGTTTTGTTTGAATATCTTTATATAAAGATGAAGAAACTGAAACTCAAGACGTGGAGATACATTAGGTCAAGATCACATAGGTGATGAGTAGCAGAGTCAGGATTTGAACCCAAGTTCTCTTACTTGACTATCTCAGTTTTGAAATGCAGAGATGAAGCAAATCGACCTAGGTCACATAGCTAATAATTAGCAAAGCCAAGATTTGAACCCAGGATCTATGACACCAAGGTGAGGAACAGTTGCCACTTTGATACCCACTGCCTCATCACATGATGCTCTGTGGACAAGTAGTAAAGGAAAATCCTAAATGACATGGTCATGTTTCCCCCTTAGGATACTTCAGCATGGCACGGCTAAAACTTTAGAAAGCGATTCAAAAGGTGCCCTCCCAGAGGGCAGATCGGGGAGAGGGTGGCTAAAGAGTTTTCTCACATCCTCTAATGTGTATCATTCAATGGAAACACAGCCCAATTTGTCAGATGTCGGATAGATTAATTTGTCAGACCTCAAAACATTTGCCTTATAGCATCTAAATAATTGAATGCTGGAATAGCTCAGTGTATTGCTTAAAAGTTAAAATATCAGGTTTTACATCATTCTTAGCCACAGGCACATTTTTAAATAGCTTTTAAAAAAAGCCACATGCACAAACCCACCAACAATAAATAGTATGTCTTGTCTACTGCTTGCACAAAATCCTTGAAGCGTGCCAACTCCTGGAAAAAAAAATGTATTTAGCCAGAATAACATGAACACTGGCCAGCAAAGATGAATCATTATTTAATGGACCTTGAAATTACTTCAATTTGTAAACCACAATAAGGAGCAGGAAGCTTCACCAGCCAGGCCTCTTATAGAGTGGATTTCACCTTGACTGGGGAGAATTCTCAGGGGCTAACAGTCCACGAATTTTTCCCCCTGGACCTGATACAATAGGAATTCGAATTTAGTGGATTTTCTTGTATATTTACACCAGGATAAGGATGAGAAATATATCCTTGGCTCATTTGATATAAGTGCTTCTTTATTGCTGTAATTACAGAATTATTATCTGTTTATTATTATGGTCTATTTATTATTATTATTATTATTATTATTATTATTATTATTATTATTATTATTACATAAAGGGTGCCTTGATGGGGGGTGGATACTACAGCTGAAGTCAAAACATCCATATATGAATTCATAGTCTCCTATTTGTTTCCTCTGTGGCCTGGGGCAAGTCAATTTAAGTATCTGGGCCTCAGTTACCACATCTGTAAAATTAATCAATCCATCAACCAGCAAACATTCATTAAATACTTATTATGTTCCAGGCACTGGAGATATGAACAAAAAGCAAATACAATCCCTGCACTCAAGGAACATAGATTTTTTGGAATAATGTATTTTTCCAATTGCATGTAAAAATAATTTTTAACATTTAAAAAATATTGCATTCCAAATGCTTTCCTTCCCTCCCTCCCATCTCCCTTCCCTGAGAAGGCATGCAGTTTGATATAGCTTATACATCTGCAGTCATGCAAAACATATTTCCCTACTAGTCATGTTGTAAGAGAAAACACAAACCAAAATAAAAAATGAAAAAAATTAAGAAAGTGAAAAATAATATGCTTTGTTCTGCATGCAGAATCCATCAGTTCTTTGAAGGTAGAAAGCATTTTTCATCATGTTTTTTGGAATTGTCATAGATCATTGTTTTGTTGAGAATAGCTAAATCATTTACAGCTGATCATTATACAATGTTGCTGTCACTGTGTATAATATTCTACTGGTTCTGCCCACTTCACTCTGCATCAGCTCATCTAAGTGTTTCCAGGTTTTTCTGAAAGAATTCTGCTCATCATTTCTTACAGCACAAGATATTCCATCATAATCATATAGCACAATATGTTCAGCCGTTCCCTAATTGATGAGCATTCCCTCAATTTCCAATTGTTTGACACCACAGAAAGAGCTGCTATAAATATTTTTTGCACAAATGGATGCTTTTCCTTTTTTAAATCCCTTTGGGATACAGATCTAGTAGTGGTATTGCTGGGTGAAAGGGTATGCACAGTTTTATAGACATTTGGGCATCATATATCCATCTTGATCTTATCTTGGTATACAGTGTGAGATGTTGGTTTATACTAGTTTTTGCCAAACTGTTTTCCAGTTTTCCTGGCAGTTCTTGTCAAATAGTGAGTTCTCATCCCAAAAGCTTGGATTGTTTAGTTTATCAAACACTATGTTACTAGGATCATTTGCTACTATGTCTTACTTGTGTACTTAATCTATTCCACTGATCCACCACTCTATTTCTTAGGTAGTACCTGATTGTTTTAATGCTTACCACTTTATAATACAGTTTCAGATCTACTGCAGCGAGGCCACCTTCCTTCACATTTTTTTCATTAATTTACTTGATATTCTTGACCTTTTCTTCTTCCAGATGAATTTTTTTTCTCCATAAAATAATTTTTGGTAGTTTGACTGGTATGGCACTGAAAAAGTAAATTAATTTAGATAGAATTGCCATCTTTATTATATTGGCTAGCCTACTCATGAGCAGTTCATAATTTCCAGTTGTTCAAATATGACTTTTATTTGAAAAAAGAGTATTTTTTAATGTGATCATGTAGAGGAATATACATTCTAATGATGGAAATGATGTGTACAAAAAGGTACATACAAGGTACTTTGAGATTCAGTGGAAGGTAACCATAAAGTGGAACTGGGAGAATTAGTCTAAATAACCTTTAAGTACCCTACCAACTCAAATCTATCATTTAATGATGAGTCTGGGCTTCAATTATTTAATCTGTAAAACTTCTAGGGTAGATTAACCACTCAGGTTCCCTCTGGCTCAAGGCTATAACCCACAGATGTTTCTGGACCTCATTGCCTCATTTATAAGTTGTGGTTTAACATGGTGCAGTGGAAATCACTGTCTTTAGAGTCAGAAGAACTGGGTTCCAATTCTTTCTCTGGTATTTACTGTTTAAGTAATATAGGCAAGTGTTCTTGTGTTCTCTAAGCCATAGCTTAATTATCTATAATGACTACATAACATGTGAGACACCTTCTAGGACAAGTCTATGATTCTATGATATTTCTAGGTCTTAATTTCATCTATAAGTTGTATTGTATTAGCAGTAGGATATAGTATATGGGTATATGATATATATGTATGTATGTGTGTGTATATAATATATACATATATTGTATATGTATATTACACACACACATACACACACACATATATACATATATATGGAGAGAGAGAGAGAGAGAGAATATGAAAAGAACAATAAGTTTGACATAAGAAAACCTGGGTTTGAATTGTGACTCTTCTATTTTCCAAGTATATGAGCTTATCGTGTTGCTGTTCAGTTATGTCTGACTCTTCATGACTCCATGGACCATAGCAGGCTAATATGTCCATGGGGTTTTCTTGACAAAGATACTGGAGTGATTTTCCATTTGCTTCCCCAATGAATTAACACAGAGTTAAGTGACTTGTGCAGGGTCACACAGCTAGTTAATGTGTGAGGCTAGCTTTGAACTCAGGTCTTCCTGAATCCAAGCTCAGAGCTCTACCTGCTGAGCTACCTAGATAGGGCACGCCATTTAATCTCTTTTAGGTCTCAGTTTTCTCATTCATAAAATGATATTTGACTAATTATTCTCTGAGTTCTCTTCAGTTCTACATCTATGATTTCAAGTAAAATCAGGTGGAGTTCCTCTCTTTAATAGTTGAGCATTATGGTTGAATTCAGAGTTAGGAAGAAGTGGGCTCTAATTATGTCTCCCATACTTGCTAGGTGTGTGAGTCTGAGCAAGTCAGGGGTGAAAAAGACTGTAATCTACCCCTAACCACAGCACTGGAATCACGGGATCCATTGAAATGTGTTTCAAATCACCCACACCCTGGCTCCTACTTACCTTTCCAGACCTGGCTCCCCTAACATTACTCCATTTCATTTAGTCTACGTACATTTCAGAAGAAAAGAAAAAAAAAAAAGAAAAAGAAAAAAGAAAAGAAAAAAAACCTGGCCTGTTAGTTGTTTCTCATCTCCTCTCTCCATGCCTTTGCCATTCAAGACTCAGCTCAGAGGTGACCTCTTTCTTAATTTTTTTTCTTATTCTTTCTCCCTGCCCATCCCCCAATAATTAGTGCTCCCTCCTCATATAATTCGTTTCACACCTGGCTGCTCTCCTGGACTTATCATTGTCTCCAGAAACTCATCTTCCTTCAAGATCACAACAGCTCTGAAACACAACTCCTTAGTACCTGCTGCCCTTGGAGCCCCACACTCCCTCAGATTAGAGAGGGGAGAGGGTAGACAGAGACAGCTCTTCCTAGATGACAAATTTAAGAAGGAGGCCCAGGACAGCTCTCTTACCATTTTCCAATTTACTGTAGGACTTCATCCCTCTATCCAGGTTACCCTTCCCCTTCTTTTCTATGTATTACCATCCCCTGTTAGATTATAAGTTCCTTGAGGCAAGGTCTGTTTTTTTTTTTATCTTTCTTTGTATCTCTATCCTTTAGTACATTGCCTGACACATAGCAGGTTCTTAATAAATGCTTATTGAAAGACTGAATGGTATAATTTTGTTTTACTTGCCTGAACAGGTATTGTATTCCCTACCATCAGTAAGTTGTAAATTCCTTAAAGAAAGGTTTTTTTTAAATCTTTGAACCACCAGTGTATAGTATGCACTTAACAAATGGTTATTGAATAAAACTGGGTTAGATGAGCATTGAGATGCCTCTCAGCTCTAGAACTATGTTCTTATCATCCTGTGAATTGAAGTGGTGCATTGTAGGATGCTTACCTAGAATTGTAAATATTTATAAAAATATTTAAAGCCTCCCTTTGAAATTCAAGATCATAGAATTCTGGAACTTAAGATTCAGAAGGGACTCAGAGGTCATAGCAATCAACTGCTTCTCCAGTATGGGAATCCTCTTTTCAACAAAAATGACATATCAATATTTTCAAAGACCCAGACAAAAGGATGTCTCTCTCTTCCTTAGCTAAGAATTTAACTATTCAGGTCTTCATGTTTACTGTCTGCCTTGAGGAAGAACACAGAGTGCCTGGAAATCTGCATGAAGAAAATGCTGGACTAGCAACAAGAAAAAATCATCAATCTCATTAGTCTTCCAGGCCCCTATAAATGGCAGTATCTTAGCTGCATTAGACATCATTTATCCTCTGTAAAAACAGATCAAAGGAGTAAAGAAACCACACAAATAGACAGTCTTTAGGATCAAAGCAGTAGTGGGAGCTTTAATAATCTTCCATTGAATATAACTGATAGAAAAGAGTAAGAGATTTCTAACTCTTCTTCCCAAGCCCTCAGCTTGCCCATCTTCCATTTCTATGCCCACTATTCAACCTTAACAAGCAGCATTAGGCTTAGGTCTAATTTTGCCAGAATGTCTTAACTCTGATTTGCCAGGCTGTAACATGTTACATATAAGGATCACAAGCTTATAGATCACAGGATCTAGAACAAGAAAGGACCTTGAAGTCCATCTAGTTTAACTCCTCTATCCATTTTATGGATGTAGAAATTGAGACCTAGACAAGCGAAATGACTTGGCTAAGGTCAGTCAGGACAAAAGTATGTATCCATTGTCTGCTGTGGGATAGACACTGTGCTAAGTGCTGGAAGTGCAAGGAACCTTACATTCCAACTGGGGAAATAACGCATCGATTGCTAGGCACATACAAGATATATTCAGGGTCAATGGAAGCAATATGGGTGAAAGCACTTGTGGGGAAGGGACATCATAGGAAAGACCCCTCCTGGAAAAGGTGACATTTGATCTGAGTCTTTGGGTAAGCAAAAGGGAAGAGCTAAGAAGACAAAGCATTCCAGGCATGGAATACAGACAATGCAAAGGAACAGAGCTGGGAGATGGAGGGTCACCTTTAAGGAACAGTAAGTAGGCCAGTTAGCCAAATTGTAGACTAATTGGAAGGGAATGAAGTAAAAGAAGACTGGAAAGATAGGTAGAGTTCAGGTTGTGAAGAGCTATAGATGATACAAAGAACTATGCCTGAACCCATAGATAATAGGGAACCATGAAAATTTATTGAGGAGGCGCAGTCAGACCAATGCTTTATGAAAATCACTGGTGGTTAAGTGGGGGATGAATTAAAGAGGAGAGAAACTTGAGGCAAGGACATTAATTAGACTAGTTGACATCTATAAGTCTAAGGCTTTCAAAACATTTTACAAATATTATCTCATTTTATCCTTACAAAAGTTCTGAGAGGTAGATGCTATCATTATCCCCATTTTACAGATGGATAAACTAAGGCAGACAGAACTTAAGTGACTAATGTTACACAGCTAGCAAGTATCTAAGGCTGGTTTTAAACTCAGGTCTTTCTGATTCCAAGTTCAGCACACTATCCCTCATACACCTAATTAGAAGGCTATTGTAATAGTGTCCAGGTTCATCACACCACCTCTTACATTCCTAATTAGAAGGCTGTTGCAATAGTCTTTGTCACACAGTTGGCTAATTGCATCAGAGGTGAGATTTGAACCCTGTTGTTCTGACTTCTAAGCCAGTTTGTTTTCCAACATAACCCAGCTCTCATTTGAGCAATGTGATAGAGGGACGTCACCAGATAAAATTCACAGCATGGAGAAAGAGGGCCTGGTTGCAAAAGAGTAAGGAATACAACAGACAGCCCTTCTGTAACATGGTTATCTGTGAAATGTCAAGACATCAGCAGGAAACCCCTAAACAGGGGTGTGCTGGAACCTGCTGAGAGCTGATTGTTAAATTTTCAGTGTGAGCCTTTGCTCAACTCAGAAATCAGAAAATACTACTCATCAAGGGATGGTTAATTGTTTTGTTGCTTAGATTTAAGAAAGTGATACAGAAAATGTTTACCATGCAGATAAGCTTAAAAATGTGTCTTGCATATATTTTCCCCCAGAAAACCCATTGTTTATTTACTAGCACACCACAGGCCCTAAGTGTGTTAGATAACTTGCTGTTTAGTCATTTTTAAGTCATGTCCAACCCTTTGTGACTGAATTTAGGGTTATCTATACTGATAAAATCACAGAACCATGGGGATATTGGAATGTCCTTATCAATGCTCCAGAATCTCCATGGCTGGTCTTTCTCTTCAGCCCTCTTCATTTCTTTCCAAGAGAAAGAAGAGACACAGCCTGACTTGCTAGCATACCATACCCTCCCACAGCCCCACCCTTGTCTAGCCCTGTTTTGTTTATTGGCATCTGGTCTGATTGCCTTTTTTCCTGGAGATTACCTGCTTTTGAGGTGATGCATCCTCATCTATCAATGTTTCCTGATCTCCTCATGTTTTCCATTATTCTACTTGCAGGCTGCTGTCACGGAAGGATTTCACCTCTAGAGGCTTAATCCTTCACAACACAGAGGTGGAGAGAGTGGAGTGGGTGACAAGAGTTATAGTGGGAAAGGCCAGAGAGGTGACTAACCTCTTTCCCCAATATAATACCTACTCAGCATATATTTATTGACTACGTGCAATGTGCAGGCCATGAACAATGCACAAGGGGTGATATAGTGGAATGTAAGCAGGCTTGAAAACAACAAATATTTGTCTCCTGGGGAAGTAGCATGAGAATGCACCTTTGGTTAAGGGTGTGAGGTATTTGAGAGGGGTGGTGATGGAGTTTGGGGAGAAAGGGTGAGAGAGAGGTCCCTAGACACATGTGTTAGGGTGTTAGGGAGATCCCAGGATAGAGGAGCAAAATAACAATACTACCACCACCACCACCCACCATTACTACTACTACCACTACTATCACTACTATTACTCCTACTCCTACTCCTATTACTACTGCTACCATCACCACAATCACTACTACTACTACCACTACTACAACCACCACCACCACCACTACTACTATTACTACCACTACCACCACAAGCCAGGGATTGTGAGGGTGAGAGCTGAAGTCAGAGGGCACTCTATGCATGAAAATAGTCTGTGCAAGGGAGAGGTGGTAGGAAATGGACTATCTTCATGAGAAATAACAATTATCCCCAGGGCTTAGCACAGGGCCTGGCATATGGTAGATGCTTAATAAATATTTATTGGATTGGATTGGTAAGCCCCTTTGCCTGGAATGTGCAGTATATGAATAAGAGTAACATTCAGATTTTCTTCTTTTTTTTTTCATTCTTTTGGATGTGTTACAGTGCCTTTATTTCTCAAATTGTCACCAGTTTCCAATTTCTCCATTCTAATTTTTAAGCAAGTATTTTCTTCAGTAAGCTTTTGGACTTCCTTTTCCATTTGGCCAATTTTGCTTGTTAGGTCATTCTTCTCCTCATTGGCTTTTTGGACCTCTTTTGCCATTTGGGTTAGGCTACTTTTTAAGATGTTATTTTCTGCAGTATGTTTTTTGGGTGTCCTTTAGCAAGCTGTTGACTTGTTTTTCATGATTTTCTTGCATCACTCTCATTTCTCTTCCCAGTTTTTTTTCTCTACTTCTCTTACTTGCTTCTCAAAATCTTTTTTGAGTTCTCTTCCATGGCCTGGGACCAATTCATATTTTTCTTGGAGGCTTTGGATGTAGGAGCTTTGGCTTCATTATCTTCTTCCAGTTGTATGTTTTGATCTTCTTTGTCACCAAAGTAAGATAATATAGTCTGACTCTTTTTGCGCTGCTTGCTCATGATCCTGACCAATTATTTGAGTTATAAACTCTTTGTTGAAATAGGAGTCTGTTTCCAGTGTGGAGAGTGTACTGTCCCAAGCTTCAGGGGTTTTGCGCAGCTGCTTTCAGAGATACTTCTAGGGACCTGTAAGTTTTCAGTTTTCCCAAGGAGGTATGATCAAAGGTGAGGTGTTTACTCCTTTCCTGGCCTGTGCTCTGGACTATGAGTGACCACAAGCAGTCTTTTCTGTCTTGGAACTATGAGGGTTTCCTCTCCACAGCAACTACAAGCTCCACCACACCAGTACTCTTCCTTACCTCAGGACCACTGTCCAGAACTGTGACCCAGATCCAAGCACGGGCAAAGCAAGAGAATCTTGCACCAGCAGAGAGATCACTGCAATCCCCCTCTGATCTGCCACTCGATTTCCTCTCAGTCTGTGGTCCAGAAGCTCAGAAGACAGCCACCACCTCGGGGCCCTTCTCTTGGGGAACTGGAGCTGAGACCCCGCTCCCCTCTCTCAGCACTGAAGAAATAGACTTTTCTCACTGACCTTCTAAGTTGTCTTTGGTGTTTGTGGGTTGAGAAGTCTGGAAACTGCCACAGCAGTCTGTGATTCAGTCCTCTGGGTCCTGTTCCAGGTTTGCTGTGGTCTGCACACCCACATCACACTGAGCTCCTCTACCCTCCTGGAATGATATACCTTTCTGATCAACCATCCAGGTTGTCTTGGTCTGGAAATTTGTTTCACTCTTTTTGTGGGTTCTGCTACTTTAAAATTTGTTCACAGCCATTTTTTATAGGTATTTGGAGGGGTTTCTGGGAGAGCTCAAGCAAGTCACTGCTTTCACTCCACCAACTTGGCTCTGGCACAAGAGTAACATTCAGTAATCCTAGAAAGGTAGATAGGAAATTGTGAATGGTTTCCCATGCCAAATGGAGGAGCTTGTCTTTTGTCTTACAGACAATAAAGAAATGCTGAAGTTTCTTACAGCAATATCATTTTGAAAGTTGTGTGGAAGGATTGGAAAGAGGAGAGAATAGAGACAGAGAGATGAATAAGGAGACCATTGCAACAGTCTTACAAGGGGTGAGGAGGTCATAAACTAGTCTGTTTGATATATAAGCAGAGTGGGGATGTTGTGGAAATAGAATAAATGAAACTGGGTAACCACATCCCACAGCCCACCCGTCCTATCCTCCCAAATGCCACTCGTTCCCATTAAAATTAACTTCTATTGAGTTGGAGATCTAGACTTCTAGATGGCAAAATGGACACCAGATTTGGATTCTGGAAAATCTGAATTCAGATCCTGTCTCAGATTCTAACTAGTTCTGTGGTCCTAGACAGATCATGTAAATTATCAGCCTTGTTTTTCTCATCTGTAAAATTGAGATAATAATAATAATACCTACCTCACAGGTGTGTTGTGAGAAAGAAATACATGAAAAATAAATAAATATATATGTTTGCATATAAATACTAAACATAAATACACAAATGCATATATATACATAAATATATATTAATATAATGTAAATATATGCACTTATAAATTATATGTGTACATATCATGCATGTATCATATCTACCATATACATATACACACATATATGCATACATATGTGTGTATGTGTGTGTGTATATATATATTTACATACGTGCATATATGTATATATTCTTACAACCCTTCAAATATCTTCTAAAAGTTAACAATTGGTGTTGGTACAGTTGTAAACTCATCTGGAAAGCAATTTAGAACTATGCCCAAAGGGCTCTAAAGCTACACATACCCTTTGACCCAGCAATACTGCTACTAGGTCTTTATCCTAAAGAGATTTTAAAAAATGGAAAAAGTATGTAGATGTACAAAACTATTTATAGCAGTTCTTTTTGCAGTGACAAAGAATTGGAAATTAAATGCATGCACAGCTATTGGAGAATGGCTGAACAAGTTGTGTTATATGATTGTGATGGATTACTATTGTGGTATAAGAAATAAGAAGCAGGTGGTAACTCTGAGGTACCATATCACACCTATCAGATTGGCCAACATGACAAAACAGGAAAATGAGAAATGTTGGAGAAGATGTGGGAAAATTGGAACACTAATACATTGTTGGTGGAGTTGTGAAATGATCCAACCATTTTGGAGAACAATTTGGAACTATGCTCAAAGGGCTACAAAAATATGCATACCTTTTGATCCAGCAGTAGCGCTTCTAGGGTTATATCCCAAAGAGATCAAACAAATGGGAAAAGGACCCACATGTACAAAAATATTCATAGCATCTCTTTTCGTGGTGACAAAGAATTGGAAATTGAGAGGATGCCCATCAATTGGGGAACGGCTGAGCAAGTTATGGTATATGAATGTAATGGAATACTATTGTGCTGTAAGAAATGATGAACAGGCTGACTTCAGAAAAACCTGGAAAGACTTGTATGGTCTGATGCTGAGTGAAGTGAGCAGAACCAAAAGGACTTTGTATACAATAACAGCCATGTTATGAGATGACTAATATTGTTTTTTTATATAAATTTCTTTATTTTTAGTTTTCAATATTCACTTCCACAAGTTTTTGAGTTCCAAATTTCTTACCCCTCCCCCCACCCCAAGATGGCATGCATTCTGAATACCCCTTCCCTTGCTCTGCCTTCTCTTCTATCTCTCCCCCCTCCCTTCTCTTATCCCCTTCCCCTTCTATTTTCCTGTAGAGCAGGATAGACTTCTGTACCCCATTTCCTGTATTTCTTATTTCCCAGTTGCATGTGAAAACATTTTTTTTAAAACATGTGTTTTTAAAATTTTGAGTTCCAAATTTTCTCCCTTCCTCCCTCCCCACCCACCCTCATTGAAAAGGCAAGCAACTCAACATGGGTTATACATGTGTAGTTATGCAAAACACTTCCATAGCAGTCGTGTTGTGAAAAACTAACTGTATTTCCCTTAATCCTATCCTGCCCTCCCTTTTATTCTATTCTTTATTTTGACCCTGTCCCTCCTCAGAAGTATTTGCTTCTAATTACCTTCTTTCCCAATCTGCTCTCCTCTCTATCACCCCCCTTCTCTCTTTTCTCCTTCTCCCCCTATTTTCCTGTAGGGTAAGACAGATTTCCATACCCAGTTGAATGTGTATGTTATTCCCTCCTTAAGCCAAATGCTATGAGAATAAGATTCCCTCATTCCCTCTCACCTTCCCCTGTTTCCCCTCCACTGTGAGAGACTTTTCTTTTCTGTTTTTTTTTTGTGAGATAATTTACCCCATTCTACCTCTCCCTTTCTTCTCTGAGTATCATCCTCTCTCATCCCTTAATTTTATTCTCCAGATATGACCCCTTAATCTTCAACTCACCCTGTGCCCTCTATCTATCTATCTATCTATCTATCTATCTATATATACATACATACAATTTTTTTCCTTCAACTACCCTAATACTGACAAAGTTCTCATGAGTTACAAATATCAAGATGGCTAATATTGTTAAACTGAGCCCTTCTCAGCATTACAAGAATCTAAGACATCTCTAGAGGTCTTGGGATGGAAAATGCTGGCCACATCCAAAGAAAGAACTATGGAAGTCAAATCACTATCACTTATTTTTACCTTCTGTTGTATTTTGTTTCATCTTTCTGATGGTTCCTCCTATTGGTTTTAATTTTTACTTACAACTTCACTAATGTGAAAATATATTTAATAGGAATGTAAATGTAAAGCCTATAGCAGATTGTGTGCCATCTTGGGAAGGATGGGGGGAGGAAGGGGGAGAAAAGTTTTCAACTCAAAAACATACAGAAGTGATTGTTGATAAATCAAAATAAATTAATAAAATTTAAAAAATAAGAAATAATTAGCGAGAAGATTTCAGAAAAAAAAAAACCTGGGAAGACTGACATGAACTAATGCAAAGTGAAATGAGCGGAATCAGGAGACTATTATGCACAGTAGCAGTGTTACTGTACAATGATCAACTATGAATGACTTAGCTATTCTCAGCAATACAATGATCCAAAACAATTCCAAATGACTTAAGATGAAAAATACTGTCCATCTCCAGAGAAGGAATTGATGGATTTTGAATGTAGATTGAAGCATACTTTTTTTTAAACTTCTTCTTCTTCTTCTTCTTCTTCTTCTTCTTCTTCTTCTTCTTCTTCTTCTTCTTCTTCTTCTTCTTCTTCTTCTTCTTCTTCTTCTTCTTCTTCTCCTTTTCCTCCTCCTCCTCCTCCTCTTCCTTCTTCTCCTCTTCTTGTTTGTGTTTTTTATGCAACATAAGTAACAGGAAATTGTTTTGCATGACTGAACATGTATAATCTATTTAAAATTGCTTTCCTTCTCAGGGAAGGTAAGAATTTAAAACTCAAAATTTTTAAAAATAAATGTTAATTTTTTAAAAATGTAACTGTAAAAAATATTAAAAAAGTCAAAAAAGGGAAAAGTTAGCTATTTTGGTTAGTTTTTATTTATTTGTACAAGTAGCTATAATTTATTTTTATTTATCTGTGTACATGAGAAGCAATTATGATATTGTGGATAGAGAGCTGGCTTTGGAGTTAGGAAAACCTGGGTTTAAGTCCTGATACATACTCAGTGTGTTACCCTGGGCAAGTCACATGACATCTCAGTGTCGCCAGGCAACTCTGTGAAGCTAAAGATTGCAGAGCAAGTGCTAGTCTGCATGGGTAGAGGAATTGTGACAAATGGCAGTTTCCTCTATCAATGAAATCATTAGATTAAAAAAAAAGAAGTTTACAGTTAGTATCCTCCCAATAGAACATGTAACCACTTTGGGTCACGATGGATTTTAGATTCTTGATCTAACAGAAGACATTTAAAGTCCTCAGGTTGGTAATAATCCTGCCTTGGACATGCAGTTATAAAAAAAAATAATGAATGGATTGCAATGATGCCCCCAGTTAAAGAGCTAAAAGTCTCTAACAATAGAGGAATTTGGGATTCCAGCTCTGAGCTAGGAAAGCTGATTTACTACTTAATGGCTCCTAAAGTTGTCCTAAGTCATTATGCTACTAACAAAGGGACACAAAATAATGTGAAGCATAGGATCAGTTACAGATGCTGATGAGAAACAAGATGAAATCAGTCAGAAGCAGTCTTTGACACAATAAAGAAACACAATTAGAGATGGGTCACTGTCTCCTCCTTCCCTTTCCTGTTTCCTGTCCTCCCCTCCAAAAAAAATAAAGAAAGAAAAAGAAATGAATGTCAGTCATATCCATAAAACTCCACAATTTTTAAGTTATTTCTCAACTTGGAAGGATGCCTTTTTTCCATCTTGGAGAGGGAGAGAAGATGTCCCTGCTACCAGTTACTGGGGTTTCAATGCTCTTTCACGTATCTGGTGAAAACCCCACCACCTCCTTCTTGTCTTTCTATATTCTCTCTTCTCCCTCTTGAGAGTAATTTCCAACTCTATTGCAGGAGAAAAATTTTGCACTCCAACTGACCTCCTATTAGTTTTCTATCTTCCCCTTCTGGGAAGAAATAAAATGACTGGGGTCTTTAGCAACTTAGGGGTCCTTTCAAAGCAGCTATCTCAAGCCTTACCAGAAGGGCTATTTCAAGTATAAGTACCTTGAGGACAGGATCATTTCAGTTTTGTTTTTGCACCCTCAGCACCTCGAATAATTCCAGGAACAGAGCAGCTACTTGATAAATTCTTCTCATGTTGGTATTGCCCCAAATGTGTTCAATACATCATGAGAAAAGTTGAAACGAAACGTTTTAGGAGCAGTTCAGAAGAGGATTAATTCTGTGTTGATGACAAACAAAGGCATCACAGAAGGGGTGACAGTTGAATTTGGCCTCCGTCCATATTTCCATAGGGGGAGGTGGGTGGTGGAAGATGTTTTAGACTGAAAGAACAAAGACATGAGGGTAGGGACAAAAAAGAGCAGGGGGTGTTTGAGGTCCTACAAAGAGAGCAATCTTGATAATGCCTCCAATCCACTGCTTCTTGGGGTGTTATACAGCCATCCAAAATGACTACCTTTGTCAATGAGACTGACGGTGGACATCTGTTTCTTTTCTTTAGAATATGAATGGAATCTAATGCTATTTCAGAAGTGATAGCCATCAGACAGATGTAGAAAAAGTCAGACTTGCTTACTTGTTCAGCTCATATCGATTCTTTTTTTTTTTTTTGTGGGCAGACAACCCATCTGTGTTGTGATATTTGGCCAAGGAACTGTGAATCTTTTCTTATTTAGACAAGTTATCTTACTTCAACTGGTGAATGTTATCAGCTTTCACTGAGTGATTTGGAGTGACAGGAATGCTCTCTCGTTTGAGACCCACTGCACATCCAGGCTCCCATCTCTTAAAAAAAAAAAACAATTAAAAACTGATCAAAATGTTCCATAGATGTCTCTGATAAACTCTCTACTTTTGGTCCCCAGTGTACATTCTTAAACAATCTACAAACATCATGTCAATGCTTTAAACTGAGTGTTTAAATAGATAGACTTAGAGGCAAATAGGGAAATTATGTTCAAGGTTATAAATGAAGAAATAGGCCAGTTAGAAGTATCAAACAGAAATCTGTCTTAGATACCCTAAACATCTTGGATGTCAGCCTTTTTTACTTTGCATTCACATTATGACCCCCAAATTATTCCTGAAATAAAAGACCATCTTTTAATACTAATATTCTGTACATAGAAAAGCATCATGACATGGCATAGTAGAGCAATGATCTTGGAGTTGGGAAGATCTGGGTTCAGGTTTAGTTTGGACACATGCAAACTATGTAGTTTTGAAAAAAAAATCACTTTTGATGGTTCTTTATCCATTTCACGCCTACTAATGATGAGTATCCCCCAAGGTTCTTTCTTGGCCTTCTTTTTTATCCATATACTCTCTGGCTTAGTTTTCTGGGATGAAGATATACATTGGAGTGAGACAGTGGAGAGATCTGAATGGTAGCTTCAAGAGTTCATAATTTATTTAGTAGACAATGGGATGCTCCCTTCAATTAATCTTTCTTTGTGCAGATATCATTGATACTAGAAACAGTCTGTCTGCTGTGCTAATCAATGAGAGTTAATGGATATATGTAAAAGTCACCAACCTTCATACACTTCATACACTCTCTCTGTTCCAGTCATTGATCTGCTGCTTGCTTTTCATATAGAAAATTCCATCTCCCACCTCCCTACCCTTTTGCTGGTGGTCACTCATTCCTGCAGCACATTCTTTACTCATCTTCACCTCTTAGACATCCTACCTTCCTTTAAAGCTCAGTTCATGTGCTCCCTACTATACAAGGTCCTTCCTGATTCCTTTGGAACATGTTTACTGCTCTAAGACCAGTTACTTGAACCAAATAGACTGCTGTGAGAACAAGTTAGTGCTTTTTTGTATCCAGAATCCAGAAGCATGGGAGCTGTTACTTTATGGAAATGTAATTTCCACAGAGGTTCTCTAATGCAACATTGTGGTGGAGGGGAAGCTTTATATTCTCAAAAGTCTGGGGAACACAAATTCTAGAATCTAATACAGATCCAGAAAGACTTACAAAATAAGCCTAGTGAAAAACTGTATGTCTTTTATCTCTGGGGATGAAAAGCTCTTCACTGGGTTGGCTACAAGGTGTTGGGTTTTCCAGCCACACAAGTTTTTTAATCTATTACTGATGGAGAGGAGTTGCAATCTGCCTTGATGGAGGAAGAAAGTAGTCACAGAGGAATTCATGAATGCCGGAAGTGTTGGAATAATAAGTGGCATTTGAGAATGTTGATGAGAGTTTTGCATAGTTGAGGTTTATGCCTCTATCCTTCCCTCCCTTCCCCTTTCTTTCTTTCTTCCTTCCTTCCTTTCTTTCTTTCTTTCTTTCTTTCTTTCTTTCTTTCTTTCTTTCTTTCTTCCTTCTTCCTTCCTTCTTCTTTCCTTCTTCCTTCCTTCCTTTCTTTCTTTCTTTCTTTCTTTCTTTCTTTCTTTCTTTCTTTTTCTTCTTTCTTTCTTTCTTTCTACTTCTTTCCCTCTTCTTTCCTCCCCTTCCCTTTCCTTCCTTCCTCCCTTCCTCCCTCCCTTCATTGTCTCCTGCCTCCTCATTCTAAGGCAGACAAATCACACTTTTTCTTTAGCTCTAATTGTTAGGAACTCATTGAATATATATATTTTGGTGAGGGTGGGGGTGGATGGGGGGAGGGTACACTAGAAAGGAAAAGATAGATGTGTTCTACCATTTTCTGCAATAGGCTGTATCTTAAGTCATGAAATTAACTGAAGCAAGGCTATTGTAAAGGGGATGTGAGTCCAGGTATATCCCCTGAGATACCTTCCTACACTGAAGTAGCTGGATTCTGTGAATCTCATTAATCTTGTTTAGGGTTCTGTGGTGAGGCCAACTCATTTCCATAGGAAGCTAATAGGTTTTTTTGTTAGAATAGCAGATTCCTTAATTATTAAGACTCCATAATTAACTACAATAGAGAGGAAGAAGCTAGAGTTTTACATTTTATCCTTTCAATTAATCTCTCCTTACTCTTAGGAAATTCCTGTATTATAATAAGAATGATGATGATGATGATGATGATGATGATGATGATGATGATGATGATGATATGAATCATGCAGCCACCACATTGTTTAAGAATTGTCCCCATTCTTCTAACTGGAATTTCAAAGGCAAAACCAATGAATAAGCCAAGTGTCCTCAAAGTCAAGGCACATCAAGCTTCCATTCAGAAAAAGTACCAAGTATATAATAATGTGTGAGCATCCTTTTCAATGATGATGGATTGAATTTCCAAGGGGAGTTTTGGCTTTCAGATTCTTATTAATTCTTTCTTCTCCTCTCTTCTCCTTTCAGTGAGGGTGGAGGTGAAGTTGCAAAATATTCATAGAGAAGTAAATAAAAAATATGCAAAATACCACAAAAGAATTTCAAGAAGGTAGCCATTAACAAATGATGAATCAATAAAGGCTCTGTGTAGGAGGTGGCACCTAAGATGTGTTTGGAAGGAAATTATGAATTCTACAAGACAGAGGAGAGGAGGCTCACCTGAGCAAAGACATGGAGGTGGAAGATGAACAATGACCCATGGTAATTTGCTTTGAATGTTTGATTTGCCTTTTATATTTATTTACTGGGGCTCCTAGGTGGAACAGTAGATTACATACCTGCCCTGGAGTCAAGAGGACCTGTGTTTAAATCCAGCCTCAGAGACTTACTAGCGATGTGACCCTGGACAAGTCACTTAACCCTGTTTGCTTCAGTTTCTTCATCTATAAAGTGAACTGGAGAAGGAAATGGTAAACCACTCTAGTATCTTTGCCAAGAAAACCCCAAATGGAGTCACAAAGAGTTGGACAAAACTTAATGACAATCATCTACTTATTAACTTAATTCTCTAATCAAAGGTCAGATCTAATTTCCTTACAATCTATTCTGTCCCTTCTGCCTATTTCTTGGACTCTTTCACATACCTCTGCCTTTCATGAGATTAGAGAAGTTGTAACTGACCAACACTGGTGATTCCTAGATTTTGCAATGTGTCAGTATGGAAATTACTACATTTTCATAAAGTGATAGCTCCCACATTTCTGGATTCTGGATATAATGTGCATTGTCTCTAGCTTTCATTAAAACAAACAAACAAAAAAGGGGACTTGCACATGATCATACAGGAAAAAATTTGAAACCAGTTCTCCCAATTCCAAGGTCAGATAATTATCCACTCCATTGCCTGGCCTCATACAACTTGTGTTAGAAATATGATAAACCCAACCTTAGACTCCTGATTTCAAGCCCAATATTCTTTGGCTAGCATTTTTACAGTGCTCTAAGGTTTGCAAAGGACACACACACACACATTCTCATTTGATCTTAACAGTAATCCTGGGGTCTGGGTGCTGTTATCTCCATTTTCCATTTCATAGGTGAAGAAACTGGGTAAACCGAGGTTGAATGATTTTCCCAGGGTCCAAAGCTAGCATGTATTTGAGTAAGGATTTAAATTCAGATCTTCCTTCCAGTTCCAGAACTCTGTTTACTGCATCACCCAGTTAGATTTGGTAGTTAAGTCCTAGAGAATTAACTGAGGTACATTGAGGTTAGGTGAATTGTCCTGGGTCATGGAAATAGTAAGCATGAGGAGCAAGATTTGAAACCAGCTTTTCCTGAGTATTCTGTAGACCTAAGTATTCTATAGCCCTGACTACTCTCATGCTAAGCCAGTTTTGCAGATGAAGAAACTGAAGTTCTTGGTGGTTAAAATCTGCTTTCCTTGCCTCAGTCTCTCCTTACCTCCAATCTTGTATTTCCAACTACTTTTTAGACATCTTAAACTGGAGATTCAGGAGGCAACTTAAACTCAGTATTTCCAAAAGAAAACTCATTATCTTTTCCCCTAAACTTTTCTTGACCCCTCCCACCTTCCCTATTACTGTGGAGGACAATACCAACCTCCCAGTTCTTCAAGCTCACAAGCTAAGAGTCATCCTGGACTCCTTACTCTCTCTCACCCCCCCCATATTCAAGCTGTTGCCAAGGCTTGTAGATTTCTCCTCTGCAACATCTCTTGAATATGTCCCCTTCTCTTCTCCAACACTGCCACCTAGTGTAGTCCCTCATGTCCTCATGTCTATACCATTGCAATAGTGGTAGATCTGCCTGTCTCAAGTCTCCCTGCACTTCAGTCCTTCCTACATTCAGTCACTAAAGTGATTTTCCTAAAACACTGGTCCAGTCATATCAACCCCCCACCCTGACTCAATAAACTTCAGTTGTTCCCTACTTTCTCAAGTGAGAATGTTCTTTTGGCATTCAAGGCCCTTCATAACCGAGCCCCTTCCTGCCTTTCCAGTCTTCTTATACCTTACTCCCTAACACAAACTCTTTGAATCAATGACACTGGGCTAGTGTCTATTCCATAAAGAAGATACTTTATCTTTCAGCTCTAGACATTTTATTCAGCTCTCCCTCAGGCCTGGAATGTTCTCCCTCTTCAACTCTGCCTATTAACTTCTGTGGCTTCCCTTAAGTCCCAACTAAAGTCCCATGTTCTGCAAGAAGCCTTCCCCAGCCCCTCTGGAGTCTAGTGCTTTCCTTTTTAAAATTATTTCCTCATTATCCTGTCCATAATTTGTTTTATATATATTTGTTCACATGTTGTATCCCCCCATTAGATTGTAAGCTTCTTGAGAACAAGGGCTTTCTTTCATTTTTTTATCCATTTAATAAATATTGATTGATTGATTGATTGATAAGTGACTTCCACATGGTCACCCATCTAATCCAAGTCAGAGAAGGGATTCAAATACCAGGGACTACTGCTTTTTTTTTTTTTCTGGACAGCACTATTTGAGAATCCAGGAGTCAACTCTTCAGGACTGAGATCCAGTCATTTGCTTTGGCTACCATGACTTTATTCAAACCAACTTACACTTGTGTGAACAATCATCTTTCCTTGTTACTGAAAGAACCTGTTTAAGATGGTACATAGCCAATGCTAGACAGATTAGACATTTTTATCAGTATTTGAAGAATGATATATCTCTACTTAAATATCCTGGGATTTGCCATCATTTTCTCCATCTGTAAACTAGGAAGAGTGGTGTTTGGTAGGAACCTTTCTCTCCCCGCTACATATTATGATCAGGGACTGGTTATAAATCCCATCTCTGCATCATTTGGCACTACAGCCACACTTGGTGCTGCCAAGATTTATTATTTTCATTTGCTCAGTTGGGTCATGTACTTCATCTCTGCAATATTTTGCTCCATCTCTGTCAGAACACTGAGTACCTTCCATCTGAAAGCCACCAAACAGAGACGCTGTGATACATTCTGATGCCACCTTAGCCCCGGAAGGTGACTGTAGAGTCTGCCTTCTGATTGTTCATTGGTTAGAAGGAACTTGATCTGAGCGGTCATTGGTTCTTGACTGGCCATCCTGAAATAATTTAAGTCCTCTTTAAAGATCTCACAGCCAGAAATGTTAGCGTTTGTGATTTTATTGTTTGTTCAATTTTTTTTTTTATTGGGGAGTAGGGGTGGAGAGTGGAGGAAGGACTTTAAACATCGTTGTTGCTGTTTTTTAGATAAAAGTCACTGGAAAGTTCAGGCCAGTGACTTGTATCCCAATTGGTATTCAAACTGAAGGAAGGAAGGACTTAGAAGAACATTGGTTTTATTATTGTTGTTATTGTTATTATTATTAATTGCCATTGGGAAGTTAAGGCCAATGACTTGGGCCCCAATTAAGAATTATGTAATATAGCAGGTTCCAAAAGGACTTATCTGGGTTTTTTATTTGCCACTTCACTGAATTATAAGGATAGACTGTAGTCTCCTCCCTAGTCTCTGTTTGCAACATACTATGGTCTAGAGAGTTCATGAAATTTGATGTTTGATCTTCTTTATTCTGTAGTGGTAAGGTGTGAGAACATTCACTGTTAGCTTGTCTTGATGTCAGACCTCAAGTTCTGCCTCTCACACAAAGTATCTGTGTTACCCTAGGCAAGTCACTGGACCTCTCAGTGCTCTGGGCAGCTCTTGAAGATTGTAAGTTGAGGAGAAGATGCTGACCTCTTTTGGTAGAGGGTGTTTCCTCTTGGTAGATCTCTGTCTCTCTGTCTCTTCTCTCTTCTCCTCTCTCTCTTCTCCTTCTTCTGGAGAGATAGATAGGTAGATAGACAGACAGGTAGATAGATAGATAGATAGATAGATAGATAGATAGATAGATAGATAGAAAGAAAGAAAACCACAGGTCAGTTCTCCATACATATCCTTTATTTGGGAATCAGGAAAAATCTGGGAAAAGACCAGATTTAGAGTCAGAGGCCCTGGATTCAAAACCTTTGAACACATCACTTAACCTCTCTGGGGTTCAGTTTCCAGATCTGTAAAATGAAAGAAGTGAAACTTATGGCCTATGAAGTCCCTTCCTCCTATAAGTCTTTGATAGTAGACTCCAATTTTTATTTATTTATTTTTTTTAATCCAGAACTATGATTTCATCAGCATAGGGAACTCCTTGTGTGTAAACCCACTCCAGATGTTTCATACTAGGTACTAGTCCGTAACTTCAATTCTTAGAGATTGCCTGGGGGCATTTCATGCTTAAAAGATTTGCCAGGGTCACACAGTGTTTTGTCCAAATTCAAGTATTATTTGACTCCAAGCCCACTCACCTATCCACTATACAACATTGTCCCTCCTGTAACCAAGATGAAAAAGAAAAGGATGCACATGATAATTTCCCATTTCTAATTATTTTTAAATTTTATTTATTTTAGTTTTTAACATTCACTGCACCAAAATTTTGTGTTCCAAAATTTCTCCCCATCTCTCCCCTCCCCCACCCCAAGACTGCATGTATTCAGATTACCCCTTCCCTACTCTGTTCTCCCTTCTCTCACACACCTCTCTTCTCTTATCCCCTTCCTTTTCTATTTTCTTATAGGGTAACATAGATTCCTATACCTCATTGCCTGTACCTTATTGCATGTAAAAACAATTTTTAACATTTTTTTTAAAACAAATTCCCTCTCTTCACCCTCCCCACCCACCCTCACTGAGAAGGCAGGCAATTTAATATAGGTTACACAGGTATAGCCATGCAAAACACTTCCATAATAGTCATGTTGTAAAAGACTAACTATATTTCCCCTATCCTATCCCACTCCTCATTTATTTTATGCTCTCCTTTGACCCTGTCCCTTCTCAAAAGTATTTTCTTCTAATTACTCTCTCCTCTAATCTGCCCTCCCTTCCGTCACTCCCCTTCTCTTATCTCCTTACCACCTACTTTCCCATAGGATAAAATAGGTTTCCACACCCAATTGAGTGTGTATGTTATTGTCTTCTTAAGCCAAATCCAATGAGAGTAAGGTTCACTCATTCCCTGTCACCTTACCCCCACCACTGTCTTCTACTCCACTGTAAAAGCTTTTTCTTGCCTCTTGTATGTGAGATAATTTACCCCATTCTGCCTCTCCTTTTCTCCTTCTCCCAGTACATTCCTCTCTCACCCATTAATTTTATTTTTTTTTTAGATATCATCCCTTTATATTCAACTCACCCTGTGCTCTCTGTCTATATATATATATATTCCTTTCAACTACCCTAATACTGACAAAGGTCTCATGAGTTACAAATATCATCTTTCCATGTAAGAATATAAATTGTTTAACTTTAATAAATCCCTTACAATTTCTCTTTCCTGTTTACATTTTCATGCTTCTCTTGAATCTTGTATTTGAAAGTCAGTCATTGTATTTAGCTCTGGCTTCTAAAGAATGCATTAAATTCCTCTATGTCATTGAATGTCAATTTCCCCCTTCTTTGATTACACTCAGTTTCGCTGGGTAGGTGATTCTAGAATTTAATCCTAGCTCCTTTGACCTCTGGAATATCATTTTCCATGCCCTCTTATCCCTTAATGTAGAAGCTTCTAAATGTTGTGTTATCCTGATTGTGTTTCCACCTTAAATTGTTTCTTTGTGGCTGCTTGCAATATTTTCTTCTTGACCTAGGAACTCTGGAATTTGGCTATAATATTCCTGGAAGTTTTCCTTTTGGGATCTCTTTCAGGAGGTGATCAGTGGATTCTTTCAATTTCCATTTTACCCTCTGGTTCTAGAATATCAGGGCAATATTCCTGTTAATTTCTTGATTACTTTTTTTTAAATTATGGATTTAAGGAAGTTCAATAATTTTAAAATGATCTCTCCTGGATTTATTTTCCAGGTCAGTTTTTTTTTTCTCATGAGATATTTCACATTTTCTTATATATTTTTTTTTCATCCTTTTGGTTTTGTTTCATAATTTCTTGATTTCTCATAGAGTCATTAGCTTTCATTTGCTCTATTCTAATTTTTAAGGAATTATTTTCTTCATTGAGTTTTTAGACTTCCTTTTCAATTTGGCCAATTCTGCTTTTTAATGCATTCTTCTCATTGGCTTTTTGGACCTCTTTTGTCATTTGGTGGAGTCTATTCTTTTTAAGGTGTTATTTTCTTCAGTATTTTTTGGGTCTCCTTTAGCAAGCCATTCACTCATTTTTCATTATTTTCTTGCATCAATCTAATTTCTCTTCCAAATTTTTCCTCACTTCTCTTGCTTGATTTTCAAAATCCTTTTTGAACTCTTCCATAGCCTGAGATCAATTTGTAATTTTCTTGGAGGCTTTGGATGTAGGAGCTTTGACTTTGTTGTCTTCTTCTGAGTATATGTTTTAATCTTCCTTGTTACCAAAGTAAATTTCTATAGTCTGAGTTTTATTTTCATGCTTTTTGTTCATTTTCTCAGTCAATATTTGACTTTTTAACTTTTTGTTAAAGTAGGGTTCTGCTTCCAGTGTGGAGGGTGTGCCGTCCAAGCTTCAGAGGTTTTATGCAGCTATTTTCAAAGATACTTCTAGGGACCTGTAAGTTTTCAGTTCTTCCATGGTGGTATGATCTAAGGAGAGGTGTTTACTCCTCTCCTTGCCTATGCTCTGGTCTGTGAGTGACCATAAACACTCTTTTCTACCCTGGTACTGTGAGAAGAATTCTCTTCTCACTGCCACAACCTCTGCTATGCCAGCACTCTCCTTGTCCCAGGACTGCCAACCAGGACTGTAACCCAGATCCAGGTATGGACAAAGCAACAGAATCCTGCCTCAGTGCCAGCAAAGAGACTCCTGCAATCTCCTTCTGGTCGGTTGTTCTATCCCCTTACCATCTGTGGGCTGAAAGCTCTGGAAGCAGTTGCTTCTACTACTGACCTGGAGCTATACTATTCTCTCTCACTCAGGTCTGACAGACCTTTCCTAATGACCTTCTAAGTTGTCTTTGATATTTCTGGGTTGAGAAGTCTGGAAAATGCCATAGCTGCCTATGATTCTGTGCCCTGAGGCCTGCTCTGAATTTGTTGGGGATTGGTCTATGCTGGCATGGCTTGTGCTGGACTGAGTTTCTCTCTCAACCCAATGCAACAGACCTTTCTTGTTGACCTTCCAGGTTGTCTTGGGCTGGAAATTTATTTTACTCTGTCTTTTCATGGGTTCTGTGGCACGAGAATTTGTTTAGAGTCATTTTTTACAAGTATTTGAAGGATTTGGGGGAAAGCTCAAGCGAGTCCCTGTCTTTACTCTGCTATCTTGGCTCTGCCCCCCTCTAATTCTTAACAATGAAAACCACTCATGACTTTTATTCTTTTCATAAAATCCAAATTCTTGATGTTGCAAATTTCTGAAAGAGATATGTCTTGAATTTCTTGCAAAAATGCCAGGCATTCCTATCTATGGGTGGCATTGAAAAGGGCAAGAGGTTAAATCTTATTCCTAGATCACACATAGCTTCATTCTCTCAAAGAAAGAACAGAAAGGTGTGTGTGTGTGTGTGTGTGTGTGTGTCTATGTGTCTCCATGTGTGTGTCTGTGTGTGTATGTGTGTTTCTGTGTCTATGTCTCTGTGTCTATGTCTCTGTGTGTGTGTTTAGAGGGAGATATACAAAGCAGTGACTATGGAGACATAATATTCAGTATGTTCTCAGAAAATATGTCCATATCATTGAGGTTGGCTCAATTTTTTTTTCTTTCACACAAAAGAAGGTTCAGTTTCAGAGTGAGTGGGAGGAGAAGTGGGAATGTCCAGAAATATCTAGGATATAAAGATACAAGACATCAATAAAACATCGATGGTTTAACTTAGTGTAAAGACCTAAAAAAGAGATAGAGTAGTAGAAAAAGTACTAAATTCAGAATGAGATAGCACTTGGCCCATAATTGGCATATAACAAATTCTTGTTGATTTATTGATTGACCACAGTTAAAAATCAACCTCTGATATTGTTGGACCTTGGGCAACTCACTGGGTCTCATCTATAAAATGAGAGGATTTGACTAGATAACCTTTAAGGTCCATGCACATTCTCTAGATCTATAATCCCATGAAATTTGGTTGAGGATGAGAGACTCTGTTTTTCTGACATTGGCATGAGACGATTTCCCATCAGGCCATTAATCCCACTCTAGTTTCAAGCATTTTTAGCAAATTGCCTCCAGGGATTAGAAGACCATCAGGCAGACTACTTAATTGCTCTGCATTCCCCTCCTACTCATCCTTTCACTCACAAGGATACTAAGGATGTATTTTTAAGAGTGACAGTAAATGTAGAATAATGGTTCCTTTTCCCCTTTGACTTTTCCCTAGGGAGGCTATATACTGTTCTGTGTTGTCAGGGCTGAGGTTTGGTGATAGTGTGTTTGGAAGGTAATTCTATATAAGGCTCACTGTCAGCTCTGAGCCAACACTCAGGATAGTGAAGTGTCTACTTCTAAAAATCCATGGTGGATGCACCTAATCCATTGTGCTTAGGTGTGCAGTTTTAGGTTAAACAAGTCTCAAGGATTTCCCAGGCAGGGTACAACTTGGACTGGTCCTGAACATCTGGGTTTAATAAAGTTCTCTATTTCACTTAAACAGATAAGTCAGAGATTATCTGAATGAATAAATTTCCTCTTATTTTGGCTTCCTATCCCAGTTAATATATTGAGAACAGCTCCTATATTTTCTGATTGCCTGGGAAGAATACTGAGAAAGAGGAGAAGGCAGCTCTGTCTACCCAGAGTTAAATGGCTACCAAAGGGATAAACTACATAAGACACCTGAAGGAAGGGTGTCTTCCCCAGAGTGGGGAAGTTAATTGTCCTACAGTCCTCTGCCCTTCTCAGACTGCCTCTGGAATGCTGTGTTCAGTTATAGGCACACCTCCTCAGGAAGGACATTGGTAAGCCCTAGAAGGGGCCAACCAGAATTATGAATGGCCTCCAATTTGCATCATTTAAAGATAAATGGAAGGAACTGGGGATGTTTTGCTTGCAGAAGAGAATGATTAGGGAAAGATGTGATAGTATTCAAGTATCTGACGGGCTTTTATCTTTATAGAGAATAGATTTACTCTGTTCGGTCCCTGAAGGCAGAAACATAAATGTAGAGCCAAACTTACAAGGAGGAAAATTTAAGCTATAAGACAAAACAGAACAAAAAATCTTCGTAATTATAGGAACTGTGCAAAAGTGGAAGATGCTGCCTCAGAAGAGAGTGAGTGGGCTTCCCATCCCTGAAGGACTTCCAGCAGAGGCTCAATCTAGCAAGCAGAGGCTAGATGGCCCCTTGCTGGGCATTCTTAGTCAGGCATAATTTGGACTTGATGATTGCTGAGGTCCCTATCAACTCTTGAAATTCTCTGATTCTGTGAAATACCCTTGGATAGATTTCTAAGGCTAAAAACCCTTATCCTTTCCCCTTTCCCTGAAGAAACAAGAACACACAAACAGTTCCCTGCAGACACCAGAATTAATATTTGATTTCCCTCCAGGGAAATTCCATCCCTGCCCAAAACCCTATTCAAGAGTCTATAGGTGCTCATTAGGCATCCATGCATGGTTGCTAGGACACAAGCAAGTAGATTGGTCAAGGTGTGAAGATGGCTTGGATTGTTTTTGCAAGCCCTGTTCTAAAACTTTCTGCACATCTCTGACATGTAGAGATGCATGAGGTGTGTGTGTGTGTGTGTGTGTGTGTGTTTCTTGACAAAGGGATCAGAAGAGGGGTTGGCTTTGTGATTACATTAGTTTAATAGACTCTCAAGTGAGGAAACTTCCCATAGTATTGCAGGCTGACAACTTCTCTGCAACTTAATGTCTCGGTTACCTAGAGGATGGAGAAGTTAAGTGACTCACCTAGAATCACCCAGTATGTGTCAGAGGTGGAACTGGAACCCAGATCTTCCCAGCTTGCATACTAGCTTTCTATCCAGATAAAACACATTTTAAACATGTTGTGTAAATACACACACACACACACACACACACACATACACGCACATCATATAATCCATTTTTCACTCAGTTGTCAAATTGATCTTCCTTAAACATTTCTGATCACATTACTCTCTATTCAATCAATTCTAATCTAGTCCAATGTCTCCACATTGCCTCCAGGATCAAATATAAAATCATCTATTTGTCTTTTAAAAGCCTTCATAGCCCAAACCCTTCCTACCTTTTCAGTCTTCTTACCCCTTACTTGCCTCCACATACTCAGAGATCCAGTTATACTGGCTTCCTAGCTCTTCCTCACACAAGCCACTCTTCCTCTGACTCTTGGCATTTTCACTGACTATCTCTCATGCCTGAATTCTCTCCTTTCTTATCTCTGCCTCTTGGCTTCCTTCAAAGTCTCAGCTAAAGGCCTACCTTTTGCAAGAAGCCTTTCCCAGATCTTCCTGAAAACATGTGTCTAGGCACTCTGGTAACTGCCAAGGATACAAAGAAAGGCAAAAGACAGTATGTGTTTTCAAGAAGCTCACAATCTAATGGGGAAGATTATATACAAACAATTATGAATAAACAAGCTGTAGACAGGATAAGTGGGAGACAATCAAATAAGAAAAGTGATTATTTTCTTACTATATTAATGACTAATTTTATGTATAGGATCCAAAGAACTTTTTTTTTTAATTTTTGAAAAATTTTATAATTTTTAAAAAAATTTTCACATTAGTCGTGTTGTAAAGAAGAATTAGAACCAATGGGAGAAACCACGAAAAAGAAGAAACAACAAAACAGAGAGCAAATAGTATGCTTCAATCTGCATTCAAACTCCATAGTTCTTTCTTTGGATATAGATAGTATTTTCCATCATGAGACTCTTGGGGGTGTCTTAGATCCTTGCATTGCTGAGAAGAGCTACATCTATCAAAGTTAGTCATCATACAATGTTGCTGTTACTGTGTACAATGTTCTCCTGGTTCTGCTCACTTCATTCAGCATCAAGAACTTTTTGTTTGACCCTTTTCTTGGTCAAAGCCTGGCTTCTCGAGGACATCTCTGACTTTGCCCAAAGAATTAACCCTACCCAGACTATCTTATCTAGGTGGAATTCTTATCCCATCAATGTTCATTTTTCATTATTTAGGTAGAGTGGATTTCTTTATATAAATTGCTAGAGACAGAATGATCTGAGTACAAACATGATCAAAGTCACATTTCCCCCAGTCCCTCATTAGAAAAAACCCACCCATCATCATAATATTCATTCTCTCATTGTTAACCAATCAGAGTTGATTTTCACCCTCAGGAACAGCCCCCCCCCCACACACCTTTTCCAAATCTATTTTAGCATTCAATATTCTCCAGGGAAGGTCTTTTGGTGACCAAGAGGAACACCAACCTCAATTTCTTGATTATCTGCTAGTCATAATTAAGAAATTGATTATTAATTACTCATAAACTCTATCTCTCAGGAATTTTTATTCATCACACAAGAGAAAAAATGCACTAACATTAAGGAGGATTGGGAAAAACTTCTTGTAGAAGATAGGCCTTTAGCTGGGACTTTGTAGGAAGCCTGGGAAGTCAAGAGGCAGAGATAAGGAGGGAGAGAAACTTATGGGGAGAGGAAGAGAAAGAGAGAGACAGAGAGAGACAAAAACAGAGGGATACAAAGACAGAGAAAGACAGAAAGAGAACAGAGGCAGAGACAGAGAAAGCTGGATAGAGCAAAATGTATATACATATGAGTCTCTGTCTCTGTCTGTTTCTCTCTCTCTTTGTAGCACTGCTGATAAGTGATCACAAAGCCATGAAGACTTGAATAAAGCCCTCCCCCTACCATATACTGGCTGTGTGACTCTGGGCAAAACACTGAACCTCCCAGTGCCTCAGGCAATTTTCTAAACTCATTAGTTGCAGGATATAGTTGATATTATGTGAATTGGTGGAGGGAGTTACCTTTAAGACTCTCTAAAAGGCATTAAATAACTAGTCTTTCTCTCCCTTAAAAAAAATAATGCCCTGTAAATTGTCCCCATATTCACTAACTCCTATGGAACCCTTCGAAAGTCACTTACGCTCTAAGGCCTCAATTTTCCCATCTATAAAATTAGATTTCTAAAGATTTTTTTCCCCCTGATGGAAAGTTCTCTAATTCTATTGTTGTTTGTCCTTCATTCTCAAAGAAGCCTATGTCATCATGCCATGATGCCATGACATGCAAGTGAATTGGATTTAAGTGATAGAGGGCTGTGCAAAGCTACCAGGTTTACTTTCTCTTCTGGAGCCATCTGAGTCCAGTGGTGAGATATAGATCAGGACAACTGGAATTGGCCCTGGATGTAATGGGACACCCTAGCCTTTTTTAAGCTAAGGTCTTTAACAGGTCTCAGTTTGACTGGGTAAATAAGGCTAGGTAAGAAATGAGGCAGAAAATGACCTCTTTACCAAGTAAAAAAGAAATCAATCTGGGAGGGGAGGACCCTCAGGGTTTCTGGCCAAAATAGAAACAATTGCTATTTACATTCATTCATTCTGAGCCAATCAGAGCCCAAACAAAACCAAGTGGGGCTTGGCTTGGGACCTATTCTTGGCCAATCAAAAATGTTGTCTGGAATAGGAAAGAATTATGTTATGGAAGACATGACAACTCCATGGGAGGTCTGGGGAGGAGTTGCACAGATTGAGTGCCAAAGGTTGGGAGGGGATCTGCAATGCTGGAAAGAACTCCTGAATCTATAAGATCATAGATTTATTTTAAATCAAGTAATCTGAGTCCTTCCTGCCTCTGGGAGAATATGTAAATTCCTCAGCTCTGCACAGAAGGGCCTTGACAATCCAGTCCCCATGTACCCTTTGCGTAGGTTCATGCTACTCTCATTCACTTTCCATTCCTGTCCAGCTGACTTATGAGCTATTTTCCTTGCTGATGCCTCTCTTTGTGCCTTTGCCCAGGTGGTAATCTGTACCTGGAATGCACTTTCTCCTCAACTGTGCCTCATGGGATCTGGAGATACCTTTTAACCACAGAGCAGTTGTAATTTCCTACATGAGGCTTTTCCTCTTCCCTCCAGTCATCAATGCTTTCTCCCTCTATTTATGCTTAGCTACCATCTTTATATAGATTTCAAGGTTTGCAAAACACTTAACACATATATCATCTCATTTGAACTTAACAGCCACCTTATGAGGTAGATATTATTACTGACATCTTGTAGATGACAAAACTGAGGCTGAGAGAGGGAAATTGGAATATCCAGGTTCTCAAATCTATTAAATAAATGAGGCAGGCTCTGAATCCTGATCTTCATTTTAAGATTAGCAAAATGACTTACAAATATCTCATTTGATCCTCACAACCACATTATAAAGAAGGTGCTATTATTAATCCCCATTTACAGCTGAATACATTGAGTCTGACAGAAGTTAAGTGACTTGTCTAAGGTCACAACTAGGAAGGATCTGAGGTCAGCTTTGAACTCAAGTCCTGTGTCTTCCATGATTAGAATGTTCTCCTTTCTTGCCTCTGCTTTTAGGTGGCTAGGTGGTATAGGGGATAGCTCACTGGATCTGGAGTCAGGACAACTTGAGTTCAATGATAGCCAAGTCACTTAACCTCTGTCTGCCTCAGTTTCTTCAACTATAAAATGGGATTAATAATAGCACCTTCCTAATAGGGTGGTTATAGGGATCAAATGAGATAATATTTGTAAATCACTTTGCCAGCCTTAAAATGCTGTGTACAAACCAGATACCATGTTCACTGTGACTGGATTCAGAGCCTGCCTCATCTGCTTCGATGTGTGAATCTGGGCATTCCAATGATCAATTTATCTGCTTCCAAATCCTGCCTCAGACCCCTACTAGCCATGTGACCCTAGGTAAGTTACTAAACCTCATAGCCTCAGTTTCCTCATTTGTGAAACTGGAATAGTAATAGCACTTACCTCTCAGGATTATTGTGAAGGTGAGAAAATAGTCTCAATGAGATAACATGTAAAGTATTTTGTGAATCTCAAAAGTTACATAAACTCTAGCTATTATTGTTCTTATTGCCATTCCTGGCTCTACATGAAGTTCTCTCTCCAGTGGGCCACCTAGCTACTTCTAATGGGGGCTGTGGTCCATTCTACAATTTGACCAAATCCGCCTTAACGTAATAGCAATCGTAACTTCCACATGAATAGGACTTCCATGTTTGTAAAGCACTTTACTTGCATTATCTTATTTGAGCCTCTCCTTGAGTCTGTGAGGAAGTTAGCACAGGTATTGTTATCCTCATTTTCCAGATTAGCATTCCAATCTAGGTCTTCCTGGCTGCAGTTCCGATGCCCTGCCCACTAGACCATCATCTGTGGCAAAATATTTCTCTCATTTGTTTCATAAGATGCTAAAATACTGAATAGAGGTTGAAGACTTTCAATGCTTTCTTGGTGTGTGTGTGTGCCTGTGCATGTGTGTGTGTGCATGGTGCACGTGTGTGTGTGTGTGTGTGTGTGTGTGTGTGTGTGTGTGTGTGTGTATGTGTGTATGTGTTTTCCCTAAACCCCACAGCACTGCACTGCAGACATCTTATAACTTTGGGGAAAAGAAATAATAATAAATGAGCTATAGATATATACCAAGTTCTTTTCCCCCCCCCCTCTGCCTACATTCTGAAATATGAGAAGGCTTAGGTATAAAAATGGCTGTGAAGTCTTTTATTATTCCTATTAATTTGAAAAGAAGCTTGCATAATCCACTTTGATTACGTGCAAATCATATCTGCCACTGCCGAGTTGTGCATTGTCTGGAAAGGAGAAAATTGGAGCCTGCACTCTACTAGCATGTTAACAACTACGTCGCCAGTTGCGGCACAAAGAGCTTTTTGACTGGATTAATTGAAAGTATCATTGTATGACCTAGAAGACCTCAGCTAATGACTTCCAACAAGCACTTCTCACAATTAATGGTAACTAATGAAAACTAAATAGTCTAATAAATCCCATCTCCGACATTTTGATAGGGAAAGTCACCAGGCTTAGCCTTCCTTATTTCCAAACTCTGAATCAATACCGCCAGGAGTTTGGGGAGAATGGCAAAAACTCCACTGAGCCTGAGGTGGTATAGCATTAGATGATCTGAGTGCTGGAAGAGAATCCAACCAGTACTAGAACAATAAGTCCCTCCATGACACCTCCAATCAGTAGGTCTTCAGCCTTTGCTTGAAGACTTTCAGTGAAAAGGGAACATATTCCCTCACAAGGCAGCCCATTCCACTTTAGGGTGGTGCTGATTACTAAGAATTTTCACTACTCCCAATTGGTCCTCTGTAACAAAGCAGAACATACTTAATCCTCTTTTTCGTGAGAGCCTTTCTAGGATAACAGTGAAAAGAGTACAGCTAAGTGACAAGATGGATGGAGGGCTGGGATGGGAATCAGGAAGACTTGGGTTCACATGTTGTCTAAGATACTAGATGTGTGACTTTGGGCAACTCATTTCTGCCTCAGTTTCTTCATCTGCAAAATGGTAATGATAATATCACCTATTTCCCAAGGGATGCTATCAGGATAAAATGAGATATTACTTATATAGTGTTTTAAAAACCTGAAAGCATTAATAAATGCTTATCATCACCATCATAAACCCTAGAATCACAAGACCTGGGTTCAAATCTCATCTCTGATGTTTACTTACTGAGTGATCTTGGAAAAGATGCAAATTTTCTACATCTTATTTGTAGAATGAATACATTGCATCCAACAGTTTTATATCAACAAGTCTGTGAGCAGGATTATGTCTAAAGCTGAGCAGCATCATAGCAACCAATGAGTAAAACCCATATTTTAACAAAAATTTCCTCTTCCATATATCTTAGAAAGAATTACTCCCTACTTCTTGAACACATCCAGGAAATATGAACCTATAACCTCCTGAAGCAACTTATTCTGTTTTTGAAGAGCACTGATTATTGAGCTCTCTCTCTCTCTCTCTGTCTCTCTCTCCTCCTTTTTTAAGCCAAAATATGTCATTTTGCAACTCCCACTCATTAATTATTCCTAATTGGAACCTCTGCGGCCAAGCAAAATTAATGTAATCCACTTTTCTCGTAACTGACCTTCAAAAAAGATCATAAGATCTAGAACTACAAAGGAATTTGGAGATATCTATATTTTCCAGATGAGGAGATTGAGGCCCAGAGAAGTGAAGAGACCCTTGATATCAGCTATCTTGAAAACATCTTCTGGTCTTCAATTGTCAAAGCTAAATATACCAAGGTTTTTTGTTTGTTTGTTTTTTTGCAATATTCCTTGAAAACAAAGGCATTCCTATGTTCTCCGCTGAAGATGAAAACCTCTTGGTTCAATATTAGGCTTTTATCTAGAACCTAGACAATAAAACTACAGAAATTGGGCACATATTATAGTTTTTTTATGCTTGGACGTTGAAGATGCCTTATATAAAGAACAGTGGCTTACCCAAATTATTTGTGTCACTGGCCAAGATGGGTTGATGCATTCATTAATTTAATAAACAAGAATTGAGTAACTACTACATGATAAGTAATGTTCTAGCTGTACTGGAGCTAGAAAGACTGCAGAATCATAGAAACAAATCTAGAATGGACCTTAGAGGCCATGTAGTCCAGCCCATTCCTGATCAGTAATCCTTCTAAATGATAGCAGACAAATCCTTTACTTGTCATCTTCTAATGAGGAAGAACCTCCTACTTTCTCTGGTGGTCCATTTTCTTCAACCAACGGTCATATGTCAAGGTCAAAAATCTTCATACCAAAAAATTTAAAAAAATCTTCATACCAGTGAATCTTTACGATTCTCGGTGTCCTCCCTTTTATATACTTAAGGTTGTTATCATAATTCCTAAAATGTGACACTTGAAACTCAGCTCAGTACTACAGGGCTGAGTAGGAGCATAAGTTTACAGCTAGAAGTTGCATTAGATGCTATCTGCCCTTACATTTTATAGCCCAGAGAGATCAAGTGATCTGACCAGTGCCACATGGCTAGCATTAGGGATGTAATTCGAACCAAAGTCTTCCAGATTCCTGGTCCAATATTCTATCCATTTCACTACTGTACCTCTAAATATAACTTAACTATCAACCTTCCTAGGCATGAAACAGTGCCTTTTTTGATGCAGCAGTAAGAGTGCATGCATTTACAGAAAGTTTTCAAGTTTACAAAGCATTTTACACATATTATTTCATTTGATTCTTATAAGAAATCTGCAAGGTAGGTGCAATTATTATTCTCATTTTTTTTATTAGAATCATCCAGTGAGTTAACTTCCAACTCTGTGTCGTTTGTAGATTTGATAAACATACTATGTATGCCTTTGTCCAAATTATTGATAAGCAATTTAATAAAACAAAACTGATGTCAGATCCATGGGGTATTTTGCTAAAGCTCTTAATCCAAGATAATATTGATCAATTCATCAGTACTTTTGGAGTACATTCAGTTCCAAATCCACTGAACTGTATTAGCATCTAGCCCAAAAGTGTCAAACACACTGCCCATGGGGCTGTATTGCTGCCCATGACATGCTGAATATGCCAGAACCAGATAAAAACGTAATTGGGAAATGCATAACAAAATAAATAAAAATATAATAAAACACAGATTATGCTAACATATGGTTTTCTAAGTCAACATGTGCCAGCAGGGATTCTAGTGGCTTTCATTTCTATTTGGGTTTGACACCACTGACCTAGTCCACTTTTTTCTTTACCTACAAGGCTGACATGAGATAATTCATCAAATTCCTTGAAGAAATTCAAGTATATTCTGATTATTAGCATTTTTCTGCTATTGAATGGCATATGTGGCCTTCCTTTAAGGTGTTTGTAATCTAGTAAAATAGATAAGACACATATAAAACACTGTAATAAACATCAACAATTTATAAAATATAACTTGAATGCAAAGGAAGGAGAGTCAGTGTCTGCATATTGGAATAGCAGTCAGAGAAGGCTTCTTGGAAAAGGTCTCATTTGAGTTGGACTTTAAGAAATGGGAAGGATTTCATTGTGCAGTGATAGAATAGAAGAGGCATTTAAGGAAAAACAGACCAGTATAAACAAAGATAGGAAGGTTGGGGGGGGAGGGGAAGAAGTATTTGGTAATTCAACCAGCTGGCCTGAAGCCTAGCCTAAGTAGGAGAGTTACTGTAATGGGGTGGTTCAGAGAAGAGAGGCTAGAAAGGTAGGGTGAAGGCAAATCAGTGATAGCTTGAAAGTCATATGGAAAAATTAAGACTTAATTTAGTGTATAATATAATAGGAAGTCATCAAATATTCTTGAGTAGTGGAGTAACATGATCAGATCTAACATCTAGGTTTAGGATAAAAGAAAGAATAATAGCTTACTATAGTGATTTCATATAGTATAATGGAAATAACACTGAGTTTGGATTCAAACATCTTCATATGTGCACTGCTTGTGTTACCTTAGAAAAGTCCCTTCACTTCTTTATCAACTGTAGAAAGTTGTATATTGAACTAGATCTTACCCGAGATCCCATACTTTAGATCTATGATCTAGGACTTTGACATTTATGAAATACCTTACATATATTATTCTATTTGACATTCATAAGAACCTTATGGGGTAGGTATTGAGATCATTATTATATAGATGGGGAAACTGAGGCTCAAGGACAGCTAGTAAGTGTTAGAGGCAGAATTTGGATCTCAATCTCTCCAGACCCAGTACTTTTTATCTTCTACCCTTCTGCCTCTCCCAAGGGAAATTCTGACAGATAGAATACTGATTCAAAGCCCTTCTATTCTTTTGTCTCATCTTTCTCTATGAACCTCAAAGGAACCCCAAGAAGAGGAGCTCTGTGCAGTGACTTTATCAGAGCCAATGAGGTCTAGCCATGACTCTTTTATTGCTGGTTGAAAACTTCTCCTATTACCCTACAATGTCAACTTGAATACATGTTGGTAAATATCAGAGTACAAAGATTGGAAACCTTCGTTCTCCACTCACCCCAAGGACACCTACATCTCCATCCTGAAATACAGAGCAGGGTTATCAGATGACAGATTGCTTCCCATGGTGATGTGTCAACATGCATTTCCTCAAGGCTATATTTACTCCCTTAACTTGTTAGGTTGAAAAATCTGAATGTAATTGACCATATAGAATGTCTTGCTGGGAATCTTTCTGTTGAGCAAGTAGTTGTGGAAGTGCTTTTGGGAATAAGTGCAAATATCTACTTAGAGCAACCATTACTGGACCCTCTTCTGTCTCAGCATGATTATTCTGCATTGAACAAAAGGGAAAATAAACAAAAGAATAGATAGGGTAGAAGAGAAGGGGAAAAAAAAACAACTCTAAGTAATGTCCACCCACATGAGCATAATGTATGATATGTTTTTCAATGGAAATTGACAATAGATATATGTTTATTAAGTGCTTGCAATGGACAAGGCACAGGGCTAGGCTCTGGAGTTATGAAGAAAAATGAAAAAAAGGCTCACAATCAATTGTCCAATTAATCAACCAACAAACATTTACTAAGTACGTACTATGTTCTAGGTGCCACTAGGATGCCTTGAGGAAAACAACTTGAAATAGTACCATCCCACAAGGAGCTAATATTATATTTGTAAGAAAAAAAATGCACTCACATGAGTATATTGAAAAGAACCATAAGCTAAGTGGGGGTAGGCCACTGGCAGGTTGCTGGGATCAGGAAAGATCTTACATGGACAGTAGCATTGAAATTGAACTTGGAAGGAACCTCAGGATTCTAAGAAGCCAAGGTGAGGAGGCTGCGAATTTCAGGCAAGGGGAAGAAATTATGCAAAGGCAGGGAGCCAGGAGAGAGGATGCTGCATGTGAGGAAGAACAAAAAGGTACAGTATATTAAATAAAGTCTCAGAAATATCATATCAAGTTAGTATAATGATTATGTTCCAAACAGATCTGACACAATATGCCTTTATTATGGTACTTATGGCACATGGGAATATGAAGGCAGTGAAACATTGACCTTGCCCTCAAGAAGATTACAGTTTTAGAAAGAGAATATAATTTTCACAGATTAAATTAATAAGATGTTTTTCCCCATCTAGAACTATGATTTCACTCATGTAGGGAATTCTTTATGGGAACTCCCCTCTACCAACAGAGATCAGCAACTCATTTATAGTTTACAGAATAGTCTCAGGCACTTAAAAGTTAAATTACTTGTCTAGGATCACATGATCAAATGTCAGGCTTGAATCTAAGTCTTTTTGGCTCTGCATTTGATTCTCTATCCACTATGTTCACTGCCCCTCCCAAACAGGTAACTTTTTAGAGGATACTACGAGGAAAGAATACTAACAACTCAAGCGATCAGGGAAGGCCATCCCTAAGAGATGGGGCAAGAACTGAGTCTTGAAGGAACCTAGGGATTCTAAAGGACAGATAGGGATTTCCATGTTGCCTTCAGCAGCAGTTGGCATTTGTATGGTACTTTATATACATCATCTCATATGATCTGAACTTAGTCACTCTTTGAAACTAGGACTACAAGTAGTTTGAGTCCCATTTTATGGATGAGAAAGCAGAGGCTCAGAAAGTTTAAGAGACTTGCTATGTACACCAGGGTGCAAAATGAATCTAGTTCGTTCTAATTACAGGTCCAGAATTTGTACTACTACATTATGGTATGTCTGCTAAGGATGGGGAACATATCATTTTTCTAGGTATGTTCCATTTTATATAAATATATAGGTAAATGAACACACACACACATATATTACCATAAATTACAATATCTTCAACTTTCATGTAAATGAGTTTGCCATTTGTATCTCTGTCCCTGCAGAAATTCAACTAGCTGTTATTCACTATTACAGAATTTCAGGATTTATTAATAGCAAGTAACCTTCAACTTTTAATAGAATTCTGGTTCAACTTTATTAAATGATTCCTTTTAAATAGCACATTCATTGGCTCTGAAATTGAATGAAAGCGATAACATGGAAACTGATTTCCCAGCTTCTTCCCATTGTGAAACACAGTCAACCAACAGTAGAATTACATCACTCCTTATCACCAGTGTAGAGACAAAATTCTTGGGAGAATTTCCTGACTAGATTGGGTAGTGTGTAACTCCTGGATTTTTTCTGAGCTCCAAAAGATTTGCCTATTTCAGCTGAATTTACTGATTATCCAATGCATATTTATGGAATAATTCGGCACATGGGGCAAAGCCTTTCACATGTGGGGTCCCTAGAAAAACTATCCCAAATCTGATGCATTTTGAATACCCACATCCTCTTGAAACCATAGTTCAGAAGCCCTCACCAATAGATTTATTTTCACTAATCAACTAGATGACACAATTAGTTCAAATCAAAGGCATTTTGAAATGGCTTAGTAAGAAATTTAAAAAAGACTAATAAAATACTTTCTCATAATCCCAGAGCACCTATATCACTCTCTTCTCAACCTTTTGCATACTAACTTAAAATCCTATCACTCAATTGGAAATGTTCTCTTAAAAGTTATCAATCCTCCCTCAGATATTTATTAACTACATGATTTAAAAAAAAAAGTTTCCTCATCTATAACATGTGGATAACAATAGCATTTACCTTCCAGGGTTATTGTGAGGGTAAAATAAGATATTTGTAATTCACTTTGCAAATCTCAAAGCACTATACAAATTCAATCATCATCATCATCATCATCATTATCATCATATCATCTTGTGTTCTTTTCTTATTCTTCATCCTTCTCAGACTGAAGGTTGCACAGTATTGACCACCTACCTATTCATTCTTTTTTCTCGGGGGGGGGTTTGGGACACTATTTTTTCTTAGTTCTTCTCCTATTTGTCTTACCAATCCTCTTTTTTTTCTTTGCTTGTAGGCAATTGGGGTTAAGTGACTTGCCGAGGATCACACAGCTAAGTAAGTGTCAAGTGTTTGGTCTGAGGCTGGATTTGAACCCAGGTCCTCCTGACTCTAGGGCTGGTGCTCTTTCCACTGCACTACCTAGCTGCCCCACTTACCAACCCTTTTTAGTTTTTTAAGCTGCCTCATCATCCCAACAACCCTCCCCCCCACACATAAACTTTGTGTTTACCCACAGGATGTGTCCTAGCCCTTCTCATCTCTCTACACAATATCTTGTTGATCTGATTATCTCCCGTGGGTTTAATTAGCATGTCTGAAAATGACTCCTAGATCTATTCTATCTCTCCATCCCCAGTCTCTCCTCTCAGCTTGTATCAGATTGCCTATTTGACATCTTAAATCTAGTATGTCTAAAATACAACTCATTTTCTTCTTCTCAAACCACTCAAAGAACCACCTGCTTTCGGTTCAAAGCACCACCATTCTTTCAGTCCTTCCAGTCTATAACCTTGACATTATTTACAATTCCTCATGCTCCCTCATCACACATTATCTAATCAATTACCAAATCTAGTCATTTAAATCCCCAGTACATGCTTCGCATTTGATTCATTCCCCTACTCATACTGCCAATTTTTTTTTTTGCTAGGCAATGGAGTTAAGTGACTTGCCCAGGATCACACAGCTAGTAAGTGTTATGTGTATGAGGTCAAATTTGAACTCAGGTCCTCCTGAATCCAGGGCTGGTGCTCTATCTACTGCACCACCTAGCTGCTGCCCAAAACCTTACTTTTGACCTTAATAATCTCTCTTCTGATGTATTGCAATGGCCTCCAAATTAGCCTCCCTGCCTCAAATTTCTCCCAGCTCTCATTCAGCCTTCACAGAGCTATCTATGAGATTTTCCTTAAGCACAAACCTAACCATATTACTCTCCACAGTAAAGTCTTATGGCTCCATATCAACTACACTAAAATATAAGCTCTATGGTTTGGTTTTTAAAGACCTTCACAACCTATCCCCAACATTCTTTTAGTCTTGTAATACATTCACTATCCTGTGTTTTACAGTGCAGCCAAACTGGCTTTCCCTCTGTTCCCCATACATGTCATTCCATCTCTTAACCCCATGCTTTCCTTCATTATCTCCTGTTCCTGAAATGCAGTCTCTTCCTCCTTTCTGCTTCATAGAATCCCTTCTCTTCCTTTCATCTCAAATATCACCTATTTTATGACACATTTTCTTGATCTCACAACTGCTATTGGCCTCAAATCCTAAGTTCCCACCTCTCTTATTTACAATCTGAAATCAAGAGAAAGAGATTTGGCCAACAACCCCCTACTAATAAGTGGCAGATCTAAGATTCAAACCCAGGTTCTTAAACCTTTTTCACTGTACATTGCAGCTTTCTTATATGGTTTCATATGCCATGAGCTCTCAATATATGTTAGGAAAGAGAGAGAGGAGAAAGTAAGGGAGCAATTTTAGTGAGAAGGCAGAAATATTGATCTTGGGAAATTAATTTAGATAAAAATTTGGATGAAGGAGGGAGTGGCGGATGGGTTTGAGTTGAGCAGAGAGTTTAAGAAGGCATAGATTTAGAATACCAGCCCTTCAGCTTGTCTTTGTGAAAGTCATTGGAAAGCCAAAAGGATGTTTTAAAAATTTCCTGATGTAGAAAGTGAGTTATAGGCTTTCTAATAAGATGGATGTAAATAATCCCTTAACACAGTATTGTTTTCTTTTCTTTTTTTCCCTCTCTTTATTTTTTTGGACTCTAAGGATATATAGTCTGAGGAATAAAACCACATCAAATGAAAAGTAGATGAGCATTACTCTATCATTTATGAGATAAAATTCTGCTGGAGTGTGAAACAAATAAGTGTTTGGTTTATTCTCCCCCTTCTCCAAAAAACATATCTGCTTGCCTTCTGGGGTTTTCCTGCTAAAGTTCATCATTCTTATCATATTTAATGCAGATGCTCTTGAAACACTTGCCAGACAAAACCAAAAGAAATTTCCCAGAGAAGTCCCCAAGGGGGGGGACCAGTGAGGCAAGTAGAATTGTCAATTTCAGATAATCTGAAACAGGATAAGCCCTTTGTAATGTATCAACCAGTATCTACATTCTACTTTTTGGTTAAAAGGGTCATTTCTCTACTTTATATTCCACACAGCTTCTCTCATTTCTTCTTGCAAGGGAAAAAAAATAAAAAGCTGTCTTGCTGCTGATGGAGGATAGAGTACCAAGTGGGCCAAAAGTCACTATTATTCTGTGTGTCTCAGAATTTTCTGCTTGAAGACTGAGGGATATATTGTACACAGAGATAAACTTGGGAGTTCTTTTGACAAGGATCAAAAAGAGGGAACAGAAAAGAACTAGTCTTAACTATTTTACCATCTATCATCTCCAGTTGGGTCATGACATGCTATCTCTATACTTTAGAGTCATGATTCTCATTCACTCCTGTAGTGTCTTTAAAAGCTTATGGTTTTTTATGGTTTATGGTTTGAGTAGTACTGACCTTTGTGATTGTTACTGCATATTTGGCCCCCACTAGTGATGATCAAGTTACTTTTCCATCAAGGAAGGCAAGCTATGTTTGAAGTGTCAATTAATTTTCGATTATCAGCTATGAGAATCAGAGACTCATAGACCATAAGAGGTAGGTGATAACTAAAATGATTTGGTCTATGCCTCTACATTTCTAGATGATGCCACTGGAAAGTGACATAGCTTTGCTCTAAGTCACACAGCTAAGTGGTAGAATCTGGCCTTAAATCTGAGTCTTTTAAATTTCATTTGGTGCCATTTCCAAGACAATACTCTGAGTCTTATCTATCTCTTCATAGAGTGGGATAAACTCCATAAAGCAGGCACACCTATAAAATAGTAAATTGGTTGGGAAGAATTTGGGGGTATAGTCTATGGCTGTTTCCTTTGTCCCCAGAAAAAAGTCCAGATTTTCTGAGGCACACAATGCCTACTGCTCTGTGGAAGATTTTGGCACTGATTATTTGCACAAATAATATTAGCAGGCCTTTAGATATAAAAAAAAAAATAATAAAACAGGTAGCAAGCACCCCAAGTATCCAATAATAAGGAAATGGGATAAACAGACTGTGGTGTCTGACTGCAATGGAATCTAAGACAAATCAGAACCTTCAAAACTATAAATACAAAATAAATCCAGAGAGACCTTAACAAAATGATGCAACATCAAAAAGTCAGAATTAGAAGAATGTAGTGTACAGTCACTATCATGATCTGAGCAAAAGTGAATGAGAATGAAGGATCAAGAATACTGACGAAACTTATAAGGAGAGACTAAGATGATGACATGATATTTTTGGTGTTGAGATTAATTAAAATAAACAAAAATCACTACAGAGCAAATCTGGTTGTTTTCCTGATGCCAAATTAAGCTTTTAATAAAATGTTTAATAATTTAAAAATATAAGCAGGATTTTCATAGTTCCTTAAGTTTTGCAAACCGTTTTAAACATATTATCTCATTGGAGCTTCAATTGATCTTGTGGAAATAAATGCTTATTATTTATAAAAGGTGATATTATTCCCACTTAACTTATGAAGAAAAGGAGGCTTAGAACAGTTAAGCTCCTTGACAGGGGTCATACAATTAGTATGTATGAGAGGTGGGATTTAACCCCAGTTCTTTCCTGATCCTAAGTCTAATAGTTGTAAATAATTATAATAAATAGTCCTAACATGTGCATTGTATTTTAAGGTTTGCAAAGTCCTTTTCATGTATTTCTCCATTTGATCCTCACAACAAACCTGTGAGGTATTAGTATGATTATTATTATTATTCATGTTTTACACATGAACAAAGTGATGCTGAGAAGTGAAGTGATTGCCTGTATTCACACAGCTAGCAAGCATCTAAAGTAGGGTTTTGATAATAATAATAGCAGTTAGCATATACGTAGTAGTTTAAGATTTGCAAAATGTTTTATATGTGTTAACTCATTTGGTCATTAAAACAAAAAAAAAGATATATATGGATAAATATCAATATGACCTATTTCTGAAAGAGAGAGAGAGAGAGAGAGAGAGAGAGAGAGAAGAGAGAGAGAGAGAGAGAGAGAGAGAGAGAAGGTAGATAGAATAAAGGTAGGTATGTATAGTAAGATAGATGAAAGAGAGAGAGAGAGAGAGAGAGAGATGAGTAAAAACAAAACAAAACTGGATAGCATCTATAATATGTATTCTACAGACATTAATCTTGTTGAGTTCATGTGAGTATAAAGAAAAATGTATATATTATTAGGAATTTCTACCTCTGTTCTCAACCCAAATATCAAAGAGAAATCCTGTGTAGTAAATGAGCATCATAGAAATGTTGCTTGAAATAAACCAAAAAAGAGCTTTTGTTGTTTTCAGTCACTTATGAATCTTTGTGACACCATTTGGAGTTTTGTTGGCAAAGGCATTGGAGGGATTTTCCATTTCTTTCTCTATCTCATTTTACTGATGAGGAACTGAGGCAAACATGGTTAAGTGACTTGCTCAGGGTCACACAGCTATTAAGTGTCTGAGGCTGGATTTGAACTCACAAAAAATGAACCTTGGGGGCAGCTAGGTGGCACAATGGATACAGTACCGGCCCTGAAGTCAGGAGGACCTGAGTTCAAATCCGGCTTCAGACCAAACACTTGACACTTACTAGCTGTGTGAACCTGGGCAAGTCACTTAACCCCAATTGCTTAAAAACAAAACAAAACAAAAATGAAACTCCCAGATTCCAAGTCCAGTGTGCTATCCACTGTGTCACTCAGCTGACCCAGAAGAAGAGCTACCAGGATGGTAAAAGGACAGAAATCATGCTGTACTGAGGTTAACCAAATGAACTTGGAATGCTTAACTTAGAGAAAAAAAATAAGACTTAGCAGTGGAATGATAGCTATATTGAAATGCTTGTGGGTCTGGCTCAAAAAAAAAAAAAGAATTAGGCTTGATCTATTCTGTTCTAGAGAACAAAACTAAGAGTGTAATGAGGTTTGTTTCATGCCCAGATCACCTAGGATGTCTCCTATCCTTGTGGGAAAGAGCAAGGATCTGATTCTAGGAAATTGGAGCACTGGCATAGGCATGGATATTTTGTATTGGCCTACCATGGGGTTGGGAGCAGTCAGAGAAGTCCTACTCCTTCCATTAACTCTGTAGCCATAACTTCTTAAAGCTTTAAAATGACTTGACTACATACAGTCACTCTCTTTCCCATGAATCCAGCAGTAGAGGGTTCTCATTCACAGCAGGTAACACCATATAGTAAAGGAAATGGGTCAGGGGAGAAGTCCTGAGGGAAGTCCTACTCCTTCCCTTTAAGGAAGATACTCTTTTTCTGCTTTCTTTTTTCTTTTCAGTTCTAAGTAATCAAGTGGAATCACAAAACCTGGAATTCAAGTCATGACCATCTTGGAGCCCAAGATTTCAGCTCAGATGTTGCTGCCATCCAGCAGGGAAGTCTTGAGAAGCCAGGGCCATATGATACACCAGTAGGGTACTGGAATTGACCTTAGAACTAACACTATGCAAAAACTCAATGTGAAGAGTCTAATCCTTCTCCCTTTACTAGAAACTGAGGTGATATATATTGAAGGAAATGCTTCTGTGTTTGTTCTTGCTTGTATCTTTGATGTAAGCATTCCCCTAAAGCCAATCTACCTCTTAAGTGGTTAAATGGAACTGAAGTGTATGTGCCCCTAAAATACAGGGAAATAATGATTGGTAGGGTCTCTAGTTAGTGATTAATGGGGCAGCTAGGTGGCAGTGGGCTTGGAGTCAGGAAGACTTATCTTCTAAAGTTCAAATCTGGCCTCAGACACTTACTAGCCGTGTGACATTGGGCAAATCACTCAATCCTGTTTGCCTCAGTTTCCTCATCTGTAAAATGTGCTGGAGAAAGAAATGGCAAACCACTCTAGTATCTTTGCCAAGAAAACCCCAAATGCCTCACCAAGAATCAGACATGACTGAAATGACTGAGCAACAGCTAGCTAAGCAGAGAAAAGAGAACCCTTGAGCAATGGGGCCAGAGCAAAACCATTTTATAGAAGTAATGGTGAAAGTTCACAGGATCACAGATCTAGCACCTGAAGGAACTTAGTGGCCATCTAGTACAATACATCTACTCCAATTCATCTTGCAGAAGAATAAACCAAGACAAGGTAACTGACTTCTCCATAGTCACACAGCCATCAAACATCAAAGGTGGGATTTGAACCCAGGTCCTCTACTTCCAATAGTCAATAAACATTGTTTAAGCACCTGCTATGTGCTAACTGCTGCATTAAATACTGGGGACACAAATATTGAATAAAAAGGCAGCCCCTTTCTTCAAGGAGATTGTAATCTAAAGGAGTAAGACAATGCACAAATAACCTGGGAATTGAGGACGTGGGCAAAGGCATGATGGAATAATCAGAGAAGTCTCAAAGTAGTGAGGTCAGAGTAGAACTGAGATGTCTGAGTAGAGTTCCCTTGTCATATGGAGATTTTGAAGTTCATGGCTCTACTCTTCAGTCGGAATGGCAGAAGGTAGTGATGAGGTAGAATAATTGATGATGATGATGATGACAACAACTGCCATTTATGTAGCATTTATTACATGCTAAGCACTGTGCTAAGTGCTTTACAATTATCATCTCATTTGTACCAAGGCTAATGGGATCTTTTGAGAGGATGAGGTTTTCCCAGCAATGACCTTCCTGGGGCATGGTGGAGAAGTAGTCCCAGAGTACTGCAACCAAGTGAGAAAATGTAAAGATCTGTATCATGAGGAGAAACAATCAAAAGTGGAACAAAGTTCTCTCACAAGCAGAGGTTGGCTGGCCCCTTTTCCCGTATTTTGGAGGGGTGATTTGTTTATAAGTATCACTTGGGTTGTGCCCCCTAAGATCCCTTCCTTCTATGAGATTCTATGATTCCATATATTGAAGATAGGGAGAGAGAGGCAAAATCCCATAAGAATTTGCTTACATCCCAACTATATCCAGGAACAATCTGAATAGTCTGCCATTGGCTTTAAGCCAGATCATCCCTAAAATGAAAATTATTCCAAAATTTTGTAAATGTTTTCAATCCTGTGCTTCAGAATCTTCCCCCAGGAATGCATCCAAGGGTTCTGATTGACTTTATCATCTCGCCAAGAAAGAAAAGCAGTTCTCAGCCACCACCTTTCACTGATCATTATCCTCTCACTTTCACCACATCCCCTGGCTCACCTCCCAGACATCATAGTGAATCACTCACCATGGCTATCTACCTATCAGTAAATGGAAGATGAATACAATCAAGGCAAAGATGGTCACATTTTCATTTATTCATTTGTTCAACATTTATTAAATACTAATTATGTACTGGATGCTGAAATAGTCCCTAGAATGGAATGGAATGGTATAGAATGGGAATGCATTAGAAATACACATATGAAATTGAGATATCCCATGTCCTCACAGAGATTGCATTCTAATAGGAAGAGATTTCATATAGAGGAGTAGTAGCCAGGAAGTAGAGCTTTGATAATGTTGACTTGACTGATATTCTGTCAGCTAGAGCAAGAGAAAAAGAAAGTAGGAAGGGTACACATTTTGATGTGGCATGAACATGACTGGGGAGTCTAGATCCAGTCTTCATACGGTGAATATTCACTAATCAGAAACTGGAGGTCCCAGGGTAGGTACTTGAATTGCTCATTTGGAGGTAGAATCTACCAGAACAAAAATGAAAAGCAAAGTAAACAAAATATGCAAGGTAATATGAAAGGATTAGGAAATGGTCCTAATTACGGAGGCCAGGTAGGTGGGGGGGAAAGATCAGGAAAGGCCTCAGATAGGAGGTGGACCCCAAATAATGACTTGGAGTCAAGAAGATGTGAGTTTGAATCTCACCACTTATATTCACTGTGTGATCTTAGGAAAGTCACTTAATTCCTCAGCCTCAGTTTCCTTATCTGTTAAATGGAGATAATAGCATCTATCTCACCTACCATTGTGAGGGTCAAATGAGATAACGTATAAAAGTGCCTTGTAAACCTTAAAATATCATATACATACTAGCTACTATTAATATTATTGTGACTGTTATTATTCCTGGATCCAAAATGATTAACTGGGTTTAAGGCTCATCCCATAACAAAATCTACCACAAGGATCCACAATAACTTCCAGTAGAATTTTCAGCAGTAGGCAATATTATATTTCTTCCTTAATAAATCCCATCACACTCTGCCTCTATATATTCCTCATGGTGTCACAAAAGATCTCAGCTACATGCCACCCATTACCCTTCCTTACCTAAGGGCTGGTGGAAGTGGCTGCTTCTAGCCTTGCCCTAGCCCCTGGCAATGGTGCTGAAATGATTGAAATGGCAAGATCTATGCATAAACAGCTCTTATCTCTCCCTCTCCACTGATTCCTTCCTATTGGCCTAAAAACATGTTTGTGTCTTTCCAATACTGTGGGGGGCCGGGAGATACCCCTTAGCTTTTCTACCCTACCTATCACTCATTTTTTTTCTCAAGTTAGCAAAACTCTTAATAAAATTTTTGTGTCTGAATTTTTCCCCTTTCCCCACCTACTATGCCTTTCTTACCCCCTATCAATCAGATGTTAGTCTGTGCCCCTCAATTGAAACTACTGTCTCAGATGTTATGAATGATCTCCTAGACATAGAATCATAGAATGTCAGGTGCTCCAGAAGGCAACTAGCTCAAACTGTGATGAATGAGGATTGCTTTGCTCTGTGTTAAACCCAACAAATGGGATTATTTAGTCTTTCTTTGAAGGCTTCTAGTTTGTGGAAAACCACTGCCTCCAGAGGCATTCTCTAACACTTTGGGATAGCCATAATTACTAGAAAAGTTTTTTTTGGGGGGGTTCCACTGTTTTCCCCTTTATATGAAGTCTAAATATATACCCTTTGCAGACTTGACCCATTCTTTTCTAATTCTGTCCTCTGCCTTCCAAGTCAAACTCTTCTTCCTTCTTACAGTCATTTGAGCACTTGAAAAACATATCTCATGTCCACTGTAAATCTCTTCTTCAGGCTAAAACTCCCATTTCCTTTAATCAATTTCAATATGGTGTGATTTTAAGAACTTTCATTGTCAAATTCAGCTGCAATTGGAGAGTGGGTGTGTCAGAGCCCTCATTCTTCTTTGATGTCTTTGTGGCATTTGGTATTGTGAATGATCTCATTGAATATTTCTCTGCTTTTGGCTTCCAAGATACTGTTTTCTAATTAATCTCCTTCCATCTCTATAAATAACCATCTCTTTCTCTTTTGCTGGCTGTTCCTTCACCTCTCCTTCTTTAAATATGAATGTCTCCTACAGTCCATAAGCCTTCCCATGATGCCTGTTTTCATCTGTATGCTCTAATTGCATATTATTTGATATTGTTATTTTTGTCTTCTACAAAATTTAAACTTGATAAAGAAGTCATTGTCTAAAGGTACCGAATGAGATGCGTTCTCAGACAATATATTTGTTGATATATTTCATTGACCTATACATATCTGTTACAAGGAATGATTTTAGTTAGGGGTGGGTGTAAGTAAGTAATGGTAATATGTAAATAGAGAAGCATCAATAAATCATTTTTTAATTTACAGAAAAAAAAACAAAAAAAGTACAGAGGGGAAAACAAATGTAGCAATTTTTACTCCCTTGTTAAATTGAATACATATCTATACCTAACAGTTTAAAGTTTCTTAAACAAGCCTCTTGTATATTATTTGAATATATTTTTTAAATTATTTATTTATTTTTAGTTTTCAATATTCACTTTCACAAGATTTTGAGTTCCAAATTTTCTCCCCATCTCTCCCCTTCCCCCCACAAGACTGTGTGCACTCTGATTACTCCTTCCCTAAATTTGCCTTCCTTCTATCACACTATCATCACATATTCCCTTCTCTTATCTCCTTTCTCTTCTATTTTCCTGTAGGCTAAGATAGATTTCTATACCCCATTGCCTGTGTATCTTATTTCCCAGTTACATGTAAAAACAATTTTTAATGTTCATTTTTAAAACTTTGAGTTCCAAATTCTCTCCCTTCCTCCCTCCCCATTCACCATCATAAAGAAGTCAAACAATTTGATATAGGTTATACATGTGTAGTCATGCGAAACACTTCCATAATAGTTACATTGTGAAAGACTAACTATATTTCCCTCCATCCTATCCTGCCCCTTTTTCATTCTATTCTCTCCTTTGACCTTGTCCCTCCTCAAAAGTGTTTGCTTCCTATTAACCCCTCCCCCAATCTGCCCTCCCTTGTACCACCCCTCCCCATCCCTTTCCTCCCTATTTTCCTGTAGGGTAAGATAAGTTTCCATATCCAAATGAATGTTTATGTTATTCCCTTCTTAAGCCAAATCTTTAAAAGTAAGGCTCACTCATTGCCTCTCACCTCCCCCCCTTCCTCTCCACTGTAAAAGCTTTTTCTTGTCTCTTGTATATGAGATAGTTTACCCCATTCTAGTTCTCCTTTTCTCCTTCTCCCAATACATTCCTCTCTCACCCCTTAATTTCATTTTTTAGATATCATCCCTTCATATTCAACTTATCCTGTGCCCTCTGTCTATATAGATTACTTCCAACTACCCTAATAATGAGAAATGTCTCATGAGTTGCAATATCATCTTTCCATGTAGAAACAAAAACAGTTTTACGTTAATAAGTCCCTTATGATTTCTCTTTTCTATTTACTTTTTCTTGTTTCTCTTGAGTATTGTATTTGAAAGTCAATTTTTCTATTTAGCTCTGTTTTTTTCCTCAAGAATGCTTGAAAGTCCTCTATTTCATTGAATATCCATTTCCCTTCCTCCTCCCAAAGGATTATACTCAGTTTTGCTGGGTAGATGATTCTTGGTTTTAATCCTAGCTCCTTTGATCTTCAGAATATCATATTACAAGCTCTCCTATCCATTAATGTAGAAGCTGCTAAATATTATGTTATCCTGATTGTGTTTTTACAATACTCTAATTGCTTCTTTCTGGCTGTTTGCAATATTTTCTCCTTGACCTGGAAACACTGGAATTTGGCTATAATATTCCTGGCAGTTTTCCTTTTGGGATCTCTTTCAGGAGGTGATTGGTGAATTTTTTCAATTTCTGCTTTACTCTCTGGTTTGAGAATATCAGGACGGTTTTCCTTGATAATTTCTTGGAAGATGATATCTAGGCCCTTTTTTGATCACGGCTTTCAGGTAGTCCAATAATTTTAAAATTATCTCTCTTGGATCTGTTTTCCAGGTCAGTTGTTTTTCCCATGAAGTCTTTCACATTGTCTTCTATTTTTTCATTCTTTTGTTTTTGTTTTATAATGTCTTGATTTCTCATAGTCATTAGCTTCCATTCATTCCATTCTAATTTTTAAGGAATTATTTTCTTCAGTGAGCTTTTAAACCTCCTTTTCCATTTGACCAATTCTGCTTTTTAAGGCATTCTTCTCTACATTGGTTTTTTTGTATCTCTTTTGTTATTTGGTTTAGTCTTCTTTTTAAGGTGTTCTTTTCTTTAGTATTTTTTTGGGTCTCCTTTAGCAAGCTGTTGACTTGTTTTTCATGATTTTCTTGCATCACTCATATTTCTCTTCCCAATTTTCCTCTACTTTTTATTTCATTTCATTTTATTTTATTTTATTCTATTCTATTTTTTAGGCAACTGGGATTAAGTGACTTGCCCAGGGTCACACAGCTAGTAATTGACAAATGTTTGGTTTGAGGCTGGATTTGAACTCAGATTCTCCTGACTTCAGGGCCGGTGCTCTATCTACTGTGCCACCTAGCTGGCCCCTTTCCTCTACTTCTTTTACTTGATTTTCAAATTACATTTTGAGCTTTTCCATGGCTTGAGACCAATTCATATTTTTCTTAGAGATTTTGAATATAAGAGTTTTGACTTTGTTGTCTTCTGAGAGTGTTTTGATTTTCCTTGTCATGTAATAACTTTTTTGTAGTTAGAGTTTTTTTTTCTGTTGTTTGCTCATTTTCCTAGTTTATTGGCTGATTTTTAAGTCTTTGTTAAAGTAGGGCTCTGCTGCCACAAGCTCTGCTACGCCAGTGCTCCTCCTTGCCCCAGTACTGCTACCCAGGACTGTGTCCCAGATCCAAGTATGAACAAAGCAACAAAATCCTTGCTCAGTGCCAGCAAAGAGATTCCTGTGATCTCCTTCTGATCAGTTGTTCTATCCCTTTACTATCTGTGGGCTGAGAGTTCTAGAAGCAGCTGCTGCCTTTCCTGTCGCGCCCAGGGCTGTGCTGTGGCCAGGGCTAGACTGGGCTTCTCTCTCACCTAGGTCTGACAGACCTTTCCTACTGACCTTCTGAGTTGTTTTTGGTGTTTGTGGGTTGAGAAGTCTGGAAACTGCCACAGCTGCCAGTGATTCAGTCCCATGGGGCCTGCTCTAGGCCATCTATACAGGCAGTGCAACCTACACTGGACTGTGATCCTGTCCCAGTCTGGCACAACAGACCTTTCCTGTCAACCATCCAGGTTGTCTTGAGTTGGAAATTGTTTTCACCGGTTTTTTTTTGTGGGTTCTGTTGCTCTAGAATTTGTTGAAAGTCACTTTTTACAAGTATTTGGAGAGGTTTGGGGGAGAGCTCAAGCTAGTCCCTGCTTTTACTCCACCATCTTGACTCTGCCCTTATTCTTTGAATATTAAAAATTTGTGTATTTTTAATGACTGTTAAGTGTAGACTAAAAGAGAAAATTAAACTTAAAGAGACTTTAAAATCAATCAATCAATATACATTTATCAGGCACTGTGCTAAGTAGTGGGGATATAAAAGAAACAAAAGAAAGCCCCTGCCCTTAAGGAGCTTAAAACCTAATGAGGCAGACAACATCCAAACACATCTATACAAAGCAAGCTATGTACAGGATAAATAGGAAATAATTAACAGAGGGAAGGCATTTGAATTAAGAGGGCTTGGGGGGAAGGGTTCCAGTAAAAGAATGAATTTTAATTGGGACTTAAAGGAAGCCGGGAGGCCAGTAGTTGGAATGGGGGTGGGAGAACATACCAGGCATGAGGAACAGCCAGAGAAAGTGCCAGAACTGAGAAATAAGAGTGTCTTGTCCATGGAACAGCCAGGAGGCCAGTGTCACTGAAAAGATCCATGAGGGCAGGAAATATTTTATCTGAACTTCATGTCTCCTTCAGAAGTACACAATGTCCTATGTATAGTAGCTTAATATATGCTTTATTGTTAATTTGTTTAAAAATTGACTCCAGTCCCACCACTCTATCTACTGCATCACCTACCCCATTAGCCATTAGCTACAGACCCTACTAATTGCTTTTTTTCCCTAAATTTTAGGGGCATAAACACTTCAGTTCCATTAAACCAAAGAGTTCTGGGAATGTCATAGATTGTCCAGTGCCTAAGATGGTTATACACTCCTGATGGGAATAGTTTTGGAACTTGGCAACTTGAAACTGAGACCACACACTTTCCAACTAAGTGGCTCCATTTCCTGTGCCATCCATTGCTTTCCCTAAGCCTGGGTTGAGGAGGAGAGTGTTGGGTGGGAAGCATCTCATTTCCATGTAAATTAAATTTGCATGAGTGTTTTAGCAAAAATAAATGCAGACAACCACAGGCCTTGCCTGGCTTTTTATCTTCTCTGGAAAACCTAATGGAAATTGCTTGTTGTTTTGGGCTCACCAGCTGAGGTACAGTGACCCTGGTTTCCCAGAACTGGGACTAGAAACAAAAGCACCTGCAGGAATTTACTCTTATTGAAATCTGACATGCATTGAAATGACTGCAAACTCCTCTCCCCAATCCCTACCTTCAACCAGGTCTCCACCCCTCCCCCAGTCACAATGTCCCTTTTTTAAACCATTGCCTCATCTGGCAGTTTATCATCTCAGTTCCAGAATGTCCCTAGGATAGAACACATAAATGCACTTCAATTGAAATTCAAGAGACTAGAGCAGGGGAATGATGTGAAACATGCTCCACTCAGTATTCCTACTGGCCTAGGGAGTCACTTTCTTTTTTTTTTTTTAACATGTGTTTTTAAAACTTTGGGTTACAAATTTTCTCCCTTCCTCCCTCCCCACTCACTCTCATTGAAAAGGTAAGCAACTCCATACAGTTTATACAAGTGTAATCATGTAAAACACTTCCATAGTAGTCAAGTTGTGAAAAACTAAGTATCTTTCACCCTATCCCCACCCATTTATTCTATTCTCTCTTTTGACCCTGTCTCTCCTTAGAAGTGTTTGCTCCTGATTATCCCCTCCCTCAATCTGCTCTCCCTTCTATCAACCCCCTACTCTCTTGCCCCCTTCTCCCCTTATTTTCATGTAGGGTAAGATAGATTTCCATACCCAATTGTGTATGTTATTCCCTTCTTAAGCCAAATCCTATGAGAATAAGATTCACTCATTCCCTTTCACCTTCCCCCATTTCCCCTCCACCGTAAAAGCCTTTTCTTGTCTGTTTCATGTGAGATAATTTAACCCATTCTACCTCTCCCTTTCTTCTTCTCCCATTATAATCCTTTCTCACCCCTTAATTTTATGTTCCAGATATCATTCCTTCATCTTCAACTCACCCTGTACCCTCTATCTATTTATCTATCTATCTATCTATCTATCTATCTATCTATCTATCTATCCATATAATTTTTTCCCCTCCACTACCCTAATACTGACAAAGGACTCATGAGTTACAAATATTATCTTTCCATGAAGGAATATAAGCAGTTCAACCTTTATAAGTTTCTTATGATTTCTCTTTCCTGTTTACCTCTTCATGTTTCACTTGAGTCTTGTATTTGAAAGTCAAATTTTCTATTCAGCTCTGGTCTTTTCATCAAGAATGCTTGAAAGTCCCATATTTCACTGAATGATCATTTTTTACCCTGAAGGATTATACTCGGTTTTGCTAGGTAGGTGATTCTTGGTTTTTATCCTATCTTGTTTGCCCTCCAGAATATTATATTCCATGCCCTCTGGTCCCTTAATGCAGAAGCTGCTAAATCTTGTGTCATTCTGATTGTGTTTCCACAATACTTGAATTGTTTCTTTCTGGCTGCTTACAATATTTTCTTCTTGACCTGGGAACTCTGGAATTTGGCTACAATATTCCTAGGAGTTTTCCTTTGGGGATCTCTTTTAGGAGGTGATCAATGGATTCTTTCCATTTCTATTTTGCCCTCTGGTTCTAAAATATCAGGGCAGTTTTCCTTGATAATTTCTTGATAGATGATGTCTAGGCTCTTTCTTTGATCACGGCTTTCAGATAGTCCAATAATTTTTATATTCTCTCTCCTGAATCTATTTTCTATGTCAGTTGTTTTTCCAATGATATATTTCATATTCTCTTCTATTTTTTTCATTCTTTTGGATTTGTTTTACAGTGTCTTGATTTCTCATAAAGTCACTACCCATTGCTCCATTCTAACTTTTGTATTTATTTTTATTTATTTTTTGTTTTTTTAGGCATTTGGGGTTAACTGACTTGCCCAGGGTCACACAACTAAAAAGTGTCAGGTATTTGGTCTGAGGCTGGATTTGAACTCAGGTCCTCCTGACTTCAGGGCCCTTGCTGTATCCACTGTGCCACCTAGCTGACCTACCCACCCCCAACTCCATTCTAATTTTTAAGGAAGTATTTTCTTCAGTAAGCTTTTGGACTTCCTTTTCCATTTGACCAATTTTGCTTTTTAGGGCATTCTTCTCCTCATTGGCTTTTTGGACCTCTTTTGCCATTTGGGTTAGGCTATTTTTTAAGGTGTTATTTTCTTCAGTATTTTTTGGGGTCTCCTTTAGCAAACTGTTGACTTGTTTTTCACGATTTTCTTGTATCACTCTCAGTTTTTCCTCTACTTCTCTTACTTGCTTCTCAAAATCCTTTCTGAGCTCTTCCATGGCCTGGGACCAATTCATATTTTTCTTTGAGGCTTTGGATGTAGGAGCTTTGACTTTGTTGTCTTCTTCTGGTTGTATAATTTGATCTTCTCTGTCACTGAAGTAAGATTCTATAGTCTGATTTTTTTTGTTCTGCTTACTCATGATCCCAGCCAATTACTTGAGTTATAAAGTCTTTGTTATGGTACGGGTCTGTTTCCAGTGTGGAGAACGTGCTGTCCCAAGCTTTGGAGGTTTTGTGCAGCTGTTTTCAGAGATACTTCTAGAGACCTATAAATTTTCAGTTCTTCCAAGGTGCTATGATCAAGGTCGAGGTGTTTACTCCTTTCCTGGCCTGTGCTCTGGTCTATGAGTGACCACAAGCACTCTTCTCTGTCTTGGAACTGTGAGGAGGATTTTCTCTTCACTACCACTATAAGCTCCACCATGCCAACACTCCTCCTTGCCCCAAAACTGCCACCCAGGACTGCGACCCAGATCCAAGCAAGGGCAAAGCAAGAGAATCTTGCACCAGCAAAGAGATCTTCACAATCCCTCTCTGATCAGCCACTTGATTCCTCCTCAGTCTGTGGGCCAGAATCTCAGGAGGCAGCCACTGTCCCAGGGCCACACTCGGGGACTTGGGCTGAGACCACAGTGCTTCTCTCTCTCCCCACAGAGGCAGACTTTTCCCACTGAACTTCTAAGTTGTATTTGGTGTTAGTGGGTTGAGAGTTCTGCAAACTACCACAGCTGCCTGTGATTCAGTCCTCTGAGGCCTGCTTCAGATTCACTGAGGCCTTTGTTGCCTGCATGCCCACATTGTACTGCGCTCTTCTACCTGCCCGGAGTGATAAACCTTTCTGATCAATCATCCAGGCTGTCTTGGTCTGTAAATTTCTTTCACTCTTTCTTTTTGTGGGTTCTACTGCTTTAGAATTTGTTTAGAGCCATTTTTATAGGGATTTGGAGGGGTTTGTGGGAGAGCTGAAGGAAGTCATTGTTTTTACTCCACATCTTGGCTCTGCAGGAAGCCACTTTCTAAGCTTTTGGTCCTTCTGCTGTCCTGATTTCTACTGAAGAAGACAGCTGAGTAGACTGAAGATTTCCAATGTAAAGTGAAGAAAAAAATTAATATAGTTAATCTCACCTAAAACTTACAATTTTTTAAAAATTTGCCAAGGACTCTATTTACTTTTAAAAAAAAATTTTGCCTCACAACAACTACATTATGTAGCATTTCAGATGCTATTAATCTCATTTTACAAATGAGGAAACTGAGGCCCAGGGAAGTGAATTCACTTGCTATATTCACATAGCTGTAAGTATCAAAGGGGGAATCGATTTAGGACTATAGGTCTGCAAATTCAGCACATCATAAATCTGCTTCTGGCCATTGTAGGGAGAGCAGTGGTCCTGGAGTCAGGAAAACTGATGGGGATGGGATCTGAACCCCTAAAAGGAAAATACCATGTCTTTGAGAACTGGACCTCAAAAAGCAAAAGCCCTGGATTTTCCCAAGTGGCCCAGGTCCCTGGGGCAATTGGCCCTTCCCACTTAAGTAACTCCCCTTTCATTGTCTGCACAGGCCTCACTCTAGACTTCCACTGCTAGATCTTATCCAGACCCCTGTCTCCCTTGTTCCAGGCCCCAGACATTCTACCTCCTAGCCACCCCAGCTTATAGATCCTCCCTAGACCCCTCCTTACAGTCACCTCAGATCACTTGGCCTTTACTGGATCCCTCACACAGTCTTTATATAAGATCCATCTCACTTCCATTAAGGTGCCCAGATTCTTAAAATCTGGCCCTCTTGCATTAGTGATGCAAATACTTAGATTCCTTAAGAATCTGGCCAATATGGAGGATTCTTAAAATCTTGCCTACCCCGATCAAAGTTCTAATAAACCTTGTCTTTGGCTGAAAGAAGGCTTGGGTAGAATTCATTCAGGTAGAATCTGTGTGTTGCTATTTTGGGGTCCCGCACCCTTAAGCCTCTAACCCTCAACAAACCAGAGTTCAAATCCAGCCTGAGACATTTACTAGTGATCTGACTCTGGGCAGTTCACTTAATCTCTATTTGCCTTAGTTATCTCATGTGTAAAAGGGTGATAATAACAGTATCTATCTCCCTGGGTTGTTATGAGGATTGTCAGCCTGGCAGAGTCTGTCCGTGTGTTTATTTTCTCTCAAGCCGGCAGTTCACATGCACGTGGAGCTACAGGCAAAGGCTGAGCTCCCCAAGGGAGCCAGTCTAGACCCAATTTGGGGGTTGAGGTGCCCATTTTATGTGCCTTTTTGACAGGGACTGATATCACTCCATCATTGTTTTAACTCCAGACAGAGGAAATCCCTTTTCTATCAGACCACCCCCAACCCTACCAGACTACTCCCAGTAATAAGTGCCTAACTTTAGATTTGAACTCAGGTCTTCCTGACTTAAGGCCCCAAACTCTCTCCATTGTGGCACCTAATTGCCTGGTTCTGCTGACATGGAACAGCCTGGTTGGTGACTTTTCAGGTATGACTTAGAGAGGATTTTTATTCTAGTACAGGTTGGACTGAATCGCCTCTAAAGTCACTTCAAACTCAGATCTATGGTACTAGGATATTTCATTTCTCTGGGCCTCAGTATTCCCATCTGCAAAATAAAAGGGTTGTACTAATTGATTTAGAAGATTCTTTCCATTTCTAACCCTATTCTTTTATCTTATTTTAAAAATTATTTTATTTTCAATTCATGGAACAAAACAAGCATTTCCATAGCACGTTAAAATAAAAAAGATGATTGCATATGAAACTACAAATCTACATAATTTGAACCTGTTATGTCTCTGTCACCCTTAAGCATGAAACTCAGGCTTGGCCTCTTGCTTTGAGTCCCTCAGGGACTCTGTGTGTGGGACTCTGTCCCACAGGGTATTGTGTCCTAGGGTCCTCACAGGGTGGCCTGTGAGGGGCCACTTTTTTGGCATCCTATTTAGCTCCTGCTGATACAATATATAGACTACTAGACTTGGAATGAGGGAAAGGGCAGTTCAAATCCTAGATGTGTGACCCTGGGAAAGTCACTTAATTTTTGTTTTCCTGATCTATAAAATGGGAATAACAACAGCACCTTCTTCCTAGGATGCTCCTTTTGCTTTTATATCATCAGTGTTTGGGCAGCTAGATAGTGCAGTGTATAGAGACTCAGACCTGGAGTCAGGAAGGCTTAACTTCCTGAGTTCAAATCTAGCCTCAGGCACTTATTAGCTGGGGGAAGCTGGGCAAGTCACTTAACCTTGTTTGCTTCAGTTTCCTCATCTGTAAAATGAGTTGGAGAAGGAAATGAGAAATCACTACAGTGTCTTTGCCAAGAAAAAATCCAATGAGTTCATGGAGAATGTGACATGACTGGAAAAAAAAATGACTAAACAAAACTTTGGTGCTTAGCAAAGTGGTGGGCACATAGTAAGCATTTAATTTAATGAAGGTATTGACTGACTTCACCAACCAATTTCATTGGATAAGAAAATTACATTTGAAGGCAGGATGCATTGATATGATTTTAAGAGTTCTTATTTACAATTTTTTAAATTTTGTTTTGATATTATCCAGATTGGGAATAAGGAAGAATTTTATTATTGAATTCTCTGATTTCATTTACAATCTATTTTTAAATTAATTAATTAATTTTTGCTTTCCAACATTCGCTTTTATTTTAAAATTTATTTTGATTTATCACCAATCACTTCCATAAGCTTTTGAGTTTTAAATTTTCCTCCCCCTCCCTCCCCACCTCCTTCCCCAAGATGGCACAAAATCTGATATAGGCTATACATATACATTCCTATTAAACATATTTTCACATTAGTGAAGTTGTAAGTAAGAATTAGAACTAATAAGAGGAACCATCAGAAAGAGGAATCAAAGCACAACAGAAGGAAAAAAAACAGCAAATAGTATGCTTTGATCTGCATTCACACTCCATAGTTCATTCTTTGGATGTGAATAGCACTTCCCATCATGAGACCTTTAGAGATGTCTTAGATCCTTTCATTGCTGAGAAGGATTAAGTCTATCAATAATAGTCATCACACAATCTGACTGTTACTGTGTACAACATCGTCCTGGTTCTGCTCACTTCACTCAGCATCAAATCATGCAAGTCCTTCCAGGTTTTTCTAAAGTCAGCCTGTTCATCATTTCTTATAGCACAATAGTATTCCATTACCTTCACATATCACATTCACAGTTATGATTACTATCTGTGTCTTTCTCTTCATCCTTTTCTTCCTTTTCCCTCCTCACTAATGTTTTGCTTTTGACCAGGGCCTCCCTCAGTTCCATCTCCCTTCTATTGGCCCTCTCCCTTTTTTTCCACTTTACCCTTACTACTTCTTCCCTCTCTTCTATCCCTCCTCCTTTTTCTTTCCCCTTTTCCTTCCTACTGCCTATAGGGCATGTTAGATTTCTATACCCAATTGATTATGTTATTCCCTCCTTGAGACAAATCTGATCAGAGTAAAGTTCAAACAATATGCATCTTTCTCTCTTCTTTCCCTCTGCTGTAACAGGTTTTTCGCGTCTTTTCCTGTAATATAATTTACCCTTGTTTGTCTCCTCCTTTCCTTTTCTCTAAGTACATTTCCTTAGAACAAATTAATCCACTTATTTGCATCCATTTAACCTTCTGATTAGATTTTTTTTAATTATTACATCAAAGTCAATTTCTACCCACCCCTTTTATGCATACCCCTTTAAAATGCTATAATAACAATACAATTCTCAAGAGTTACAAGCGTCATCTTCCCTTGTAGGGATGTAAACAGTTTACCCTTATTAACAACATATTAACAACATCTTTCCTGTCCCATTTACCTTTTTATGTCTTTCTTGAATTTTGTGCTTGAAGATCAAATATTTTGTTGAGCTCTGGTCTTTTTATCAGGAAGGTTTGGAAGTCCCCTATTTCATTGAATATTCATCTCCTCCCCTGAAAGATCATGCTCATTTTTGCTGGGTAATTGATCCTTGGCTGCAATCCAAGCTCCTTTGCTTATGGAATATCATGTTCCATGCCCTGTAGTCTTTTAATGTAGAAGCTGCAAGGTCCTGTGTAATACTGACTGTGGTTCCATGATATTTAAATTGTTTCTTTCTGGCTGCTTGCAGTATTTTCTCTTTGACCTGGTAATTTTGGGATTTGGCTACTATATTCCTTGGTGTTTTCAATTTGGGATCTCTTACAGGAGGTGATAGGTGAATTCTTTCTATGGCTATTTTATCTTCTGGTTCTGGGACCTCAGGGCAATTTTTTCTTTAGGATTTCTGAAAGATACTGTCCAGGCTCTTTTTTTTTTTCATCATGATTTTCAGGTGGACCAATACTTTTTAAATTGTTTCTCCTGGACTGATTTTCCAGGTCAGTTGCCTTACTAAAGAGGTATTTTACATTTTCATCTATTTTTTTCATTCTTTTATTTCTATTTGACTGGTTCTTGCTTTCTCATAGAGTCATTAGTTTCCATTTGCCTAATTCTAATTTTTAACAAATTGTTTTCTTCCATTAGATTTTGTACCTCCTTCCCTGCTTGACAAATTGTATTTTTTAGGGACTTGTTTTCTTCAGTGTAATTTTTCCGGTTGGCCAATTGTATTTTTTAGGACCTATTTTCTACAGTTAATTTTTGTTCTTCCTTTTCCAAGCTATTGACTCTCTCTTGTATACCTCTCATTCCTTTTTCCATTTTTTCTTCTACCTCTCTCATTTGACTTTTAAAATCCTTCTTGAGCTGTTCTAAGAAGGCTGTTTGGGCTTCAGACCAGTTCATATTCCCTTTTGAGTTTCCAGATGTGGGTTTGTTGACAATGCAGTCCTCTTCAGAATTTCTGCCTTGATCTTCACTCTTCCCATAATAAGAATCTAATGCACGTTTCTTTTTGCTCTTGGTGTTTGCTTACTTCCTGGCCTTTAAAGAGATTGAGCTTTCTTCCTGGGGAACAGGGGGCACTCACCCAAGATTCTTGTGCTGGGAGCCCAGGGCCTGGTTACTGGCTTTGTGTGCTGAGGCCTCTCATACAGGCATTTGGAGGCTGTAGGATTCTGGCAGCTTACCTGGTGTCGGGCTGGAATCAGCAACACTGGAACTCTAGGGGTAGGATTGGGTAGTGTGGCTCCTAGAGATTTCCTGCTCACCTGGGCCTTTTGTTCCTTTCACTTTTTTCAGCTCCTTTCAGATGGATGTTGTATGGTTGTAAGTCTTGCCTGGGGTCCCTTAGTTTTGCTGAGGCCCTGGGAGACCCAGTTGATGTAGAATGCTCAGTCACCTGGTGGTTTTCCAAGCTGGTTTCCACTGGATTCCCCCTCCACTGACCCACCCCTCTCCCCCTCAGTAAGGCACTCAGGGTCTGGGTGTTTGCCTGCTCCACCATCTGGGTTTCAGGATCTCCTCCTGGTATGCTGAGGTGGGGCTTTCCATTAGCTTACTGAGACACCTCCTGTTCTGCACTGCTCCCCTTCCTCCAGGGTAAGAGGGGCCTTTCCCGTTAATCCCTCAAGCTACCTGGGCTACTGGCCTGCTGCACCCCATCTTTCTTCTGGTTCAGCTGTTCCAGGGTTTTTTCTGGGGTGATATTTTCTGGGCTTCCAGAGGTTAATAAGGGAGGGTCTTCCATAAGCTTTTGAGCTCTAAGTTTTCTCCGCCTCCCTCCCCAAGATGGCATGCAATCTGATATAGGCTCTACATATACATTCCTAATAAGCACATTTTCACATTAGTCATGTCATAAAGACAAATAAAAAGTGAATTTAGAATTTAGAATTTAAACAACAACAACATCAATACATTCTGGCTCCAGACTGTGAAGTTTATTGGACACTAGATGGAATAACTGAGGGACACTGTGAAAGAATTTGTGAAAAATAAGATAGTTTCCCTGGGGCAGCTGAGTGTGGCAGTGGATAGAGTGCTGGGCCTGGAGTCAGAGACACTCATCTTCCTAAGTTCAAACTTCACTTCAGACACTTACTAGCTGCATGACCCTGGGCAAGAAATTTAACCCTGTTTGCCTCAGTTTCCTCATCTTTAAAATGACCTAGAGAAAGAAATGGCAAAGTACCCAGGATCTTTGCCAAGAAAACTTCAAATGGAATTATGACAAATCAGACCCAACTGAAAAGGACTGAGCAACAACAAAGATAGTTTCCCATCTCTCTAGAATGACTTAGGGGCAATCTTGTCAACTGTTACAGGTATGGACTGGATGAGTTTGATCTCTCCCAGCCCCACAATTCTGTGCAGTCTTATTGTTGATTTTTCCAAGTAAAATCAATCTCTTATTCTTGTATTATGCACCAAGTTAATATTAAGCTATTGTTGGAATACAAATTAATGATAATTTTATAGTTATAAATTATTCATAATAATTTATCTCTCATAAATCCATGGCATTTTTTGTAATAATAACTCACATTTACATAGTGCTTTAAGGTTGGCAATATCCTTTCCTTACAACTACCCAGTAGGTAACATAGACATCACTAGCCCAATTTTATGGATAGTGCTTAGAAAGACATATGCCAAGGTTCTACTGTCAGTAAGCATAAAACCCACATCCTCCTGACTCCAGTTATCTTTCTGTGACATAATGCAGAATAATGCTTTATTTTCATTTATTGTATTTCCTTGTTTCTTAGTCTGAATTTCAAAGCAATTTTACTGACCCAAAAGTTTTGTGAAAACAAAGACCTGTCTTTTCAGTGCAAATATTTTATTGGTGTTGGAGTATGGCAGTGAAACCTGAAGTACCAGTGTCTCTAAGGAACTAAAAAAATGACCCGCAAGCAGAGGACAATGGAAAGACATATGGTGGGTGTGAGCAGCTCTAACTAACCATGTCAAAAATGAAGGAGTCCAAAGAAGAAAAGTAAATGATATCATCAAAAATTATATGAAAGGGAAAAGAGAGAAGAGAATAAGCATTTATTAAGCACCTACTATGTTCCAGGTACTGTACTAAGAACTTTTACAAATATTATTTCATTTGATCCTTAGAAAAACTCTGAAAGGTAGGTGCTGCTATTATTTCCATTTTACAGTTGAGGAAACTGAGGCAAACAGAGGTTAAGTGACTAGCCTAATATCTCACAACTAACAAGTCTGAGGCCAGATTTGAACTCAGGTCATCCTGACTCCAGGCTCAGTACTCCAGCCATTATATTTGCAGGTGTCTCTTAGTAAGCAATAGGCAAGATTCAAACCTTTTTCCTGATTCCAAGTCAAGTATCTTGCCACTAAATTATACTAACACTCTCTGACATGGACCTTTATTTGCACCTATCATATGTATTGATTGTGTATCTTTGTCATAAAGTTAGGTTCAAATCAGGCCTGTAACTTACTCATATAATCATTAGAAAGTCACTTCAATGCTCTGAGCCTCAGTTTCCTCATCTGCAAAATGGAAATAAAAAAATATTGATGTGACTTACTGGATACAGAGGTGGCTTTGGAGTCAGGAAGATATCAACTGCGTGACCCAGAGAAGATTAACATCACATTTCACTGTCCCAGGTAAACTATCTAAGACTATAAGTAACAAAGTAGGTACTGATCCCCAATACAGGGAATTTCTTCATTCCATACCACAACTTTGGCAATAAATTGAATGAAATAACAATCATAAAGTGTTTTATAAACCTTAAAGAGTTATACAAATGTCAGTCATTATAAGTATGAATTGTAGTGGTCTATATGTGAGTTGTAGGCTCATAAAGTAGCAGGGCAAGGAAGGGCAGGGAAAAAAAAAGTGGAAAATAGAATTACTGAAAATAGCCCACAATTCCTTGTATAAAATCCAAGAGTCCTCAAAGTAAAGTGGAAAGAGCTGTCACTGGGGAGTCAGAATTTGTGGGTTCAAGTTCTGCCTCTGACAAACACCACATATATAACTTTGGGAAATCATTTATGCTTCTCTCAACCTCAGTTTTGTCATCTGTAAAATAGGCAGGTTAGAGTAAAGAACCTCTGAGGTCCCTTCCCGTTCTAACTTTAGGAACTAATAAGTAAGCAAACATTCCTCCCACAGACAGAGCAAGTTTTATTTATCACATATATCATGTATATTTATTACATATATCACACATATCACTATGTTCCCAACATATGGAGATACTGTTGCAGTTAATACAAACAGAAATTGCTATAAAAATGAATAATGAAATCATCATAATATTTTGTCATCCTGTAGTTTTTCAGTCATTATATACAACTATAATCATGAGGGGGAATCTCTGAAATTTTTGAATGTTAAAAAGGTGTCCAGACCTCTCCATCACTTATAAATCATTGCCAAACCCCTTCACTTACCCTGATGCTTTATTAGCTTCTCTTTAAGTCTTAAATAAATCCTACTTTCTACAGGAAGCCTCCCCCAATCCTTCTCAATTCCAGCGCCTTCCCTCTGTTAATTATCTCCTATTTGTCTTGTGTATAGCTCAATTTGTATAAATGTTTGCATGTTGGCTCCCCCATTAGATTGTAAGCTTTTTAATGGTAAGGGTTGTCTTTTACCTTTTTTTTTGTATTCCCAGTGCCTAGCACAGTGCCTGGCACCTAGTAAGTACTTAATAAATTTTTCTTAATTGATTGATTGATTGTATTCCCCCATTTAAATATCTGCTCATTTAGGTAAGGGACTGTCTTGCTTGCTTATCTTTATGTTTGTAGCCCTTAATTTAGTGTCTGGCAAATGATTAATATAAATGCCTTCTCATTAATTCATGGAGACATCCATTCATTTATTCATTCATATAGGTTAGGAACCACTGTGGTCAAGTGATCATCTTCCATTTTTGTTCCCTGGCAGTGCATTTGAGACTTTACATCAAGTTGTGGTATGTGATTGTGATGAAATACTATTGTGCTGTGAGGAATGACAAGCAGGATGGCTTCAGAAAAACCTGAAAAGACTTACCTGAAATGATACAAAGTGAAATGAACAGAACCAGGAGAAAATTGCATATAGTAACAACAATATTACAATGATGATCAACTGTGAAAGATTTAGCTACTCAGGTCAAGGAAATGATTCAAGACAATTCCAAAGGATCTTTGATGAAAAATGCTGTTCACCTCCAGACAGAGATAACTGATGAATTCCCAGTGCAGACCGAAGCAAACTTTTCACTTTATTTTCTTGCATTAGTGGGTGTGTATTTTATAATGGAGCTAATAAAAAAATATGTTTTGCATGACTTCACATGTATAATTGAAATCCTCTTGCTTGCCTTCTCAGTGGGTGAGGGAGGGTAAGGGAGGGCAGAGAAGGGCAGTGAGGGCAAAACATAATTTGGAGCCCCAAATTTTAAAAGGTAAGTGTTAAATTTGTTAAAATGTTATTGAGAAATATTTAATGAAATAATACAAAAATACTTTAAATTAAACAATCTGATTTTTCCTTTGGATTATCAAATAATGAACAAGAATCAGAACTGAAACCATAGTCAATTAGTCAGTCTTCTTATGTACTCCAGACTGCAAAAAAATTGTAAACAGAGATCTTACCTCGTTCTCATATGCTACTGTGAGATTTTTTTTTTTTATAATAGCAGCTTATAGTCCACTGTACTCTTCCCTGGTCTGCTCACTGGTCCATCCCCTAGTGTTGACTCAATGATACTGATTAGAAAGGACATTAACAAGTTGAACAGAATATAAAGAAAGGCAACCAAGATGGTGAGGGACCATCATATCATGCCATAAAGAGGAACTGGAAATGTTCCATCTGGAAAAGAGAAAACTTGGGATTGACATCATAACTATGAAGTGTTAAAAGGGCTGTCAGGTCAAAGAAGCATTAGCATAGTTTTATTTGACCTCAAAAGACCGAACAGTAGTAGCATTGGGTAGAAATGTCAAAGAATACAATTTGGGCTTAATGTAAGAAAAAAAATAAAAACCTGCTTAACTTAGTTGAGTGGAAATGGATCTAATCTCAGTCAAGTCTTCAAGAAAAGAGATGAATGACCAACCGACCAATCAATTAGATTGTAAAGGGGGCATTATTCAGTAATGAAGTAAATTAGAATACCACTGAGGTTCCTTCCAACTATGAGGTTCTGTGATTCTGTTCTGTTTTGTTTTGTTTTTCTACACATGTGGCTAAATGTGCTCTCTGACTTTTCCTTCAGGACTGCCATTGTGGTCTACTCCTCTGTCAAGTATAAGAACTTTAAATATTTATAGATCTCTCTTTTCACCAGATCTTCAATAATTTGATCTCTTCTGATAATGAACTCATCCATCATGGGAAATTGTCTTTTCACCATTTTATTGACTTCCATTTCTCCTTCCTGAATGCCATCAATCATCATGAAAGCCCTTGGCAATATCAATAGGTCACAAAACCCAGAGTGTTGCACATAGTAGGCATTCAATAAATATTTAACGGCTTAATTTGATTGGAGGAAGCTAAGTTTTAGATTGACATTGATTTTCAAAATGCGCAGAAGAACAAATGGCTAATAATCTCTCTCTCTCTTTCTCCCTCTCTCTCTTTCTCTCTCTCTTTCTCTCTTTTTACTCACTGACAAGGCACTTTAAACTTCTACTTAATGAATTCCATCACAAAAATAAGAATAAATAAGTGAAGCATACTGAAATAAACTTTGTCTCAAATCTTTTTTGTTTTCTTGTTGAAAGGTGTAGGATAATGCTGTTGCTACATTCTGCCCTGCCCAGACCACATTTGCATAAAGTAACAAAGGATATTTATCTTGGAGAAGATAAGACTCTGGGAGCCCAATAGTTATCTTTAGGTATGTGAAGGGTTGTAATGAGGAAAAGAGTTAGACCCTTCTTCTGCTTGGCCCAAGAGGACGTACTCAGGAGCAAGGAAGGATCACAAAGGTAAATTTAGTCTCTATTAAAAAAAATATCTTCCTATCTATTAGAGCTATTCAAGAGGGGAATGGGCTGCTTTAATAGTTAGTGGGTTCATCCACAATTTAGGTCTATAAGCAAAGGCTGAAAAATAATTTTCCTCTGCCACTGGAAAATGTGTGTCAATCTGCTCCCTTACTACTTTACTCACCATCCTTGTGACTTCCCAAACTAAAATACCCCTCCCTGCACCCCATTATAACCTATGAGTAGTTTCTATCAACTTAGAGGTTAGAATGTACGCTCCTTGAGGGCAGACACTACTTACTTTTTTTCCCCCTTTGTATTCCTAGCCATTAGCCAACTACTTGTTTTGTAGAAAACACTTAATAAATGCTCATTCATTCATTCATTCATTCCTGTTCAAGTAAAGGTTGAATTTTATTAACTTTCATGGTCCTTTCCAACTCTGAGATTGTGTGCTATAATTTATATCCATATGATTAAAAAAATCTTATAAAACATCTGAAACTGCCTTAATATCAGAAAAATGATATCCATAGCAACTACCTTAAGGATTGTTGTGAGCCTCAAAATTAGTGTGTGTGTGTGTGTGTGTGTGTGTGTATGTATATATATATATATATATATATAGCTTTGCAAACTTAAAAGTGCTATATAAATGTCATTTACTATTATTGCAAGCATGCCTCGCTTTTACAAACCAGTGTGAAAATTTGGCTTTAAGAGAAAGATAAATAAGGCAGGGGCTGTACTTCAGCTCCTCTTATACATTTAAATAGTATTTGATTTATAAAAATTGCATTTAGACAAGATTTCCAAGAATACTGATGTTACATAAAATAAGGCCTGGCTATTACTAATATGTATGTAACAAGAAACTGGCCAATAGGAGCCCAGTACTTTGCACATGAGCAGTGTTCTCTGCTTGGTGCCAACCTATTAGGAGAATCAGAGAGCCTGATTCTTTAAATATATGATGGTGCTTAAAGGAAGGCCCTCCTTTCCATTTCACATCACATATGGTTGTTCAGTGTTTCCTGTTCACTTACTACATGGTAAAGAAAAGCCATTTATTTAATTATCTCTTGAGTCAGAATTGAATGTGTACAAAAGGTTCCAAAAGAGGAACTCAATCTCTTTCTCTTTGCAGGTAGTGTTTGAAAGAAGAGGAGGAAATGCTGCAAACCTCCTGGAGGGGACAGGAAGATAGCAGCAGTGGTGGCCACAGCTTCCTGCTACCAGCTTCCTCCTGGCTATTTTGAAGTCATGTATTCATGATACTATTTTTTTTTGACATCCATTTTGTTTAATCCCTGTTATGACCTTGTTAGCTTCAAAATGTCAGAAGAACCAACAGAGACCTAAGAAGTTGATAGCAGAATTTGCCTATAGCCAAGCCTGATGAAGAGTAAGCCCTGAGGAGTGACTTGTTTGACTCCATCCAGTGGTGAATCAATTTGACCATAGACACACCTGAAGGAAGCAATTTATCTATTGGCTGTATAACACTCAGAAGCAGACTTGAGAGGAGCAGTTTTACAGCCAGGCCAAAGGGGACAGTGTGTCTCCAATTCAAGTGACTTTTTCCTTATACTTTGACTCTGGTTAGGTCTTTTTTTTTGTAAGTACTGTTTCATAAAATCAAATTTATGTTCATTGGCTATGGTTGCTTGGTTGTTGTCCTTCGTTCTTGAAGAAGATTAAAATGACATCACTAAGTTAGAGTCAAGTTACAGTGTGTTTGTCTGACTATGGCTGCTCAGACCTATAGGAGCTCAGAATGCTCCACCTCAGGTCGGGCACAAATAGTCCATGTGAACACTTGGAGTGGATTCTCTACATTTGCATATCTCATGTTTCTTTTGAGCTACTTCAATTCTGCTTTGCTCATAGAACGCAGCACCTTCTCTGATGAGGGCACACCATGCTTGGCAGTCCTATGCCAGTGTCTCCTGTGTCGCACAATCAATTCTAAAGTTTATTTTGTTTTATTTTATTTTTTGTAGGCAATTGAGGTTAAATGACTTGCCTAGGGTCACACAGCTAGCAAGTGTCAAGTGTTTGGTCTGAGGCCAGATTTGAATTCAGGCCCTCCTGACTTCAAGGCCGATGCTCAATCCACTGCACCACCTAGCTGCCCCCCAATTTTAAACTTCTTAAGACAGACCTTGAGAGTGTCCTTGTATTACTTCTTCTGAACACAATGTGAATGCTTGCCCTGTATGGGTTCTCCATAAAATAGTCTTTTAGGCAAACATACATTTGACATTTGAACAATGTGGCCAGCCCATTATAGTCATGTTCTCTGCAGTTCTTGAATTAAACTGCCAAGCATTCTTTGGCTATTAATGATTTCATGAAGCTACCAGCTGGTCAAAATGACATCTAGATGGTAGCCATTGGTCAAACAATATTGAAGAGATAACTTGTTGATTGGTATTGGAAGCTTACATTGGATGGAGGTTTGCGAGTAATAGTATTAAAGAAAATCCCTTAACCCATTAGTATTATCCCCCTCAAGCCCTGGGAAAATATGTACTCTCCTTCTGGGAACTCAACCCATTAGTGTTAGTTGGGGATGAAGACTGAGTCTAGACACTCTATGGACTACATATATACTATAAAAGAAGTTAAAAGCAGACATATTAGAAGATTTGAAAGTTTCTTGTTGAATGTATTATTTGCTTTAAATGCAAAGCAATTAACACATGAAAAATCCAGTTACATGGACAATTATTTTCCTTTTCTATTTTAGATGTGGAAATGCTCATTTCATTTGGTATTTGTTGAATTTAGTATATAGATATAGATATAGATATATAGATATAGATAGATATATGTGTGTGTACATACACATATATGCACATGTGTATAGATATATACATGCATATGTATGCATGTGATTGTTTAAAAAGAGAAAGAGAAAAATTGTTAGGGCCAGGAAAGTTAGGGAAGTGGACCTGTGAAATTCTAAATTTGGTTGAATGTGAGCAGCAAAACTTTTTGAAGAACAGTTCATAAGGGCATAGAATTAAAGCTGAAAGGGATTTCAGGGACCTCAGGGGCCATCCAGTTATGCAGTCCTCTTATATTATAGAGAGGAAGCTGAGTTTCAGAGACTTGTTGTTACTGACTTGATAACAGAGCAAAGACAGTAGATTAAGGCTAGCAAAACACTTCACATGTATTATTTCCTCCAATCTTTACAACAAATTTGTCATATAGGTGCTATTGTTATTGCCCTTCTAGAGACTCAGAATGGTTATGTGAGGACAGATTGGAAAAAAAAAATGAATATACATTGCAGAAGAGAAAACTTGGGAGGTACTTGAGAGATGTCTTCAAGTCTTTGAAGGGCTTTTAAATGAGAAAGAGATTAGACTTCTTCTATTTGTCCCCATATGTTTGATCTAGGTGCAATGGGTAGAATATTCAAAAAGGTAAGTTTGGTCCTAATATCAAGGGGAAAAAAATTCTGAAAAATTTGAGCTATCCAAAAGTGGATTGACCTATCTTGGAGGGCAGTACTTTCCCTCTTCTTGCTTTTTAGGTGTATAATAGGGGGGCTTCCTTTGGCATACAGGTTGGTCTAGATGGCCACCCAAGGTCCTTTCCATTTTTCAATGTATCAATGTATTATAAGCCTCAGTTGGGGAGTCTTTCATGGTTTTGAGTATTTCATCAGAAACATGGATAGATGTCTTCAAGTACTCAGCTCTGTAAGGAACTTAAACAACTGCTTTAATGAAAAAGATGATGAGGGAGGAAAAGGAGCAGAAAAAAAAAAACATTAGGTGATGAATAAAGAAAATGGAGAAGGTGGGGGGGGGGGAAGTAAATCTAAACCTGAACTCCAGAGAAAGACTTGAGAGTGTACTCTGCCATTTATGTGTGGGCATGGTTCCAATTAAGCTAATGAGAGTTTCCTCTGAAAATGGATCCCATAAAAAGAAAAGCTGCTGCATATCTGGCTAAATGATCGAGTCTTGGCTGCATTTTAATATTTAATGTGCTATCTTATGATCCTAAATAGACTCCTGTAAATCTATTTAGGGGTATAATGAAAAGAAAATCAAGTTTGACTTTCAGATGCATTGATTTTCTATGGTAGAAATGAAGCCATTTCGTTTTTTCTTTTACTCAAGGTGCTACACTTTTCTGCCAGCACTAATTAAATCCAATGTGCTCAGTGCATAGAAATGAGGTTGTCTCATAGTGGAGTAAGTATGGCAAGTGAGGGGCCAGACCTGTTTCATGGCTCATCATTTGATTTAGCATACACCAGCAACCCTTGTCTGACCCAACAAGCCTTTATTTACCATGTGATATGTGTCAGGAATTGTGCTCAGTACTAGGCACACAGAGATGTTTTTTTAAAAAGTCCCTTCATGGAACTAAATTTTGGCTTGCTCCTTACAGTGGTAATAGAATGAACACTGTCATGTGAGGTTCAGTTGGAAGTGGGGGAATCTTTTTTTTTCTTGGAGAAGAGAATGCTGGGAAGAGAAGAAGTCATAGCTGTTTTCAAGTATTTGAAGCACTATGGCTTAGAAGAGGGATTATATTTGACCTTTTGTGCCCTAGGGCTGAATTAGCAGCAATGAATGGAAAGTTGCTAAGGGACTAATTTAGGACTGATGTCAGTAAGACTATTTCCATCATCATTACCCTAAAGTGGAATGAAACATTTGGAAAGGCAACTGGACACTTCCCTGCCTCCTCTCCATAAGAGGCCTTTAAGCAGAAGCTGAAGAAGGGCTTATCCAGTGTTTCCTAAAAGGAATTCCTTTCTCAATAGATAAGCATAGAATCCCCTAATGACTCTATAATTCTATGGCTCTGAAATACAACAAGCATTTATTAAAAGCCTATGATGTGCAAGACACTTCTTAATAAGTAAACCTCTCTAGAAATGGAATGGGCAACCTCTGGGGTGATAAACAATATTTTTCCAGTGACCCCTATGGTTGCTACTATAGGTTATTTCCCCCATTTTATAGACAAGGAAAATGAGGCTCAAAAAGATTAAATGACCCTTTGTATTTCAAAGTATTTGCTGTAAGATTTTTGTTGTTGTTGTTGTCATTTTTTTTCCATTTCAGGCTAAATGGAAGGAATAAGGGGTAAAGGAAAAAGTAATCAAAAAAAAAAAAGAAAAGAAAAAAGAAAGAGGTTCATTGAAAGATCTTTTTAAATGCACATAAGAAAATAGAATGAAGAACAGAAAAAATCACAGACAAGCAGGACAGCTTTGAAAATTATTTGTTGAATTTATTATTAACAAAAATCAAGCTATACATCATAGTTTCACAGTTTCATGGACAATCCTCTTTATCCATTCATATGTGTGTATATATATATGCAAATATATAATGCATGTATGTATAAATTCTTGTTTTATTTGGTGTTTGTTAAGTTCAGAATAATGAGTACGTTAATTTTATTTTTTTAAAGCAGTGAATTAGCCTTCATTGCAGGCCTTAAGGTAAAGATTAGATGAATTCTTGTCAAATATAATGTACTGGAAATTCCTTTTTTAAAGATGGGAAAATATGGTTGCTGAGATTCTTTCCAACTGGAATATGCTCTAATTCCACGTTCTGTGGTTTTTAATTACCTGTGCTCACCCAGCTTGTAAGTTGCAGAGTAGGAATTTGAACACAACCATGTCTCTAAAACCAGTACTGGCTGTACTAAATATTTTCCATCAATAGTTGGATGACTGTATGTCGTAAAAATAATTGAAACAATCACCTTGGCTTCAACGTTGGCATTTTTTGTCATCTGTGTCTATATTCCAAGTACAAATGAGATAATATGCATAAAGGTTTTTGCCAATCTCAAAAAAAACATATAAATGTTTACTGCCATTCTTATTTTTTTTTATTCTTATTCTTCTCATCTTACATTCTATGGAGTTCAGAAAGAAGTGGTCATGGAATAAGTTATTATCCTGTCATTTTTCTTTTATATTTAATATTTGGCTAACTATTGTTAAAGCAGATGCGATAACTGCTTTTTATGATTGAATAAAAGTGGTGGGATATGAGCTCATTTCCTGTAGCTTCATTGAGAGCATTTTAAGGACAACTCCAGTAACAGACAGGATGATGGGAATTATATGTCATATTATTTCTGCAGGGTTATAATTTTTTTGCTATTAGGTCTATACACTTAGAGACCTTTTTATTCCACATTCTTGAATGGTTATGAGTACTTGGTAAGGTGACATTTATTAAAAGCATTGCCCTTAAATTTTATGGGTAAGAGTTATATTCAAGTGGTGGTCAGCCACAGTTTTACCTGAGATAGTACTCTGGTTCCAATACTTTCTATTTTCTTTACTTCTCAAGGATGGCTTGGGTTTCAAATATGTGGTGTAGCAACATGCTTTCTATAAGCTTTTTAAAGGATAGTGGACTTCTGGTATATAATTCTGATCACTTTTGTGTCTTTCTGAGTGTTCAAGTTTTGCAATCTTAGATAAAATATCTGTGTTGCACAGTTTCTACCATTTTCTTACAAAATCCTAACCAACCAATAAATTCAGACTTCTGAAGGATAATCTTCCATAACTTCTGATGGCCTCAGTTGTCACCATAAACCTCTTAATCTTTGTAATCAGATCAGCATAATCTAGCCATTTTTTGCATGCTTCATTGTTTGCATATTGTTGATTCAATTAATATGCAAGAAACTGACAAAAAGCCTTTTTGGTTACACATCTTTTTAAAAAGTATTTATTTTAAACATTCATTTTTAAAACAAAGTTCAAGTTTCAAATTTTCTTCCTCCTTCTTGACCCTCCCCCACACCTTGAGAAGGCAAGCAATATATTAATTATACATGTGAAATCATGTGAAACATATTCCCATATTAAATATGTTGCACAAAAAGCAAGAAAAATAAAGTGAAAAAATTGTACTTCAATTTGCACTCAGTTCCTCAGTTCTTTCTGAAGGTGGATAACATTTTTCATCTTGAGTCTTTAGGGTACTATTGTAGATCATTGTTTTAATCAAAGTAGCTAACTTTTTCACATTTGATCATCCTTACAATATTGCTGCTACTGTGTACAATGATCTCCTGGTCTTGCTTACTCACTTTGTATCAATTCCTAAAAGTCTTTCAGTTCAGGGAAATGAGTCAAATTTATAAAAATAAAGAGCCATTCCCCAATTGATAAAGGTCAAAGAATATGAACTGACAGTTTTCAGAAGAAATCAAAGCTATCTATCGTCCTGTGAAAAAAATTATTGAAATCACTATTGATTAGAGAAATTCAAATTAAAACAGGCTCTAAGGTAGTACCTTGCATCTATCAGAAATGACCAATGCAGGAGGAGATGAGGGAAAATAGGTGTGTTAATGAACTGTTGGTTGAGTTGTGCTCTAGTTCAACCATTTTGGAGAACAATCTGGAACTATCTCCAAAGGGCTATAAAACTATGGATGCCCTTTGATCCAGAATACCACTACTAGGCCGTACCCCAAAGAGATCAAAGGAAAAATAAAAGGGTCTATACGTACAAAAACATTTATAGCATCTGTTTTTCTGGAGGCAAATAATTGGAAACAGAGGGAGTGTTCATCAATTGGAGAATGGCTGAACAGGTAGGGCAAAAGATTGTGTTGGAGTACTATTCCATTATAAGAAATGATGAGGGGTGTGGTATCAGAAAAAAAAAACATGGTAAGATCTATATAAAGCTATGCAAATGGAAGTGAGAAGAACTGGGAGATCAACGTGTACAGTAGCAGCAATGTTGTAATAAACGATCAGTCGTGAAAGATTTGGCTGCTGTGTTCAATACAATGATCCAAGAAAATTCCAAAACACCTGTGATGAAAAAAAGTTATCACTCTCCAGAGAGGGAACTAATGAATTCTGAGTAAAAACTGAAGCATAATTTTCTCACTTTATTTTTCTTGTTTTGTTGGAATTTGGTAAATGTGAAAATATGATTGGCATGATTTCACATGTATAATTGATATCACTGGGTGGGGGAAGGGTGGGAGGGAAGAAGAGAATCTGGAACTCAAAATTAAAAAAATAAAAGAATGTTTAAAATAATAAATAATTAAAATGGATGTTCTGCTATTTGGTCATATATGTTTAATAATGATATTATTTTATTGTCTATGGTATCTTTTATTATTTTTTAATATAAATTTATTTTAGTTTTCAACCTTCACTTCCAGAAGTTTTTGAGTTCTAAATTTTCACCCCATCTCTCCCCTCCCCCCACCCCAAGATGGCGTGCATTCTGAATATCCCTTCCCCCTGTCTGTCCTCTCTTCTATCTCTCCCCCCTGGAGCAAGCCTCAGAGGACTGAATTGTGGGCAGCTGTAGAGGTTTCCAGACTCCTCAATCCACCAATGCCAAAGACAACTTACAAGATCAGTGGGAAAAGTCTGTTTCTGTCTGTGCTGAGAGAGGAAGGCGGGGTCTCAGCTGCATTCCCCAAGAGCACGGCCCTGGGGGTGGCAGCTACCTCCTGAGCTTCTGGCCCATAGACTGAGGGACAATCCAGTGGCTGATCAGAGATGGATTGCAGGGATCTCTTTGCCAGTGCTGAGGCAGGAATCTCTTGCTTTGCCCATGCTTGGATCTGGGTCACAGTTCTGGGTGGCGGTGCTGGGGTGAGGAGGAACACTGTCCTGGTGGAGCTTGTAGTGGCTGTGGAGAGAAACCCCTCCTCACAGTTACAAGACAGAAAGGAGTACTTCTAGTCACAGGCCAGGAAAGGAGTAAACACCTTGCCCCTTATCATACTACCTTGCAAGAACTGAAAATTTACAGGCCCCTACAAGTATCTCTGAAAATAGCTGTACAAACCCCCAAAGCTTGGGACAGTACATTATCCAGGTTCACTGTGGCTTGCGTGCCCATGGCTCAATACACCTTTCTGATCAATCATCCAGGTTGTCTTGGGCTGGAAATTTGTTTCACTTTGTCTTTTTGTGGGTTCTACTGCTTCAGAATTTGTTTAGAGCCATTTTTTATGAGTATTTAGAGGGGTTTGGAAGAGAGCTCAAGCAAGTCACTGCTTTCACTCCTCCATCTTGGCTCTGCACCCCTCTATGGCATCTTTTAACAAAAGGTAGTATCCCTGATTACCTCTATTAAGTAGGTCAATTTTTGCTTCTGGGGCAATCTCAAAAAATGCAGAGGTGAGAAAGAGGGATGCACTGGGAAAAGGTGGATGGTAGAAGAAGAGTGGGGATATTTATCCTACATATAAAAGGAATGCAAGGAAGATCTGTTACATAGGATGAGGGAAAGAGGGGTGGCAGGCTGTGCCTGAACCTTGCTCCTCACTCTTAATGGAATTGGTTCAAAGAGTGAAGAAACACACACACACACACACACACACACACACACACACACACACTTTCTCTCTCTCTCTCTCTCTCTCTCTCTCTCTCTCTCTCTCTCAGTTGGGTATAGAAATCATTCTTACCCAACATGGAAGTAGGAGGGAAAGGGGATAAGGGAAAGAGGACAGTGGTAAAATGGAGGGCAGATTAAGGGAGGCATTAGTCAGAAGCAAAACAGAGTTTGGAGGAAGGAGGGGGTAAAACAAAGAAATATAAACAGAAGAAATAGGATGGAGGAAAATACAGAGCTAATAATAAAAAATGTGAATGCGAATGGGATGAACTCATCTGTAAAATAGAAGTGAATAGTAGAATGGATTAGAAATATGAATCCAAAAATATACTGTTTACAAGAAACACTTGAAATAGAAAGACACACACAGAGTTAAAACAAAGGTGTGGGGGGAAATCTATTATGCTTAAGGAAAGGTAAAAAAAAAAAAAGAGCCAGGGGTAACAATCATGATTTCAGATGAAGCTTCATGCTTTTTCATACTTCTGTTTTCAGAACTAGTTCAGGGGATCTGTTGGTTTTCAATGCTTCCAAAGTGCTTTTGGCGCTAAGAATTTGGTGCTTTTAATTCACTCTGGTCCAGGTAGAGGTATTCTCCTTTCTGTGCTCTGTTCTCTACCAAGGGCCCTTGCTCCCCTGGAACCACAAGTACTAGCATTTTTCTTGGACCTTGAAATGTAACTAAGTTCCTTGTTCCCCTGAAGCTGCAAACTCTAGTGTTTCAATATGCCCCTGGAACATCTCTGGGCTGAGAGTTCCTGAAGCAGCTGCTTTCACAATTCCATATAGCAATCATCTTATAGAAGTTATACAAAAGTAAATCAATAGTAGTTACGTTTAACATGTAGTGGCATGAGCTTATTGTTACTTTTCATTTATAATTGTTCTGTGAAGTGGTATATGTTATTCCAGAAGTTTTTCTGTTTTGGTTTTTTTGTTTTATTTGTTTATCATACAACCTGAGGACACATCAACCCCTTGTACTCAGCTAGGTGGTGCAATGGATAGAGCACTGGACCTGGAATTGAGAAGACCAGGAGCCTATTTGTGTTCAAATCCTGTCTGAGGCACTTAGTAGCTGTTTCACCTTGGATAAGTCATTTATCTGTTTCTCTCAGTTTCTTTAACTTCAAAATGAGGATAAAAATAGCACCAACCTCCCAGGATTGTTGTAAGGATTAAATGAGATTTTTAAAATGCTTAGCAGAGTGTTCAGCGCGTAGCGAGTGCTATCCAAATATTACTGTTATTACCCTTCCATAGCTAAGTTGGGGTGGTAGGTATTTCATTTGGTTCATATTGTGCAGGTTTTTCTTAGATATCTGATAAGTCTGCTCTCATTCATATTCTTGTTCCAAGGGTTATTATCATTATTATGGTGAGGATGATGATGATGATGATGATGATGATGTTTTGAAACTGAGAACAGTCTTATGCTTCAGAAGATGTAGTTCTCAAGCTTCTCTCACAGTTTTTGAAATTGTAACTAAATCAAAGTACTAAATATGTCTTTACTCTCCTCTAAACCCTTTTTCTCTTTTTCACAATTTTATAGTGAATAGAATCACAGAAACCTAGGGGGCTTCAGAGGGCACAAATTCCAACATATGCTTGCCCCAGAATCCCCCTTAAAATTGGTGATCCAGTGCTATCAGAATACCTCTAGTAAGAGGCCTAAAGCTGCCCATTCTATTATTGAACATTTCTAATTATTAGTAAGTTTTCCTCTCAAATCAGCTCTAAATTTCCCTCTTTGAAATTTCTCCCTCATTCTGCCAATTCTTCCCTCTATGGCCAAGAAAAACAAAGCTAAGTCCCTTCCACATGACAACTCTTCACATAATTTGTTAAGTAGGGCTTTCTTCCCCTTATTTTTGCTGCTACATCCTAGCATCAAAATGAATTATTCTGTGTATACCAAAAACCTTTGAAGTTTGCACCTATGAATCATTTCTCAGTTCATGGGACTCATTGACTTTCAATTGAGGTCAAGGATCAACCACGCTAATAAAAAATTTCTCCTGCTCTTATTCTATCCTTTCATTTGAAATGAATAATGACCTTGAAAAGCAATGCAAGAATCTGAATGGAAAATTTATAACCAATCAGCAGTTGTTAAAAGAAAAACAAAAGAATACCATTCATATGGCCATCCAAATGGAAATGGAATGAATGAAGGTTAAAGAAACTTTTACTCACGAAAGACAATCTTGACCAAGTTAGAAGCTGAGCAGTCCTCATCCTTAAACAAGGTGAAACTCTTTAACAATGTACACTTTTGAGTTGAGTTCTGCTTTAATTGTTATCTTGGAGAAAATCCCAGAAGACACTGATTTAATTACCATTCATTACCTGAAAGCAACTCAAAGATTACTCCAACCTCTGAACTCTTGCTCTGCCCAACATCTCCATAGAGCTGGAGATTACTGGTGTGTGACCGCACCCATATTGGTGTGTGTTTGAAAGCTCTAAATCACTGTGCAGTAAGTATTCTTGTAGGATTGTAAAGCATGGGACGAGGCTACAAATAGGGCCTGCTAATTGACAGTTTTTATTAATAGTGCTTGAAAGAGCAAATCAATGATCTCTGCTCATTACCTTCATAAATAAATGTATTAAAGAGGAGGGAGGGAGAATACATAAATGACCTTTAAAGAAAAATGTATTTCAGAGATCAAATCTAGCTCTTTATAACAACACAAAACCTTCACATCATTAATAATGTATTTTGAAGAGACTTAATAAATATTAAAGTCACTTGAAAACCTTTTTTTGATCCAACTAAAATATAAATTTTTACCTGTGAGTTAATTCTATTTGAAAGAAAAAAGCAGTTCATTGAAATGATAGACAAATGCAAATCAATCCATTTTTTTACCCCAAAGACAAAAGACTAATTTCTTCCGAATTTTTCAGAAAAAAAAAGGTAAAATTTAAATAAAAAGTTTTATGCCACAGACCAGGAGTCATAGGATCATAAGTTTAAAGCTGAAAAGGGACCTCAGAAGTCATCTAACCCAAAATGTACTCAGTTCCCTCCACCATCCTGGTTGCCTTACACTGAACACTCTCCAGCTTATTGGTGTCCTTAAACTTTGATGCCCAGAGCTGAACACTGCTCCAGATGTGGTCAGATAAGGGCAGAATACAGTGGGACTATCTCCTCCCTATTCCCAGAAACCATATCTCTTTCAATCCAGCCTGACTTTGTATTAGATTTTGTCCATCACATCTCACTGCTGACTCATATTGAATTCACAATCCACTAAAATCCCCAGATCTTTTTCAGAATATCTCTTATTTTATAGCTGAGGAAATTAAGTATCCAAAAGGTTAAGTGACTTGCCCTAGTTGGTATCACCCAACTAGTAAGTTTCAGAGCAAGACTTGAACTCCTACCTTCAAGTTCAGTGACTCATCCATTATACCATACCACCTCTCAGACTTGGAAGTATGATTCTAGATAAATCTACTTTCTTTCTGAATGTCTGTCTAATATCAATCATCCAACTGAAGAAAATACTCTTCTATTTAGTAGCTGGTAAGGGCATCAGAAAGATTCATGCCCCCAAGGAATTGTAGGAAGTCAAAGAAAGGAAGGAAGAAGAAAGACCCAATGGAAAAGGAGACAAGCTAAACATAACAAGAAAAAATGGAGGCAAATGACAAAGATTGAACTGGAATTGGTCAGTAAGTCATCACTGTTGGGGTCAGCATTGATAGAGAAGCAGTGTGACATGATGGAAAGGAACTCTGGACTTGAAGTTATGAGAGATCTGGATTCAAATGTGGCTGCATTGTTATGATCAACAAGCCATTTCACCTCTATGATTCTAATCCCTCACCTAAAAAATGGAAAAAAAGTAGGATCTATGATATTTGCCTCATAGGGCTCTTGTGATAATCAAATGATTTTTATTTGATTCATATAAAGTCCACCCTGGACACTCAATCGCTGTGGGACCATAGGCAAGTCATATAACATTCTTTAGCCTTAGTTTCCTCATCTGTAAAGTAAAATACGTGTAAAATATATCTTAAAATAAAGTAAATACGTGTAAAAATTGTGTATATAAATATATATGTATATGTGTGTATATGTAGTAACTTTACTGTACTATAAGCTCAATAGGTCAATAGTATGATGTGTCAGCCAAAGTAAACAGATAGATAGATGATAGATAGATAGATAGATAGATAGATAGATAGATAGATAGATAGATGAATAATGGCTAATTCTATTGGGCTACATTTGGAAAGGCATAGCTTCTAGAAATAGGGGAGACATAGTCACCCTATACTCTACCGTTGTCTGCCCGTAATGGTCAAAAGACTTGATTTCATGCCATATAGAGACCAATTACAGGATCTGTGGATTTTTAGCCTGGAAATGAAGACAATGAATGGGAACATGATAGCAGTTTCAAGGGTTTGAAAGAAATGGCATTTGGAAGAGGGATTTGACTTGTTTCCTTCTTTACCTCAGAAGGCATATCTAGGAGCAATAGGTGGGTTGATGTTGCAGAGAAGATTCAGGTCAGGTGTAGGGTAACAGCAACAGCAGCAGCAGCAATGACAGACAACTTTTTAACAAGTAGAGCTCTCCAAATATGGAATGGGCTGGCTGAGATTATAGGACCCCAACCAGAGATCTTCAGGCTTGATGAGGATGTTGTGATAATAATAGGGATAAGGACTGGCTGGGTCTGTGGTTTCACTGACATAGGGGATTTCCTCTACTGATACAGATTGATATGTCTTTTACAATTTGCAGTATTAGAGTCACCAGGGGCACTAAGAGGGTGAGTTGCCCAGAGTCACACAGAAAGTATATGTCAGAAGAGGAACTTGACCTTAGGTCTCATTGGCTTGAAGACTTGCTCCCTGTCCATTGGCTCTGGAATAACAACAGAACAACAGCCAAACTCCATACAGATTTTCAAGATTCCCAAAGTGGTTTAAATGTATTATCAAATTGGGTTGAAATAATGATGAATGGATGAATAACAACATAGGGATGAATTGATTAATTTTAAAGCACTTATTAAGTGCTTTCTATATCCAAAGCACTATGCTAAACCCTGGTGATATAAAAAGAAAAGCAGAGACAATCCCTGCTCAAAAATAGCTTACATTTTAAAGGGGAGACAACACATATTGGAGGTTTTAGTTGTAAGTCAGATGGAAATGTCTATTGGTCCTTAGGGTACAACAAAAATAGGTGTTGATACATTTTCATTAGCATTTTTTCCCATTGTGAAAACCATTATCAGTTTCTGATGTGGAACTATTTGACAGTGTCAAGGACTTCAGTGTCAGGAACTGTATTTTCTGAATCTCCAGAAGTAGTAGCTGCAGCTTATGCAGAAAGTTGTCAGATTTGATCTCCTTGAAATGATGTTGGGACAGAAATGGGAGCTGGGCCAGACACAGGCTGGACAGTGATGGTGGCAGGGAAGGAGCTGATGCTACTCCTAGGACTTTTAGTGTTGCTTGGAAATTGGTCAGCAATTAGTATTGGTCATGGTAAGGAAACTGGGATAATTTTACACAAAGATTGCTCCTCTCAGTTTTGGCTACAGGGAAAGGACCCAGGCTAGAAGCAGGACCACTGATCTGGTCAGTACTAAGATACCCAAGACTCTTGTAACTGGGAGACCTCCATCAAAGTCTGAGTTGATCTAGTGGTTAAGATGTTGGTGATGGTTCTACTTGTTCAAAACAAGCCACTCTCTATCTCTCTCTCAAGGTGTTTTGCTGATTCTACTAGGCTGGCTGTGTAGAAGGGGTTCAGATATGGCCTGCATGGCTTCTGAGGTCCCTTCTAATTCCTAGTTTCTTTGATGCTTTATATAGATCTTATATAGGAAATCTAGCCAACATGCTGGAGTCTTCCAGTGCCTGGCACATAGGAAATGCTTAGATGCTTATTGACTTCCTCTAAGCATATTAATAATTCATGGATTTGTTACTACTCTTGGGGTATCCACCTGCTATCCACTTTGGTCTTGTTATATACTGGCCCCAACTCATGTTCTTCCTGTCTTTGGTATCTTTAAAATTTCTTATCCTTCAAGCACATATAGTGCAGTATATTTTACTTTAACCAAACTGGTCATGTGGCCTTCCATTATACTCTATAAATATAATTTAATTGAATAAATGTCTATTAATTGATGATTATATGAAATAAAGCATGAGGCACTGGCCAGAGGTCTAGACTTTGGATAAAAAAGACACAAGTTTAAATCCTACCTCTGACAAATACAAGCTATGTCACCAGGGCTAAGTTACAATTTCTCAGTGGTTTTAATGGTAACTCTTTTAGACAATTGTTGACTGTATCAGTGGACTGATTGTACCCCAGGAGTTTCCTTCCTTGAAGACATAATAATTTAGGATCAAAAACAAAGTATAACACAAGCTACTATGAACTAGGAAATGGGAAAAATAAAAGCAGAAATTAAAGAGTCTTTATCTTTGGAACATTTGCATGCCTGTTGGTGGAATTGTGAATTGATTCCACCACTCTGGAAAACAATGTAAAACTAGGTCCCAAGGCCTTTGATCCAGCAATATCGCTGCTAGGTCTGTATCTCAAAGATATCCAAGAAAAAGGAAAAGGACCTATATATACAAAAATATTTATAGCAGCTTTTTTTTTTGAGACAGCTAGGACTTGGAGATTGAGGAGATATCCACCACTTGGGGAATGGTTGAACAGGTTGTGGTATATGATTTAATGGAATATTGTTGTGCTATAAGAAATGACAAGCATGACAATTTGAAAAAAAAAACTTGGAAAGACTTACATGAATTGATAGAAAGAGAATTAATCAGAAGGGGGAAAATATTGTACATAGTAATAGTAATATTGTATGATGAAGAACTGTGAACAACTTAGCTATTCTCAGCAATACAATGATCCAAGAAAATCCCAAAGGATTCATGATGAAAAATGTTATCCACCTGCAGTCCAATCACACAGCTAGTGAGCGTCTGAGGCATGATTTGAACTCAGGTCTTCTTGATTACTGGTTTCCTGATCTATTCACTACACCACTTAGCTGCCCCATCTGGAAACCTCACCATCAATTATAGACTCAACGCTTCTTTTATTTTCATTAACACTATCCATGACAAGAGCAAATACACGATATTGATCTCCCTCATTCTGCCTTGCTTGATATTTCTTATCAGAATATCATTGAAGAGTTATGATTGCATCTCTCTAAATGTATCAATGACATTTTAATTGAGAGGATCTTTTAAGATAGATTTTTTCCCCCAAACAATACAGAAGGATCTTGCATGCCCAACTGTAGAAAATCAAAAGATCATAGACTTAGAGGTGGAAGGGTCCTTTAAGGCCATCAAGTCCAACCTCCACATTTTACAGATGGGGAAATGGAGGTCAGGTGAAATGACTGTGACCCAAGGTCACAGTCATTAGCAGAGTTGGAATTTGAGCCCTTCTCTGATTAAAAATCCAGGACTTGTGCTGCTATATCACACTGTCTCCCAGTCATTTGCTTGTCTATGAAAATTTTTTTCTACTGAAGAAAATCACCCAGAAAAGTGTTTGAGTTCCCTATTTATATTTTCATCAAATATACTCACAATAAATTCATATAGCAGCACAAGTTTTGACTGACATGAGGAAGTAGGTATATAGGTCAGGTACTACTTTTGTCTTCCTATATTTTTTGGGGGAAGGTAATAATAGAATCCTGGTCTCTTCCCCCTTCTTTTGGAGTCTTCCTCTCTTTGAGTTTTCTTGAAATTCCATTCTGTAATGTATCTGTGATTGCACAGCCTCCAGCACAGATTCCTCCTGTAATTACATGGTCGTACCAAGTCACTACTGCTGACTCCATTTCTTTAAATGCTACATTGGTGTCTTCCAATTGCTTGTCTAGCTCTGCGGTGATAATGTTCCAATATAATGATTCAGATGTCACAGAATAATGGAGCTTGATGGGACTTCAGAGGTTATTAAGTATAGCTCCTTCATTTTATGGATGAGGAAACTGAGTCTGAGAGAGGTTAGTGACTTGCCCAACGTCACATAGGCAATGAGACTTGAACCCTAGTACTCTGACTCTGAAACCAATGGTCTTTCCACTTACCATATCTGAGCAGTCACTAAAACCAGGTTTATTGGCTACCAGTCTGGGACTCCTTTAGCAAGCTGCTGAAATTTAGCCCTCCCTCTGACATAATCCAAAGTTTACTCAGGGGAACAGACCTTACAAATGTCCTGGTCCCCAGTCTTATCACTAAGAACAAGTAATTTAATGGGAAGAGAGACCCTCAGTCCTTTCTGGCATGGTATCCAGCAGACTCCTTCATAAAGAGCTAGGGGCTGAGACTGCCCAGCCTGTGGCAGGGTGCAGTGAAGTGTCTGAACACCTGTCACTAAGATCCATTCATCCCTCCAGATCAATCATTCAGGAGTTTAGTTACCAGCTATTTATACTAGATGGACCAGGTCACCTCTACTCAGGCCTGAGCCTGAGTTCTGCCATGCATGGCCTCTGTCCTCTCTCTTTGCCTCCTCCGGGTAATCTTGCCTTTTCCTATAGAAGAGCACATGAAATTTACCATAATGGGTCAAATATGCTACCCTAAGTCAACGTTTCCAGCCCAAAAATTCTTTCCTTCTAGTTCCAGGTCTACGTTGGAAAAAGCAATTTCTGTCTATAGTCCTGGGATTAAAAACAATTAAGATGGAAGTAATGAAATGAATTCAGACAGTACAGTCTTCTAATTCTAAAAATAATGCTGTAAAAAGTAGAAATGACACAGGATGATAACTTGAAAGGGTAGTAGAATTGAGCAAAAGCTTTTGTTAAAGATAAGGGAGGCCTGGGCATGTTTATAGGAAGTAAGGAAGGAACCAATAAATAAAGATAAATTGAAGACAAGGGAAATAAAGGGAATAAAAGAGGGGGTGGGGCTAGGAGCTTCTAGAAGAAATGGAATCTAGGGTACAAGGCTTTGGTCAAGATAAGGCCTGCCTCCTCATCAGAGCCTGGGGAAAAGAAGGACAGGTGGTATACAAAAGAAGGTCTTGAAGGGTAGAAAAGGGGAGAAAGGGGAGCCCACAGTGATGACTTCTATTTTCTCAGAAGAGTAGTAGACAATGACCCTAGCTAAGATTAAAGGCAGAGGAGATGGTTTAGGAGCTAGCAGAAAAGATGAAATAGCCACTTGGGAGAGTATGATGGCCACTTGAGAAAAAAATAAAAGGATGGACATGTTTGCAATAAGGGCCCTGTTGAGCCTGAATAGCATATTTTTATAGCGAACCTAGCGGTCAGCGTAGCATGCTTTGCCCTAGCAGTGTTCATCAGTGCAGGGAGAAGAAGCAGAGAATGAAATACAGCTCTAGAATGGTGGATCCTTCATATACACACATCACATAGGAAAATTCAGAAGTGGACTTGTAAGAAGTAGAACAGTGGATAGGGCACTCACTATCTGGAGTCTAGAAGACCTGAGTTTGAATCAGGTCTCAGACACTTAGAAGCTGTGTGACCCTGGATAAGACAAACTCTGTCTACTTCAATTTCCTTTTCTGTAAAATGGTAACAATAATTTCGTCTACCTTCTAGGGTTGTGAGGATAAAATAAGAAAATACATGTAAAGTACTTAATGCAATACCTGGCAAATAGTAGGTGCTTTATAAATGTTAATGATGATGATGATTAATGGTAGATGTTTCTGGCCCCCTGATATTTTTTGCTAATCCCTAGACCTGATCAGAAAGCTCTTCAAGTATACTTGCATTCCTTGTGACAAAGAGCAGTGCGTTTGGAATCAAAGGACTTGAATTAAAATCCCAGCTCAGGTACTTGCTAACTGCATGATGTTAAACAAATCATATAATTTCCTTGGACCTCACTTTCCTTGTCTAAAAAATTAAGGGGTTGGACTAGATGACCTTTCAACATTAACTCCTATGCTTCTATAGCCATATTTAAAAAAAAAAAGCAGATTAATATTCATGTTGCATTCCTCTGTTCCCAGTCGAATGTAAGCTCCTGGAGGGCAGGTAATGATTTTAATCTTGTATTGGCATGTGCAGCATGCATTCAGCCGCACACTCTCTCCTTCCCATCAATTACCCTTTTGGCATTAAAAGGTGATAGTAAATCTTCTCAATCATATGGCCTTCAGAGTGAATGGAGTGGCCCAACCTCTTAGGTAAGGAAGGAGAGATTTAAACAGATAGCTTCAAGTTCCTGGAGAGTCTAGGGATCTCATCTTTTAGAATGAGAAGGGGGTATTTCCTAATAGCACCAACCTCTGGGGATAAAGAGGATTATGTGTATGAGTCTTAGAGGTGGAGGAATGGTAGAGGACTAACATATGCTGTGGAGGTAGGGACCTTGTCTTTGGTGAAATGTGAGTGCTATGGTAAGGGGAAGGGGTGCCTTTGTTGCAACCCCAAGTTCATGTCTTTCCAAGGAGAATACAAACCATTACGCTAATACTATTAAGTCAGAGGCCTTTATAATTCTCTGGGTACAAGGTAGGATCCATTAGAATGTCAAAAAGAAATTTGTTTTAAAAACTTCAAGGTAATTACCTTCCAAGGCAGGTACCATTAGAGTAGTATCATAAAGCTAGAGGTTAATAGAACTCTCTAGATTGAAGGTGGGATCCACAAGAAAGCCAGGGCTTTACTTATTTTTTAATGACCCCAAGGTCATTTTCCTACCTAAAGGAGTCCAAATCACAGGATGATTCTTTGATTCTATAGGATTATGTAGTTGTCTAGGTTGGAGGGAATGTAAGAATAACCATAAAAAAAAGGAAAATTCTGTAAGTGGTTTATGGACTACATCAGTGGTTATCAAACTCAAATAAAAATGGGAGCCATTAAACCATACATAAGGATCACTGAAAGGATACATATTGACTCAGAAAGTGACATATTTGACACCTCTGGACTACAGGATTTCCTTTGTATTCCTTGCATTCTGTCTGTGGGGTGAAATAAAGATATGCTATACATCATATGCAAGGTGAACCAAAATCTTGGTGTAGATTGAAGCTGTGAACATTTAAAGCTGTGCTAAGACTTTTGAGACATCCTCCATTTCACTACCTTGAATACTTGCATGAAAAGTGAAAGACTTTTTTACCTTTATTTGTGGAAACTTAGAAATAAGCTACATTTTTATAGTTCCCCAAGAAAATTCTGGTAAACAAACTAAAGCTATATAATTTGGAAGGAAGCCCCGAGGGTTGAAAAGAAACTAAGTAAACCCAGAGTGTAGGGTACTTTGTCAAGAGTTACTCAAGGAAGGGGCAGCTAAGTGGCACAGTGGATAGAGCTCTGGCTTTGGAGTCAGGAGGACCTGAGTTCAAATCTGGCCTCAGACACGTGACACTTACTAGCTGTGTGACCCTGGGCAAGTCACTTAACCTTGATTGTGTCACCAAAAGGCAAAAAAAAGTTACTCAAGGAGCGTGAGACATGGGTGATCCTTTATTACATGGAGCATTCCTGCTAGATACTAAAATGTTAGAAGTGGGGAAAAATTCTTAGGGACACACTGGTCCAACCCCCAAAGAACTTAAATGACTAGGCCAAAGTCAAACAGCTGATAAATGTAGAAGAGAGATTTGAACCTAGATCTATTCTATCCATCCTTTTTCTAGTTTACCATATTGCATCTCCTTATCTAGTGAGGTTAGCCAACTATAACTGTTGAGATTATAACTACAGCATTTCAGTCTATTATCTTGAATCCACTAACTTAATCAGGGTATTAGACAACCTGAAGTGTTAGAGAGGATCCGTTTGGAAACTTTTCAGAAGACAGGATTCTTTTTCTGAATGCCTTAGATTTATATACCAAAAAGGCAAAATTAACACCATAAAACTTTCACTGAGATACTATCAGTATTTGTCAGGGAAAAAAAACCACCTATATTTGTTTCACAGTTTCTCATATTGTTTTAGATAAAACAGTGAGATTATTAAAAGAAAAAAAATCTATGGAAACAAAGTTGCTGTGGAAGGTTTTTTTTTTTAATAAAAATTGCAGTCAGATAGATTACAGCTCTGTGTTAGAGTGTACATAAAGCATTCCAATGAATGTGTCACTGTTTATTACCATTCACTATTTATTACCTTTAAATATCTATCTATCTATCTATCTATCTATCTATCTATCTACCTATCTATCTATGTATCTCTCTCTCTCTCTCTCTCTCTCTCTCTCTTTCTCTATCTATCTATCTATCTATCTATCTATCTATTATGAAACCAGCTGACCAAAGGAATGCTATAAACGTAGTTTACCTGTTTTTTGTTCAGTCATTTTAGTTGTATATGACCCTTTGTGACTCCATTTGGGGTTTTCTTGGCAAAGATACTGGAGTGGTTTGCTATTTTATTCTTCAGCTCATTTTATAGATGAGGAAACTGAGGCCAACAGGTTACTTGCCTGAGGCTGAATTTTAACTGAGAGAGATGTCTTTCTGAATCCATGCTCAGTGCTCTACCCACTTCACCACTAGACTTTTGCAAAGTATTTGGTAAAGTCTTTGAGATGGAAAAGAGGGAAATATGGTGATAAGTAACATCAGGGGATTCTGCATTAATTGAAAGACCCCATCCAAAGAATAGTGTTTAATGATTCAATGTCATCTGAAAGGAGGCCTCAAGAGGAGTGATTCAGGAATCTGTTCTTGGCTCTGCAATTGGTCACTATTTTTATCAATGACTTGAAGAAAGCCACAGATGACATCCCTATCAAATACGCAGATAATGTGAAACTGGGAGTGATGATAGAGTCAGAATTCAAAGAGAATTTATCAGTCTAGAATACTGAGCCAATGCAAATAAGGTGACACTTAATAAGAATATATAAAAAGTTTTACATTTGGGCTAAAAAAAAAGCTTTGCAAAGATGGAAAAGGATGTATAGACTGTGCTTGGTCTGAAAATAATCTGGAAATTTTAGTGGGCTATATGATTAATATTAGCACACAATGTGGTGTGGCAGGAAAAAGTGTGGCATAGTGTCTAAGACCCAAGAGGTGATACTATCATCGTGTTCTGTCCCAGTCATACTGAATCTACAATGTTGTTTCTATCAGTTCTGACCATCATGTTCTGGGAAAGAAATAGGAAAAAAGAAAGTGTCCAGTGAAGAAAAGCAGTATGCTAAAGGTACTCAAGATCAGGCCATATAAGGACTAGTTGAAGGGATTGACAGTGGTTACCTCAAAGAAAAGAAACCTTGGAGAGCAAGGGGGTTTATGTATTTAGAGATCTGCTATGGGTACAGGCTGTTCGTTGAACTTGACTCTAGAATTGGTGTAGATGGCTTCCAGCTCTAGGATAATGATATTTATGATTTTTAAAGTACTTTATAAAAATTAGAACTATCCTCAAGTGAAATTGCCTTCCTCAGATGGTCCTGAGTTTACCTTCAATGGAACTCTTCAAGAAAAAAAAAAGCTGGCCATGTGTATGAAATAGAAAGCATTAATTAAGCACTTAACTATATGCTAGACTAAATGTTGGTGATGCCTAGGAAGGCAAAGACATGGTCCCTGCCTTCTAAGATCCTAAAATCTAATGGGGAGACAATGTGCAAATAGCTAGGGACATACACGTTTTATAGAGAATAGATGAAAAGATTGGGGGGAAAGTGAGATGTTTCTGGTAAGGTTGAACTAGAACATGGCTGAGGAACCCATGGCCTAGAGGCCAGATGTGGCCTTCTAGGTCCTTGGGAGTGGACTTTTGACTGAGTCCAAGTTTTACAGAAGAAATCTTTTTATTAAGAAGAATTGTTCTGTGAAGTTTGGATTCAGTCAAAGGGCCACACTTGAGGACCTAGAGGGACACATGTGGCCTCGAGGCTGCTGGTTCCCCACCCCTGATCTAGGGGACCACTGCTTGATCTTGTACTTAATTGACTGTATTCCCAGTACCTAGCACAATGTTTGGTAGTTTGCTACTTATCACAATGGGTAGAATGTTGGATGTGGAGTCAGGAAGACCCAAATTCAAATCTGTATTTAGATACTTATTAGGTACATGACCAAAAGCCAGTCACAACTTACGTATCCTTCAGTTTTTTCATCTGTAAAATGGGGATAATAATAAGATCTATCTCTATAGGTTGTTATGAGAATCAAATGAGATAGTATTTTGAAAGTGGCTTGTAAGATGTAATGCTTTGTACAAATGCTAACTGTTCTTCTTACTGCTACTACTACATAGGAGGTATGTAACAAATGTTTGATGAATTGACTAATTAATTATTTAAAAGACATTTGAGGGTCAGAATATTATGCTGAATTTGGGGTCAGGAAGACCTAGGATCAAATCCAGTTTCAGACCCTTACTAGATATATGACTCTGGACAAGTTATTTAGCTTGATACAGCCTCACTTTCCTCATCTGTAAAATAAGATCACCTACAACATAAGATTATTATGATGGTAGAATAAGATAATGCAAATAAAGCATTAAACAAAGCTTAAAATTCTATGTAATGTTAATCGTGACAATAGAGATGATAGGGATATAGATTTGGAACCATATGGGACCCTAAGAGAACATGTAACTCTCATTTTATAGATGAAGAAACTTAGTCTTACATTAGAAAAGTGACTTCTCCAAGGTCACATAGGTAGTAAATGGCTGAGCCAGACTCTGAACCCATGTCCTCTGACCCCAAATCCAGGAATCTTTAGACTATACCACTGATGAAGATGGCTTACTTATATTTTCTTTCTCAGATACGTCAAATTGGGAGTGAAGAAAAATTTCTGTCTTGCCTAGAGCCGAGATACAATTTTGATAGGGTTTAATTTTGGAACCACGGTGACTACTCAAGACTCTCTGAAAAGTGGGGCATTACAAGTAACATTATGCACTGAAATGAGACTTGCCCTTGAAGTGCTGAAGACATTTGCTGCAGCAGAAATGGCCTCAGGTAACAGAGGCTGCAGCAATGGGAGGAAAGAGGAATCAAGTTGGGCCTGTTCTCTTTCCCAGCATGGCAGTTTAGGATCGTCCTTGTTAATGATGACACAAAAAATCATTCTCACCCAGCTGCTGAGGGCTAAGCCAGAACTTCAGTATAGACTCTTACTCTCCAGCTAGACTGATTCAGCCAGCCAGTGAATGTCAAGGTTCCTGCAGGGATAATAGATGAGAGAAACACCTGGATTTGGAGCATGTGCTTTGCAAGGAACAAAACAAATTTTCCAGCCAAGAAAAGGGGTGTGGAGGTGTGTGATAAGGAAGGCAATGGAATAATACTGAGGAGCCTGGGTGACTTTAGTAATGAAAAGTAGAGATAGGTCTTTGATGGTCTGGCCTGATTCATTTGCTGAATATTAATGTAATATGGGTCCAATGGCTTATTAGCAACTTCAAAGAAGGCCATAGGCAATCGATTTCTTTTTTGCCATATTAATAATATGGGCTACAATGTCCACCATGGTCAATGACTCAAGGCAATGACATTCTGACTCGGGTATCCTCTAAGAACATATAGATAACAACCTTTATAAAATTATAACTTTGTAGGAAGAAGGCTCAAGTTTTTCCACACAGATCACCATATAGTCAAGAAAAGATTAAAAAAAAAATCTTGATGATACCAGAGATGGGGTAAATTGAACTTTCAAAGTGTGAACACTATAGGTGGAAGCGTTAGTGGAGAAAGAGTCATCAACAGTAACCTAGTAGGGTTGAAAGGAACCTCAGAGGCCATGTAATCTAAGACCCATAGAGGAGAAGCAATTTGCTTCAGGTCATATAGGCAGATAGAAGCAGGCCCAGGATTTAAACCCATATCATGTGATTTCAAGTCTAGTGTTATTTCCACTGCTCCATCCACACTGCCTCTTGAAATAATCCAGATTTTCTTATTATTTTTCCTCCCAAATAATCAAAAATATCTAGTATGGACAAGCCTTTTTCAAAGTAGAACTCACAGTCTAGGTCCAGAGGTGTTGGTTAAATCAGACAATACAAATAAAGCACTGCCAATCTTAATGATTTAATTGATGACTATTATTATTAATCTACAATTACTAGGGCTCCAGTCTGATAAAGAATTCATTACTCCAGCCTTCTGCTGCAGTATTGCTGAGTTCAGATAATGAATGTTTGTAGAGCAATACAGGGATGTACTGGTAAATGTTTAAAAATTGAGCTTTCTAGGAAAAATAAAAGGCATATACATACACTTTTAATTTTAATTTGCATTATTAAAATTTTCTTTAGATAATCAAGAAGACAATAAATCAAACTCCGATTTGTACACTCTTACAAGACACTTAGAGCTGGCTCCATCATAACCATGCCTTGGTTCCTCAAAGATTCAGGATGAATATGGGCCAGGTCCAGACTTGGAACCTACCTACATCAGATTCCTTATTTCTCTTTGTCTTTTCACCCTCACCTGGAGCTGATCTAGGAAAATCCCTAAGTAGAGCTTCTATTTGTTTTATGTCTAGGTTTCCTGACATGTGGATGTGTCCTGGTGCTCCTCCAGGCAAACAATAAAGAGAGGTATGCATATAGATAGGAAGGCCTTTATTTTCCCCCACAGAAAATGCAAAAGACAGAAAGGACTAAAATGACTCCATAACAAGATACAGAAACATATAAAGTGCCCAGATCTCCAAAGGGCAAATAGAAGATGGTAGATTTAGAGAAGGAAGGAGCTCAAGTTCAAGTCTCTTATTTTAAAGAAAAGTAAACTGAGACTCAGATGAGTTAAAAATTAGGTTTTTTAGAACAGTTTTTGACTAAAAAATTAAAAGGAATTAATAGTTAAGAGCCATCCATGCAGCACCTAGTTGGGACAGTGGAGAGAGCACTAGGTCTGGAGTTAGGAAGACCTGAATTCAAATCTCAGACACCCTTTTGGCCTCAATTTCCTAATCTGTAAAATGAGCTGGAGAAAGAGATGGCAAATTGCTCCAATATCTTTGTCAAGAAAATCCCAGATGGGGTCACAAAAGAGCTGGACAGGACAGAAATGACTGAACAACTACGGGAAAGGGCTTCACTTTGATATTGGGACAAGGCACTGATTCGTTGGGGGTTGATATCAATCCCACCCCCAGAGCCAAACATAGCTTTCTTCTGAAACTCATACTGTTCTTGAGTTATCGAGATTGGCTGCAGAAGGCAAATGCACTTTGAATTGGCTCAATGGGAAATTCCCTCCCTAGGAGATCTTCACTTTCCAAAGCATTTACTAGCCTTGCCCTACAAATAGGGCTTTCTTCAGATGCTATTGGAGGATTGTTCTCTTTCCCCAAGGAGCACACTAAAGCAGAAAATACCCCTTAATTTTAGAACAGATTTTTCTAGTTTTTTGTGCATCGTGAACTCCTTCAGGAATCTGGTTAATATTGGTATTAGTGACTAGCATTTATGTAGCACCTACTCAGTTCTAGGCATTACACTAAGTGTTTTATAAATATAATCTCATTTGATCCTCATAACAACTCTTTTAGATACATGCTATTATTATCTTCAATTTATAGTTGAGAAAACTGAAACAAAGCTTAAATGACTTGTCCAAGGTCACACAATTATTAAATGTCTTAGGCCACATTTGAACTTAGATCTTTCTGACTTCAGGCCCAGGACTCTATCTGCTGAGAAACCTAGTTGCTTCATAGAAGCCTATGGAACCCTTCTCAGAGTAATGTTTTTAAAAGCATAAAATAAAATACATAGTTACCAAGAAAATGAATAACATTAACATTTGGTTATCAACATATACATATAAAATCTACTTCAAAAACTTAATGGATCCTAGGCTTAAGAACCTCTGCGCTAGAGAATTCAGTCCCTGAATCCTTGAATTTGTGAACTCCCAAACATTTATTTACCCATGGGACAACCCCCAAATCTGATGTTGACTAGGAAATCTTTCTCTGACAAGAAGACAAATATGAGATTGTGCTGCTTAGGAAATTCAACCTCTTCCCTACCTCACTCACACATACTTATTTCTGCCACTTGCTTATGAAGGAAATTTGTTCTCCAGGCCATCTTTTGACCTGAAAAGTCCATTCTCAGATTTTTTCATCTAGGGTCCCCTAAGATAACTCTTATATTTCCTTTTTCCTAAGGAAGCCAATTCCTATTCCTGTAGAGTATTGGACATTGGATTGGATTGAGGCATCCATAGACACTGGGAACCAATCAGGAGTTTTGGGTCCTTTCATGAAGGTGCCAATAGTCATTCCTGTGTACTTTTTGAGAGGTTTCCCTCTTTTATGTATAAACCAGAGCTCACAATCTGAAATCTCATCAAGTTCGTTGGGAAATTTATTCTTGATCAATGTCCTCATGCATAAGAACTAGGGAGAATACAAAGGTGTCTAACACAAGCTATTTGCACTCAATGATCTCAGAATTTCATCTGAGAAATGAAAGAAAAAAAACTACTCCAAATATGAGATGTATAGGAAACATTGAATCCAGAGTTAAATTAGAGAACCTAGATTTGAACTGAAACTCTTCAATTAACTACCAGTATAATCAAACATAATTTTCTTAACCTTTTCAGGGCTCAGTTTCTTCATCTATAAAATAAGAGTATTTGATGAGATAACCTCTAATATCTCTTCTAAGTCCTTTAAGGAAATGGCTAGGAATGAGGGAGAGGAAAATAGATTTAAAGTTAGGAAGACCTGAATTTGAAATGCTCAAAAACCTACTAGTTGTATCATGCTGAGCAAGGCACTGAATGTTCTAGAGTCTTAATTGTCCTCATTTAAAAATATGGGTATTACAGGAAATGGGGTACAGAAGTCTGTCCTGCCCTACAGGAAAATAGAAGGGGAAGGGGATAAGAGAAGGGGGGAAGAGATAGAAGACAGGACAGACTAGGGGAAGGGATATTCAGAATGCATGTCATCTTGGGGTGGGGGGAGGGATGAGATGGGGTGAAAATTTGGAACTCAAAATCTTGTGGAAGTAAATATTGAAAACTGAAAATAAATAAATTTATATTAAAAAATGTGGGTATTAATTACACTTATAGACATTCCATGTGTCATATCTGTATCATTAGACTGGCCCTTCTTCATACCTGGAATGAGGTGTCTCCTCACCTCTGCCTTTTGGAATCTCTATTCCCTTCAAGACTCAGCTCAAGAGCTATCTTTTGCATGAGACCTTTCCTAGATCCACCCCCTTCTCCAACAGCTGCTACTGCATCCCCTAATATTAAGGTTACCTACACATGTACACTTTGTCTCTCTTGTTCAAAAGTTAACTCCTTGAAGAAAAGGAAGATTTCACCTTTGTTGCATATCCCCAGATAACGCCATACCTGGCACATAATATATGCATGGTCCCACTATCCCTTCTTGATAATTGTCTTTCTCTCTCTTCCAGATTCCACACTGGCATCATAATAAAATGCAGGATTCTGTAGAGGATTGAGTACTAGAGTTGGAATCAGAAATACCTGCATTTCAATCCCATTGATACACATCCTAGCTGTATGACCCTGAACAAGTCACTTAACATCTATGTAACTGAGTTCTGTAATCTGTAAAATGAGAGGATTGGACATTATGTCCTCCAAGGTCCCTGCTAGTTCTAAATCTATAATATTATAATTTATGGTGAACATTCTAATACCAATCAGCGATCCCTTTGATTGACATCGGCTTGTTGATGGCTTCTGATCAATACATTGGGCAGAGATGACAAAGACTTCAGAGATTGTCTTTGCATTCACCCTGTCATTACTCAGAATGAGTTACACCCAATCTCTGGATTTCCAGCATATTCATTTCCCTAGTTATCCACTCTAGAAATTACACTGTGTACTTTAGTGCTTCCTAATGGTCATTGCTTTTCCAATGGACAGATATTAACTCATTGTTTATTTAACATACCAGAGCATCCTTTCAAACATTTCCTAAATATTTAAATGACTCTAATGTTCCTTTTGGATCACTATGTCCTCTGAGAAGCTTATCTAGGAAAAAATGCCTTCCCTCTGATCACGTCAAAAAAAAAATAATGCAAGTATATTTATTGACATCAGTTCAAGCACCCGATTCACTTAGAAAGTATGACAGAGGTATTTTGAGTAGGACCAGTGATATACTGGTGTTTGCTATGTTTTGGACAACCTCAAAAAGCAATTGGGGAGAAATGGACTGGGAATTACAGGAAGGAAATATAGTCTGGTATTGGGGATTCAGATACAGGAAGAATTATATTAAAATTTCTTCCCTTCCTATTTCTATGCAAACAAAGTATTCAACATGGTGTCTAGAGTACTGTAGTATAGTGAATAGAGGCCTGGATTCAGAAGCAGGAAGGCCTGGGGTCAGATCCTACCTTTGTCATATTCTATGTGTACTGGACCAAATAATTTAATTTCTCAGTGTTATAGACAATTAAGAATGTAAATTTCAGGGAAAATGTAAACCTGTATTGGTAAAAAGAGGTTTCCTTGTCCAGAAGTTCCCAATAGCAATGAAACCACAGAATCAGGTTCTATCACTTATCTAGATTGCATTTAAAATCTGATACAATGCCTAGAATAAGGAGGAGGATGGTTCCATTGCATATAAACCTTGGTCATATCAAAAATATAGAATTGTGTTCAGTCAGTTCTAAGTACCACATTTTAGGAAGGATCAATCCAGAGGTTGGAGACTCACAAAGTAAGAAGATAGATTGGATATGAAACCATATAAGGATCAATTGAAGAAACTAGGGATGCTTAACTTGTAGGGAAACAAAATTGAGGGGAGTGGGGAAAATGATCTCTGTCTTTTCTCTCTTACAGTGCTATCATATACAAGGGATGTCATCATTGTCCTTGTGGCCCTTAGAAGGCAGACATAGGGACAAAGGGGAGAAATTGAAGAGATAGATTTAAGTTGGATGTAAAGAAAAACTTATTAAAATTAAAGATATCTAAAAGAGCAAAGGGGGAAACTAGTATTAGGTCTAGAGTCAGGAAGACTTATCTTCGTGAGTTCAAATCTGGCTTCAGACAGTTACTAGCTGTGTGACCCTGGGCAAGTCACTTAACTCTGTTTGCCGAAGTTCCTCATCTATAAAATGACCTGGAGAAGGAAATGGTGAATCACTCCAGTATATTTGCCAAGAAAACGCCAAATGGGGTCATGAAAAGTTGGACATGAGTGAAAAACAACTGAGAAAAAGAAAAATGGATACCTAGGGAGTTAGAAGACTTGGCCTTGAGAAGCTCTGAGCTTCCAGAAGCTTCCAGATTGTGAAGGCAAACTAGGCCATCTTTTGCCTCATTTCTTACCTAGCCTTTAATCACTGAATGGGTGTTGCCTCAGACAAATTGAGACCTGGGAGAGATCTTTGCTTATAAAGACCAAGGTCTCCCACTGCATCCAGGACTATCAACAGTCATCCCGACCTATGTCTTGAAGCTAAATTCCAATGACTCTGGAGGGAGACCAATGACTTTGCATAGCTCTGCCTCACTTACATTCAATTCACTTGCAAGTCAAGACATCACCTTCATGATGTCATTGGTCCTCCTCGAGAACAAAGGAGAAACAACAATCTATAAGTAGTAGTAGCTGCCCTCCGGGCAGTTCCAATTGGTCAATGCTGCTATTTTGAGAACAAAGGACAAATTACAACATGATTCTTCCTCACACTGGAGATCTTCACCTCAAGGTGGGTATTCCTATTCAAATATTGAGTAGACTGCATGGATTTCCAATTAATAGCCAGTAGCTAGTATTTATACAGCACTTCAAAGGTTGACAAAGTGATTTGCAAATGCATCTCATTTTATCCTCACAACAACCCCCCAGTTCTCATTTTAATGATAAGGAAAAAGAGAGAGGCAGAGGTTATGTGATTTGCCCAGGGTCACACAACTAGTAAATATTTGAGTTGAGATTTGAACCCAGATTTTCTTGACTCTCTCTATTTTTTACCACTTAGTTGCCTAAGTTTGATGGAGACAGGCTTACTGAAATTTTATCTGCTTCTTCCACCACATTTCTACCTTCATCCTATCACTCCAGTTGTTTCTGATACATCAGTCCCCTGTGCATACCCCAGATTCAATACCACATCTTGACACTCTCATAAATTGTCCTAGGGCCTCTCCACTAATGTGTGAAGAGCTGCTTACTTATTGTATGCTCCAAAGACATCACTACCAATCTATGGCTCTCTGAGCAAGATGGCCCAGTATACTCTAGCTCCTTGCAAGGATCGACTCACGGCACTTCCTTCATGACATTTTTCTTGAGTTCCCAGGCTTGTCAGTCTTTCCCCACTCCTAACTATTCCCAATCCCAAATGACTCTGTATTATTGGTTCTGTCTCTGGATTTATTTATTTGTGTAAACATTATTCCACCAGGTGGATTGAAGGTAGGAACTGTTCCACTATTTTATCTCTGTACCCCTAGTTCCTGACATAGAGCAGGCATTTAATAACTACTGATCGATTCATTATCCTTACCTTTAAGTATTGCAGGAACCCAGCATCAGCTATCTCAATGGAGCTTGATATTTACTGCTCTCCTCTACATGTAATGAACAGGGTTGTAGAGAAGACTTCAGAACAAAGAACATTTGGAAATATGATAATTAGTATTTCCTCAAGAGTCTTTTACCAATGAACACATTATTACCTTAAAATTACTAAAAAAAATAGTGATACTATATATAAAATTGGTTATACAAGAATTCTTAATTAGAAGGAAATTATAGCTCCCTTATGCCACTTAAGAAGAGTAGAAATATATAGAGATATAGAGTCAGCTTGGCACTGTGGATAGAACATGGTACTTAGAGTCGGGAAGACCTAGGTTCTAGTCCCATCTCTGACATATACTGACTGTATCTTGGGTAAGTTATGTAACATCTCAGGGCCACAGACAACTCTCTAAAACTTTTACTTGCAGAGTAGATTGTTATGTGCATAAGAAGACAAAGGTTCACCATCAGCAAACTTCTCTACACTGATAAAATAATATACTTTTATACCACATGAAATAATAATTGTAATAATAATAATAATAAAATATAATCGAATCATTTGATATTTAAGCCATAGGAATATATTTGAAATATAGAATGTTACAAATTTGGACGACACTGGAGGGTGTCCAAAAAAGGTGATCAGGAATGTGATGAGTCTCAATATCATACCATATGACATGAAGGTGGAAGGAGCTAAGAATGTTTAGTCAAAAGAAGACGTGAGGGGAATATGTTGTGTGAAATATGAAGGACTGTCAAATGGAAGAGGGATTTTACTTGTTCTGCTCAGCTACAGAAGATGGAGCAAAGAGCAATAAATAAAAGCTGAAGAGAGAAATTTAGGCTTGATGTAAGGAAGACATTCCTAACAATTAGAACTGTACAGATGATCTATTAAGCAACTAACAAGCATTTATTCAGTACCTACCATATGCCAGACACTGTTCTAGTTCTTGAGACTTAGAAGTACAAACAAGAAACAGACCATGCTCTCAAAGAGTTTACATTCCTGAGTTCCCTCTTGGAGAAGAGAAAGGGGAGCAGACGAGTAGAAGATTGCAGAAGCTGGTAGATGGGATCGATTGATGAGATAGTTTGGGTTAAACTCTTTTAGATTGTTGTAAGTGCAGTTTGAATGAGGAAGGGACAGAATATATTAGTGCGTGTAAGTGTGTGTGTGTGTGTGTGTGTGTGTGTGTGTGTGTGTGTGTTTGTGAGACAGAGAGAGAGATTACTGTTTGGGAAAATAAAAGATATCAACTTAAAATAAAGTTAAATAATGATTTGAACTGCCCAAAGGAAAAATGGGTCACCTTATGGAAATTGGGAAATTGTCAACAAAAGCTGGCTTGTCACTTGTGGGGATAAAACAACACCCATTGGCCATTTATCTCACCATTTAAAGGTTGCTAACAATCTTAAATGGCACATACGTGGTACAGTACATGGAGTGCCAGGCCTGTAGTCAGGAAGACTCATTTTCCTGAGTTCAAATCCAGCTGCAGACACTTACTGTGTGTCTCTCGCTGGTCTCTTAAGCCTGTTTGCCTCAATTTCACTTCAGTAAAATGTGCTGGAGAAGGAAGTAGCAAACCACTCCAGTAACTTTGCCAAGAAAACCCCAAAAACGGTCACAAAAAATAGGACATTACTGAAAAATGACTGAACAAAACAAACAAAGCAAAAAACAATCTTGCATTCCTCTATTCCTCTGAGCTTAACAATAATCTTGAGAGCTAGGTAATTAGAGGTAAAATTATCTTTATTTTGTAAATGAGGAAACTAAAACCCAGAGAGATGAAGTATTTAGGTATGGATTTAGGTATGGATCTATGGCTTCTGAAGTTCCTTTTGGCTCAAGATTCTACAGTAATAGCATGTTAATGTCTGGAAGGGCCCTCAGAAAATATGTTTTAACCTGACCATTTTACGTTGGAAGAAACTGAGACCCAGAAAAGAGTGACTGACCTGAGAATACTCAGGTAGCTAGAGGCAAGGCCAGAATTATTACTCACATCTCTTGACTCCCACTTTAGGGCCCTCTTCCTGGCAGCAATGTGCTAATACTGTTATAGATTAAATACTGAATCTCAAAGTAGTTATTTTCTTTAATATAAATGGCCTTTGTGCAGTTTAAACTGCTCTTTTCCTAGCTGGATTTGCAGCCAAATAAATCCATCATTGAATTCTTTCATAGGAAGATGTCATGAGTGGTTGTTTCAGAACCAAATAATTTGACCAGATTTGTACAAACATTGCTAAAAGACTTCTGGAAATTATTTTCCCCAACCCAAATCCATTTCTCTCATCCTAGATGACAAAATTGATACAAAAGGATCTGTTATGTTTTTTGTCCTGAGGTGACTTCACAGAATCTCAGAATTTCAGTCCTTGAAGAGGCCATTTCTTCAAAGTTAGTCCTGAAGAAGAATCTTTTCTAAGTCATGTCAAACCAATGATCATCCACCCTCTGCCTAGAGACCTCTAGGGAGGTATAATCCATTTTTTTTTTGACGCAATAACATTTGAAAAACTTTTGAGTTTTGTCCCTCCCATCAAATCTACATCTGTGACATTGCAACATCAATCTGTTTCTCCAGGTTCTATTCTTGGGGCCAAGCTGACCAAGTTTAATTCTTTTATACTATAAAAGTCTTTCATTTACTTGGAGACAGCTGTCACACCCTTAGGTGGCACAGTAGTTGGAATATCAAGATTCAGGAAGACTCATTTTCCTGAGTTCAACTCCAGCCTCAGACACTTACTAGCTGTGGGACCCTGGCAAAGTTATTTAACCCTGTTTGCCTCAGCTCCTCATCTGTAAAATGAGCTGGAAAAAAAATGGCAAACCATTCCAGTAACTTTTCTAAGAAAACCCAAAAGAATCAATGCTACTGAAAAAAAAATGACTGAGTAATGACAACAAAAAAGTAAAGTCCTCCCCCATCTTCAATTCTCTTGGATTTATATTCTCATTTCCTTCAGTTGATCTCACATGACATGATCTATGACTTCCAGTTCCCTGTGTTCTTTTTCCTATATAAACTTGCTTATTCTTTGAATCTATCAAAGAGCAATGAACAAGAATCTGTTGTGTACTAGGTACTGTGTTAAACTCTGGAGATATAAATACAAATGGGAAATAGCTCCTGTGCTTAAGGAGCTTATATCTCCCCCACCTGCTCCTTCTTGCCTTGTCTCTATCTGGAATAGCTACTTCTTATGGGAGCTCCAGAAAGGACCCTACCTCCATCTCAATATACATACCTTCCTCCCTGATGCTTAGCCAACCCTGAATAAGTGAAAGCTTCTCTACCCCATCATATCTTGAAAGACCCAAACCATGCTTCCTACGCTACTTACATATTCTATGTGGTGTACGGGTATTCAAGGAAGACTAATGCCTCTGGTGGAAGAACTTCTGAGCCCTTTTCAGGGCCACTTTCCACCTTTGGTGACCAATCGATCACCCAACCTATGCCTCCAAGAAGCTGTAGCATGTACGGTGCCCACATGCTAGTAAATTGTTTTGGTTGACAGGCTAAACCACGTTGAGGGTAACCAACAGGCTTCAAACCCAGAGGTGAATTAGCAGAGTGTCTACCCCAAGTATGTGAAGACTTCCTCCAGTGCAATGGGCAGATGAGAATAATTTGTTCCAATGGCCATGAAGGCAGCTGAAACAAGCATTGTGGAGGATTTAGAGGTTGGTTCAACATTAAAGATGCCAAAGTTAACCACTGTAACCAGAGCCATCATCAGTTTTTTTGACTTTTATCTTGCCACTGGACTTTAATGACTCTGGAAGAGAGTAAAGCTGATGACTTTATATAACTCTGCCTCATTTAAATCCAATTTATGTGCTAGCCAAAAAATATCACCCATACCGTTTTATTATTTTTACCTAATTCACAGTCCTGTGGTGATGGTCAAGTGACAAAGCAGCAGATGCGGATATACTTGGAACTGTAGTTACAACCATACACACAGGCAGCCCAGGCCATATGGTCATCTTTTCACTAGACTGAAGCAATAGTGGGATTTGGTAATCCCTTGGGTATCTGATCAGCCTTTTTTAAGGACCACACTGCTTATTTTGTGGCATGAGGAATGGGCTAGAAAAAGTACCCTAAAAATTGTTTGCTTCACTCCACCTAACCCTGGTCTGCTTACCATGGCAACCAGTTAACCTGCAGTTAAAACACACAAAAATGTACAAAAAACTTTTGCAAAGATGATTCCACTCATCATTGCTACATGAAATATGTGCATGCTTATGGACAACATGAAATCCAGTAGACTTGAAAGAAAAATTGCTCTTATTGCAAAAGAAATCAGCAGGTATCTTGGACTGGTACTGGACCACCCAGCATGGTATGCCTGTATCAAAGAACACACTGTGCTCTAAGCAAATCAAAGTTGCAGTAGCTCAAAAGAAATGATAGATGCGCAAATTTAGAGATATTTCCACTTCAAATGTTTATATGGATTATTTGTGCCTGACCTGTGGTAGAGTCTACTGAACTAGCATCAGTCTGATCAGCCACAGTTGGACACATTGGACCTTGACATCAACATATTGATGTCATTTTAATCCTTTTTGAGCAAAAAGGATGACAACCTATAGTAAATCCAAGTCATTTCTATTCATCTTGCCACCTACTGGGTGCATACACTGCTTCTTCTCCTTCTCACTCCTGATTTAATGCTTCTTGCTCTTGGAATAGGAATCGGATCATTATTACCATTGTTATTTGTGAACAGTTCCTGATAATTCAATGTAACCTAGCTCTGTTCACCAGCCCTGTGAAACTCTAAGCCAAAGCTCCCTGCTTTGTGTTTGTGCTCTTTCAGAATATAAGTAAACTCCTTGAGGTCAGGAAATGTATTACTTTTGTGTTGTATCTCCAGTGCCTGGCAAGAAATAAATACATAAGAGGCAGCAAGGTGGCGCAGTGGATAGAACACTGGCCCTCAAGTCCTCAAGTCAGGGGGATCTGAGTTCAAATCTGACCTCAGACCAAACACTCGACCCTTAACTAGCTTTGTGACCCTAGGCAAGTCATTTAACCCCAGTTGCCAAAAATAAATGAATAAATAAACAAATGAATGAATAACTAAATAAACAGACAGACAAATAAATAAATTAATGAACAAATGAATAAATAAATACATACATACATAATAAATGGTTCTTATTGATTTGATTTGACCAAAACTCCCTTCTCTGTTCACCTTTACCTTATATACACGGACTTCCTCAATTAGAATGTAAGTATATTGAGTGCAGAGACTGTTTCACTTTTGTATTCTATTCCCAATACTTTGTACAATTCCTGACACATAGTAAATGTTTAATTAATGTTTTTTTTAGTTAGACAATCATCAACAAATATTTATTTTTAATTAAATTTATTTTTTTCAAATAGCAAAAAAAATCTATTCTATACTCACTATAAAAAAAAGTAAAAAGAAAAACAAAACCTTGTCGAGCATTCACTAAGTGCTTACTATATAGCAGAGATTGAGCTAAAATTGTTGGGTATACAATTCATTCATCTGACAACCACAGCAATTCAATTCAACTCAATCCAATAACTATTTATTAATTGCTTTCCATTTGCAAGACCCCTAGCTGGTGCTAGGAAGACAATGATTAAAACAATAAAGCCCCAACCCTCAAGCAGCTTATATTCTACTGGGAAAAGACAGCATAGCTTATAGATAAATGAAAACAAAGTAGTCGTCTGAGCCATGGAATCTTACCAAAATGGTGACCAGTAAAATATCAAGAGATTTTCAAAAGACTTTCATGAGCAGGTGGCACATTATACTGTAGCCACATATTCAATTCACTCTGTGAATCTTTGTCAAAAAACACATTTGAATGAAATAGTTTCCATGATATAACCGGGAAAAAAAAGTGTCAACAAAATTCCCATTCAACAACTGGTTATGAATATACTAAAATATTATTACATTTAAAAAAAAGAAAAAAATTTCTAAGGAAAAAGAATCAAAATAATTAGGATTTAGAAGGGCAAAGACAACTGAATTTTAAAAGTTCATCTTTTATTAATCACATACATTTTGCATAAGGAGATTATTTTTATGAGCATGGGCTAACAACACAATTACTGTACATAATCATTGGAACACTTTTCTGGATGATAATTTAATGCTGATTTGCAAAACCATCATTTTTTTTTCTGGGAGTTAGATAAGCTAACTTCAATATGGTTGTTTTCTTAATCATAGATCTGCTTTAAGCCCTGCTGCTACAGGCCAATAATTCACATTTGACTTTAAAGCATTACTAGCTTCCACCTGATAAATTCTGCTCAGGCCAGTTTCCCCAAGGAAGCCAAGAGGCTGAGATGAAGAAAAATGCAAGAGTGAGCACGAATTGTCACTTTGACCCATGGCCTTTGACCATGTGCATAAGTTCATTGAATGCTTAAGTTCATATTTTCTCAGCCATATCACATGATGAAACAATTTCCATATTTATATCCTTGGAATTCAGAAAGGCAATGGCAATGACTCTGTGCCTAATGGACAGAGTGTTTCAGTTATCCTTCATCTGCACCATGGATACATTTTCACAGATAGAACTCCAAGGAGAAATAGAGTTGCCCATTTGAGGTGTCTTTATTGACTGATGGGTACTGTCAGGAAGCCACTGAGAAGAAACTAGACTTTAACAAAAAAAAATTCAGAGAAAGCACAACCTAAATAACAAAGTGAATTGGAGATGAGAATAGAAAATCACTATGCATTTTGCCTCTAAGGACTTATCTATATTTCATTTTCTGTGGAGACCGAGTAGTAATTAACAGTGCTAATGTCTGATTCCAGTTTAAAATGGAAACATTTCATGAATAAGGCTTATTCTTCCCCACAACCTCACTTGGTAGGAGCAAGATGTCATTCTTGAAGATAATTAAGTCTCAGTAGGAAAGGAAGAAGGGCAGGAAGGAAGGTAGGAAGGTAGGCAGGAAGGGAAGGAAGGAGGGAAGGAAGGAAGGAAGGAAGGAAGGAAGGAAGGAAGGAAGGAAGGAAGGAAGGAAGGAAGGAAGGAAGGAAGGAAGGAAGGAAGGAAGGAAGGAAGGAAGGAAGGAAGGGAAAAAAAGGCAGGCAGGAAAGAAGGAAGAAAAAAAGGCAGGCAGGAAGGAAGGAGGGAGGGGAAGGAAGAGAGAAAGGAAGGAAAAGAGGTAAGAAAAGAGAGAAGAACGGAAGAATGGTGGGAAGGAAGAAAGGAGAAAGGAAGGAAGGGAGGAAGAAAAGCAGGGAAGGAGGAACAAAATAAAAATAAAACCTGCTGTGTGATTTTAGGAAAATCACATCTTTTCAGTTCTCAGTTTCCTCATTGATAAGAAATGTGTTAGAGGGATGTTGAACTAGATTCACCATTATCTTTTTATTCATAATCATTACAAATAGATTATGTTCTAAGTTTAACCAAGTTTTTTTTTTATATTAACTGTATGAGATAGTAAAAATAATATTACTCTCATTGTAAAGGATGAAAAAACTGAAACTGAAAGTATTCATACATCTTTGCCATAGTCACCCAGCTAGTAAGCGTCAGAGATTGGTCTTCCATCACTATGTCTTCCCATCCTAGTTCACTATTGCTTTTTCAGCCATGCTTTCTCTAAAGCTTGATCTTGCTCTAACATTCTAAGATTTTATTAAATCAATAGAACAAGATAGGTCTAGAGCTAGAAAGATTATCAGAGGCCAAGTAGATCATATTTCTACAAACGATGGAATTGAGTACCAGAGAGAAATAGTTTGCCCAAAGGCCCATAGCTAGCATGAGGCAGAGTTGGGGTGTGAATCTGGGTAATCAGATCACAAGATAAGGAAGCCAGAGCACAAATGGCCCTCAGAGACTATGTAGTCCAACTATTTCATTTTATTAATGAGGAAAGTGAAGTCCAGAGTATTCATAGTATCATAGGAACATAAAATTAGAACTGGAAAAGATCTCAGAAGCCATTTAGTCCAGCCTTGGTCATTTGCCAAGGTCACATACGTATTAAGTGGAGAGCAAAGATAGACTATAAAGCTAGGTCCTCTGCCTCCAAATCTGATCTTCCTTTCACTTTATCACACTTCTTTGCACCTTTTCTTAACTTAGTCTACTGTAATTTTCTTAATCTAGAAATTCCCTAAATTAGAAATGCCATAGTAAAAAGAAAACTGTCTTCATTATAAAGCGCTGTTGACAAGATAGGCCTTTCTTGTTTTCTATCAGTGATGACAGGAGGCAAATTAGTATGTCATTTTCAAGGAAAGCACCCACCGGAAGATATAAGGCCAGAGTGCAAGATTGTGCAGTTATTTCTAATCAAATAGGATGTAGGGGAAGGTCTTGGTAGAAGATTCAGCATTATATTTCCATTCTTTTTGTAAGTATGCTTAACATTCCTCTAGAAGTCAAGAATTCAAGAGCTCCCATAACCTGTCTATCTGGTTCCCCTGGCCTAGACCCATATGGTTAAGAACACATGTAACCACACACCTCTTCCTCTTCCTGTCCATAGGCAGATCTATGCATGCTGGGTTTAGAAACATTTAGTATGTCCCTGCTTGTCCTTCTCTGCCTTCATGGAAGCCTAAATTTTATCCCTTGGTTTTACATATTCTGTGCTCATCTCCCATAGGCTATTAGTTCTCTGATCTCAGAAAGGTGCATAGATAGATAGATTGACAGACAGACAGACACATAGATAGATGATAGATGGAGAGATGGATGGGTAGCTAGATTGATAGATGGATAGACATGATGGAGATAGGTATAGATGGATGTATGTATGGATGGATGGATAGACAGATAGATATTATTTATTGTTTGCTATGTTCCAGCTACAGTACTAAGCATTGGAGTTAGAAAAATAGGAAAACAAAACAGTCTCTACTCTCTAGGAGCTTACATAGAATAAGATAAAACAGATATAATGGGGAGCTAGAAAGTGAGGGAGGCTGGTGGAAAAAAAAAAGACATGTTCTCCATTCTAAGCATCCACTGGAGAATCTTGAGAAATGGAGAGTAAAAGCAGTGTGGTCGCATCTTCTCATGATATGGCAGTTCTAGGCAGGAACTCACCAGTCACTGAGTAGGCCCTATATTGCAGTTATCCCCAAGGTGCTGAGGGTGGAGGAAGCTGGAGGATAGAGGGAAGTGTCAGTCAATAAGCATTATTAAGTGCCTACCATTTAGCACTGTGCTAAGATCTGGGGATACAAAGAAAAGCAAAAGACAATCCTCTGCTCTCAAGGAGCTCATAGTGGAAATCAGCATTGCTTGGCCTTGTCATGTATCTTTCTAACGATGATACATTCCTTAACTTAACTCCCATGCCTCTTACCAGAACAGCTCAAAGAGTTGGCTCGCATCCATCACAACTCAAGTCAATCAATTCATTCTCAATCAAAAGATTCAATCTACATGAATCTACAAGACTCAAACTACATGAAGCAATGAGGTAAGTAGGTAGCACAATGAATAGAGTACAGAGATTAGAGTCAGGAAGACCTGAATTCAAATTTAGTTCAAATTTAGCCTCAGAAATTTACTAGTTGTGTGACACTGGACAAGTCACTTAACTTTTGTTTGCCTCAGTTTCCCCAACTGTCTAATGGGGATAATCAATAGCACCTATTCACCTCACTGTGTTATTACAAGGATCAAATGAGATAATATTTGAAAATTGCTTAGAATAGTCCCTGGCAGATAGTAGGTATTTAATATTTCCTTCCTTGCTTGCTTCCATCATGAGCTATGAATGACTTGAAATGATTTGACAAGCATAGAGGCCAATGAAATTACTTAATTCTCTTAAGCATTAGTACTGGTAGAGGTGGTCAGTTGATCCCTGGCTGGGAGTGGGTGGGTGGGGCTTCATACTCCCTGCTTATCATATTCCATGAACTAATATTTGTTTCCAGTTCTCTGATCTCCTCTCTGTATCTCTCTGAAGGGCTATTTTTTTTTAATATAACTGACCCCTCATGCATAATTAAAGAGCTGCAGTTCTCTTCAGAAATACTTAAGGTTGGCCCTGATGGACAAAGCCTTACACCATTTGCAAAGTGAATCATCTAATATATTAGGAGGATAAAATGTAAGTACACTTTCTGAGTTTATCATATGTTCTGGCCAAATGATAAGTCTCTTTACATGGATGTTGTTTGTATCCCCTATCAGCAATTGGGCGTCAGTCAATTAAGAAGCATCTGGCAGACACCTGCAGTGGACCAGGCATTGTGAATGGAGCTTTGGCAAGAAAGAGAAAGAGGAGCCATTCCTGCTCTCAAGGAGCTCACTTTCCCGGAATCTTGGTTCAGATAACCTGCCTCACTGTGTGACTGAGCTGTGAGTGACATCACAGGTTGTCAGTTTCCTCTGTATACTTGTAAAATGGTGATGATAATGCAAACCACATTCAAGGACTAAACGAGATGATAAACACAATGTACATTAACAGTCTTAAAGTGCTATGAGAATGTGAGTTATTATTAAGAAGGCAGATAGCCACTGATCCAAGTATGGAGTTTTTTGTAATGCAAGAGAGGAGAAATAGCCCTTCTTGATTTTCAAAGGTATATATGTATATATGTGTTTATGTGTATATACATAGACACTCATCTATACACATATATAAATACACATATATACGAGTAACATTTATGTATATGTATATATACATTTATTCATACATGGATGCATATATTTACATGTACATGTTATTTAAATACATATATCCATACACATGTATATATATATATATATATGTATTTATATACATATATCTTTATATCTATTTATATCTATATTTGTTTCATTTCAGTCATATCTGACTCTTCATGACCCCATTTGGGATTTTCTTGGCAAAAACACCAGAGTGGTTTGCCATTTTCTTCTCCAGCTAATTTTACAGGTGAGGAAACTGATGCAAACAGGGTGAAGTGACTTCTCAGAGTCACACAGCTAGTAAGTGTGTGAGGCCAGGTTTGTACTCTGGAAGATGAGTCTTCCTGATTCCAAGCCCTTTCCTCTATCCACGGCACAACTTAGCTGCCCAAATTTTGTATACACATACATACATGCATACATATATATATATATATATATATATATATGTGTGTTTATACACACACACACACACACACACATACACACACACACATATGTATATATGCAAATATATATACACAATATAAGTTTTTGTTGTTCAGTCTTTTCAGTCGAATCTCACTCTATGCAACCTCATTTGAGGTTTTCTCAGCAAAGATACTGGAGTAGTTTGCCATTTTTCTCTCCAGCTCATTTTACAAATGAGGAGATGAGGAAAACAGGGTCACGTGGCTGGTAAGTGCATAAGGCCAGATTTGAACTCAGGAAGATGAGTCTTCCTGACTCCAAACCCTGCTCCCTATCCACTGCACCATCTAGCTGCCCTAATATGCATATATACATGCATACAAATATACATATACAATTATATATACATATACATGTACATATACAGTCCTCAAAGCCTTAATGCAATTTTAAGCTGCAAGCTAATAAAATAGTTTGGAAGGTTAATTATTTACATTTTAAAATATTGAAATGTTTCCTATTAAAACTCAACATAATCACCTTCTTGTGCTATTTATCACTCTAATCAAGTTTGTAAAAACTTTCATCAACAGCTTCTCAGTGACTGAAAGGATTATATTTATAATCCTAGCATTAAGGTCATTCAGGGGATGAGATTTTAAATCATACATGGCAGTTTTAATGTAATCTTACAGGAGAAAGTCTACTGGAGACATAGCAGGCCATTGTGGTGGTATTGTCCAGAATATTACACTATTTTTAAAAAAATTTCAAAATTCACAGAACTCTAATTATAAAATGCATTTAAATAATTAAACTTTCAAATGATGTACTTCTGAAATAATTAAGGATTTAAAATGAACTAATATTTTTTGAATGAAAATAAATGCTTATCTTTGGACAGAGAGGATAGAGGGATAGGGCATATCAGAGAAGTGGATAGTTAGGAATTCTGCAGGAGTTGCTTTTTACTGGTAGCTTCTAGTAGTCATCAAGCAGTCAACCTTCCAGCCAGACATCAGCTATTCCATGAACTTGACATTCCACCTCCCCCATGAATACCTTTGGATAGGCGATCCCCCATGTCTGCAATCACTCCTTCCTCATCTCCACCTCCCAGAATTTTTGTCATGGTTCATGGCTTGAGTCAGCTGCTGCCCTCTCAGGAAGCCTGCCCTGACCTTCATACTTGGGGGTCCTCTCCCCACCTTGTCAAGGACCCTTACATTTACTTCTGTGAATGTGCTGTTCCTCTCTAGAAGAGTGGAAGTTCCTTGAAAGCAGGGGCTATTTAGTTTCTGTTTTTGTCCCCCGAGGGACTATTAAGTGTTTCATAAATGTTTGATGAATTAGATTCAATTTATTTGGAAGCTACAGAGATGTAGACTTAGGCTGAAAAACAGCAACATTCAAAAGTAAAATGGTTTATTTAGAGACATATTGGGCTCACACATTCTGGAGGTGCTTTCAGCTATAATTTCATGACTTATTGGGATGTCTTGTAGACAGGAACCTTACTCATACTGCAAATTTATCGCTGCAAGAGATCTTACAAGCCTTTTTGTCTAGCCCTCTCAGTAGGTGAGGAAACTGAGGCACTGAGAAGTGACTTGCCTAAAGTCATATAGTTAGCAAGTCTCTGAAAAATGATTTGAATCCAGGTCTTTCTCCTCCATGTCAAGTGTGCTACCCATTACACATAGCTGCCTCCTGAGTCAGAGGTCCCTTACAACTAGGATTTAGTAGAACATTTTATAGAGGGAATCACCATCAACCTTTGGATAAGCATGTGCCGAGCATCTCTGATCTTAACTAGTATGATCTCTGGACAGAAGGCACAATTTGCCATTGGTTTATACTCTACTTGCATAGTCTTTAAGAAATAAGTTATTTCCACACCATGATAAGGCATCACAGGGGAAATTTCAGGCAGGCCAGATTACAAATGATGGGATTAAGCCAAGTTCAATCAGTATAATCATTATGCCCTTTGCTGGACACAGAGCTGCATCTTCTCCCCCTCCCTTACTAATAGTGAGCTAGTACCCTCAGAACTACCCTCCATTCATTTTGAATATATTTTGTATATAATTATACTTAGAATTAAGAATCCTGAGGGCAATAATTGTTTAGTTTTTTGTCTTCTTTTTGTCCAGTGGTTTGACATCTGGAAAGCAGCAACAAAGAAGGTGTTTGATATTCTCTGTTCTCCACAAATTTATTTTCTAAGAAGGATAAGCTACCACAAAATCACAGAATTTCAGTGGTCTAACCTGGACTTGAGAAAGCTCCCCTCTATGAAATACCCAATATGTATTTGAATCCAAATTGTTAAAGTGCTCAAATAAGAAGGAAGCCATAAATTCTTGAGCTAGCCCATCTGTTACATTTTCATTAGGTTAACCATTAAGAAGGTTTTTCCCATGTCTAGATCAATTTGCCTCTTTGCAGCTTCCATATATTCCATCTAGTTTTATCATCTAGGGCCAAACAGAAAGAGTATAATATCTCTTCTGAATGTTAATCTTACAATGAAGACACTTATCATGTCTCCCCTGAGTCTTCTTTTCCCCTTGTTAAGCATTCCCAGTTCCTTCAACTACTGTTCATGTGGCATGCACTTGTGGTCTTTTACTAACCCAGTTGCTCTTTGGACTCTCCCTTGCTAATTAAGGTCCTTACCCATCTGTAGTACTCAAAAATGGACATGCTTTTCCAGACATGACTTGACCAGGGTAGAATATCATAAAATTATCATTGATTTATTCCTAGAAGCTATCTGTCTCTTAATATAGCCCAAGATACCATTAGCTTTTTTTTCCCTACCACATTAGACTTTCATGGAGTCTTCCAAATCTCAGTATCACACAGCTGAATCATAGTAATCTTTAGTTCACTAAAAAATATCTATTTTCTCTCAAACTTTTGTCTAATCCTGACTCTTTCATATTACACTGATGAAGTTAATTTCTTGAACTGAAGTATAAGAATTTACATTTATTTCTATTAAATTTCATTTTATTAAATTCATCCCTATCTTCAAGCTTGTCAATATCTTTTTTTTTTAATTTGGACTGTCATCTAGTGTGCCGGATATCCCTTAGATTTTGATCGTCTGTAAGTTTCATAAAGTCTCATCTATGCTTTTATCTGAGTCAATGATTGGGAGAAAGAATAACATAATAAAAAAAATTGCTGGGTTTGAAGTCAGAGGACCCAGGTTCAAATCCAGGTAGTGCCACTTGATATCTGTATAACCTTGGACAAGTCACTTAACCATTCTTGGTTTCAGTTTCTTCACTGATAAAGTGAGGGGTTGGACTAGATGATATGTAACCTCCCTACCATAATGATGTTCCATTGATAAAAATATTAAACAGCTAAAGGTAAATTGCAGATCCCTGGGAAACTTCAGTATAGACCACCTTCCAAGTGAACATAGCATCATTGATGGCTCCTGTTTAAGAATGGCTAGTCCTGGATTCATCTAATTATATTACTATGTATCCCATCTCTCTCAATATTTCCTGCAAGAATATCCCTCAAGGTGATTAATAGGATAAATTTATTGCAAACATATGCAGAGCAATAGTTCCTCAGATATTGGCGGAAGAATCTTTGGTCAGCAGTACTCCTAGCCTCAGAATGGCCTAGGTGGGGCCTAGGCAAGTCACTTTACCACTGTCAGCCTCAGTTTCCTCAATTGTAAAATTGGGATAATAATAGCACTTACCTTTCAGGATTGTTGTGAGGATGAAATGAGATAATGTAAATGAAGCATTTTGTAAAATTCAAAATATGATATAAGTGCTAGTCGTCATCATCATCGTCATCATCATCATGTATTTTTTGGTCTCTGATTTCGGAACACGGGTTCTGGATGGTCAGTTTTCCCTGATATACCAGTCTAATATCTGAAGAAAAAAAAGGCCACTGCTCCCCATCCTCCAAGAAATAAGATTACTTAATTCCAGGTATACCCTATTTTAGATAAAGCTGTATTCATTCCTTGTGATTTTCTTTCTATGTTTTCTACATTTTTTCTATCAGTCTCTACACAGAATAGAATTGTGCCATGAATTGAAGTTAGGCTCATTGGTCTACAGATTTCAAACTTTATTCTTTTGCCTTTTTGTTAAAATCCACATGTCACTTACCCTCTGCGGTCTTTCCCCACCACTGTTTTCATCTGTCATCAGTAGAATAAGGCTGCTAGTAGCCCAGCAATCCTATTTGACAATTCTTTCAGTACCCTAGGATGAAGTTCATCTGTATCTGGGGATTTGAATCCACCAAAGGTGGTTAAGTGCTCACCTCTTAATGTTTCCTTCCTTAAGTATTAATTCTTTATCAGCCTTTTTAGTCCAAAACTGTGCTCCTCAGCAAAAGGAATAGAAACATATGAGAGTTGAGGAGTTCTCCTTAATTTCCTCTAACAGTTATTTCATTCTATTCATTATGAATAATTATTCCTTCTATCATTCCATTACTTAGAATTCCTAGCTTCTTTCAAAGCTCAGCTCAGGCACCATTCTCTATGCAAAGTCATTTTTGATTCTACAGATGCTAGTGTCTACTCTCTCAAAATCACCATGAATTTATTTTGTATATAATTATCTTGTATAAAATTATTTATATAATGTATTATGTTGTATAATTATTGACACATAACATGTAAGCTCCTTGAGGACAGGCACAGTTTCAGCTTTGTCTTTTGACCCTTAGCACCTAGTAAGTTGCCTAATAATTAGTTCTTGATCAATTTCCCTAAAAACCTAAAAAAGCAAACAGCATTTGTTGACCTTGGGTCACCTTGTTAACCTTTGCTCAGCACTCAAGAAATTTTTTTTTTAATTGAACGTGAGCATGACAAAGATCAACAAATGTGAGCATTTCTGTATACAAAGAACAACAGGGAAAAAAGGGTTTGTATATGAAACTGTGAACTGCTGTTACTTACAGCTGGGATATTAAAAAAAAATAGACATGAGATAATACATTCTGGTACATGTACTGCCCTACTTCTGAACATCTTTTTACTCTCTTCTGTGTAATTTCTCAATGTTTCATTGGCATTCCTTTATTTAATGAAATTATTTTTCAAAAGATTATGCCCTTGTATTCAGCATCCATTACCTACCCTTGCATCCAAGTTCCTTATGTTTTTTTTCCTAAATGTAACTTGGTTAATGAGCTCTCTGTCCTTTAATATTGCTCTCTTTAATTATTGTTTTCTTCTCTCCTCACTGTGGGGCCATTTCTCTTTTTGCCTTCAGAATTTCATTTATGAGAAATTCCCACCCCTCTTGGAATAACTTCTGGTGAAGTTTAGTCTATGGGGTATTAACTATTCTTCCTCAGGAGCCTTGAAATCTGCTCTCCCCCAAATTGACAGTGACTGTTAGAATTATGCTCACTTTACTAACCTTGGCCATCACAAAACCCAAGACAAGTGACAGAATATATCGGAAACAGAGTTGGGGTGAGTATCAGAAGGCCTGTTTTCACATCTCAACTCTGCTACCTACTACCTGTGCAAGCTTGATCTAATCTCTTTCCTTCTCTGCTTTTGTAGTTTCCTCACCCATAAAAGGAGGGGATTGTACTAGATGAGCCCTGAAAATTCTACTAAATCTACTACCCTGTGACGAATTATGCAGAGAATTACAAAACAGGTGCATGGATACTATAGAAAGAAAAGCCCATTTTTCTCTTTGTGTTATCTCCTGAAGGGAGAAGTGTGTGTGTGTGTGTGTGTGTGTGGGGTAAGAGTGAGCCTGGATTTGGTGTCAGAAGAAAGGATTCCAATAGTGATTCCACAGTTTCCTTTATGGGCTTCCCCACCCCCATGTTAAAATGAGTGCCATACAAAACTCTCTTATAAGTAACCTTCTAAACCTAAAATCGTGGGACCCTGTCAAGTTGAACTGAAACCCTTTCACTCCTCTTTCTAGCTGATAAAAACCCTGAGCCTCTAGACACTTCTTAAACATTTCTCACTTTTAATTGCATCCTTTTTTGGCCCAGGAAAGAAAGTGTTCTTAATGCCCTGAATCTTCAGTTGTCAATTTCACCTTCTTTTCTGGAACATATCATTTCCACAACCAAAGGCATTGAATAGGTTACTGATTTTTGTGCCAAAGAAAAAGAGCTCCTACTTGCTCAGGGCAGTTTTCGACCTGCCTTGAAATCCATTTAACTGACTTACTCATGGCATTCCTTGAATCATTTGAATTTCTATCAGAAATAGGATTAGCACCTTTTAGCCAGACTCTGTTCAGCATTTAAGAGGTTCAAAGGCTTATATTCTTGTCTGTTATATCACTCTGGACAAAATAAACTAGAACCAAATGGGAGCTATGCCAATTGTTAACTCATCTTAACATGAAAAAAGATTAGCAGCTCAGTTTCACTCATCAGTTCAACAGCTTTAATTTTTCGGTTTATCTTTTCCAACTGTTCCCTGGAAACACATGTCACCAGGAGAAAGAAGGGCAGGTATGTGGAAATTGATTTATGGCTGAAATGTAAAATTGCATCAGATGTGGGGATTGTAACTACTTTTCCGGATCCTGGATGGCCTGAGATCCACTCATCAGACTGGGAGAAATTGCCAAGTTCTGTTCTCTCCTGGAAGTCACTTGGGTGGTTCATGTGGACAGTGCCAACCTCTTTAACTTCAACAACAAAGGGACCCCTAGGTTCTTTTGCCCTAATCTCACCTAGACTGTTGTAACAGCATCTGCCTGGTTCCCCTGCCTCAAGACTCCCCGCTCCAATCAATATAACACACAGCTGCAGAAGTGATTTTTATAAACTGATGATGTCCAACTCCCCCCTGCCATTCAATAACTTGCATTGGTACTCCATCACCTCCAGGTTCACATATAAAGCCCCTCTATTTGGGATTTGAAGCTCTTCACAAGCTGGCTCCTTCCTACCTTCCCAGGATTCCTACACTCCCATTTACACACTGTATAACACAGCAACCCTAACCTACTTGGTGTTTTTTGCATGTGACATCACATTTTCTGACTCTGTACTTCTGCAGTAGCTAGCCTTTATTCCCTGAATGCTCTCCCCACCTTATCTAAGCTTCCCTGGCTTTCTTTGAGACTTAGCAAAAATCCCAGCTTCAGTAAGAAGCCTTCCCAATCCCCCTTGCTGCCATTTCCTTCAGGTCCCAAGGTTACCTTTTGCCTACTGAGCATGTCTCTTCTTTGCACTTATTTATAAATATGTTATCCTCCCCATTTAAATGGAATCTCTTTGAAGGCAAGAACTGGTTTATATTTTGTTTTTTCCTTGCATTCGCAGTGCTTGGAATAGTTCATAATACATAATAAATGCTTATTTATAACAAACACTTTTTGATTGACTGACATGGTTATGTCTGGAGTTTCCCACATAATATATGGACTGACCATAAAGATGGAGTCAGTGGATCTGGGTTTGAATCTTTCTTCTGCTATTATGATCAGTATGACCTTGATGATTTCTAAGTACTTTCTACTTCAACATCAACCAATCAATCAACGAACAAGCATTTATTAGGTGCTGACATTATCTCCAACATTGTGCCAGGTGCCTAGGAGTACAAAAAACAAAATAAAACTATCCTTGTCCTCAAGGACCCTGGATTCTGTTAGGGAAGACAGTATTTATATTCATAAGTATATGCAAAATATATACAAAATCAATGCAAGTTGGATTGTTCAGGGGAACCCTAACAACTGCATGGGGCAGGGGAGAGGAATGGCAGGAAAGGCTTCACGTGGAAACTAGTACTCGAGTAGTACTGAAGTGAACAGGGAATTTTTAGAGGTAGATAGGAATAGGAAGTGCATTCTGGATATGGATAAAAGCCAAAGCAAAGTCACAGTGATGGGAAATCCAATGAATCCCATGTATGAGGAATAGTCAGGAGGATATTTGATTAAATTGTAGAGTGGTTGAAGAGGAAAAATGTACACTAGGTTGGGAATGGTGGGTTGAAGATGGGCTTGGGGGGTCTCCAGATTCCAAAGAGAGATTATTATATTTGATCCTACAAGTAATTATTGACTATTGAAACAACAAGTAGGGGGAAATGCATCGGTCAGCCCTGCTATTTAGGAAAATCACCTCAGCAGCTGAATGGAGGAGGGATTAGGGAAGGGCAAGGGAAGTAGAGAAACAGGGAAACTGATTAAGTTATTACTACTATAGGCTAGAAGTGAGGATGGCTTTTTGAGTGGAGAGATGGCAATGGATCTTACCATTCCTGGCCAAAGATGCCTAACAAAATGGTCAGAAATGTCACCTCTGTTTCTCTTCTCCTTTCCTCTCCTCCCTTCTCCTCCCATCTCATCTCCTTATTTATCATCTCTTGTCTTGTGTTCTTCTCTCCTTTCCCATTGCTTCCCTTCCCTTCATTATTTTCTGTTTTTTTGAGCTTCCTTCGTTGACTACCAGTTTCTGTTTTCCCATTTATTGCTTTTTTTCTGCTTCAATCTCTATATACTTTCTAGTTTTTTTTTCTTTTCATGCTACCTATACCAGTCAATGGCTTACATAAGCCTCCCCATCTACAAACACATGAATGATATTGTTTAGCATACACTTACTTTCTTTAACTTTTAAAAAAAGTTTTACTGATACTTTTTATATCATAGTTATTTCCTGATAAACTCCCTATCCGGTTAAACACTCTCACATGGGGGAAAAAATAAGAAAGCAAAACCAACCTACCCAGTGACCTTGTCTATATGACATTTCCCATCAATAATATTCCTCCTCCTTACCAGGAGGAAGAGAGTATGTTTAATTATCTATTTACCTAGTTCAAAATTGTTCATTACCAATCCTATTCAATTCAATCTCATTTGACAGTCGTTAACTCAACATCTTTTATGTGCCAGGTATGGGGGTATAAAGACAAAATCAGTTCTTACCCTCAAGGAGCTCATATTTGATTGGAGGGCATAAAATGTAAATAGACATGAAAAAGTCATGTGTGTATGTCTACACATATGCATTGTTCATATGTGTGTCTTGTGTGTGTGTGTGTGTGTGTGTGTGTGGAGGCAGGAGAAAGGACCAATGACTCTGGGACTTTTGAAAGGCAAAATGCAAGCTGAGTAGTGAATGAAGTCAAGGATTCCAAAGGCAGAAGCAATGAGGAGTGAATTGCAGCCTTGAGAAATGACATATACAAAGGCAGGAGATGGACGGCAAAGTTCTGGGAAGGTGGAAGGACCAGGGCACAGGGTACCATATGTAAAAGGTAATAGTGTGAAATAAATCCCAAAAGGTAGGATAAAGTCAGATTGTGAGGGGAATTTGTATTTTATCTTAGCGCAATAAGGAGTCCCAGACAATTCTTCAGTAGGAGCCCTTAACCAAGGCATTCTTAAAGAAGACTGTTTTGGCAGTTCTATGGAGAATGGCTCAGAGAAGAAAGCCTGGAACAGGAAGAACAACTGGGAGGCTATTGTAGTAGCCCAGGGGAGAAGCAATGAAGAACTGAGCAAGGTTGGTGGATGTGTAAATGGAGAGACAGTGGAGGATAGGAGAGATTTAGTAGAAATAGAACCAACAAAAAATTGAAATTGATTGAATGAGGATGATGAGGGAGAGAGATGATTCAAAGATGATTCCCTGGTTGTGATCCTGGGTGACAGGAAGAATAGTGGCGTTCTGAATAAAAAGAGGGACATTTAGAGGAGGGGTGGGTTTGGGGATGAGGGAGGGAATGAGATGTGCTTTGAACATGTAAAGTTTGAGACACCTATGGGGCATTCACTTGGAGCTATCCAAGATGTATGTGGTAGCATAACTCAGGAGAGAGACAAGTGCTGGTTATGTTGATCATGGAGTCATTTGAATGAACCTATGACAACTGATAAGATTTCTAAGGTGAAGAGTGTAGAAAGATAGACCTCTAGTCATTGAAATTTTTATTTTCATTCTTCTTGTGTCACCATATCCATTCATATGCATGTTCATATGATTTTATGAATTCTTTATTTCTGACAACATTCACTCTTCTATATCTACTCTTAACATCTAACTCCTGCTGAGCTTCATGCTCCTTTGGGACATTGGGCTTCAGGGGTGCATGAAAGCAGTGTGAAAGAAAATACAAACTTATCATCTGGCTGTTATTCTTTTTAGTTCTGGTAACTCTAAACCAAAATCCTATATAAGAGAACTATACATATTGAGAGAAATGATGATTTTCTATTATATTATTAATAAATCAGTCTTTTAATTCATCACAATATGAAACTGAAAAAATATCATTTTTAGGAAAATACATATAGCTACTACCAGAGGAATAAAATAGAATTTTAATTCATATTTGAATAATACTTTAAGCCCTTCTCTCATGAAAACTCTGAATTCAAGTATTATTCCCATTTAACAGTAGAAGAAAATGACTCAAAGAAGTTAAATTCATTGACTCAGGTCAGAATTCTAGAAACTGTTAAGACCAAGATTTGAACTCAGGTCATCAAACTTGAATTGAATGCGTCATAGAAAAAAGCTCTACTCTATGGCAAGTAGAACAGCTGCAGTGGAATGAGGGCTAAATCTGCCACCACCAGAACTCAACATCCTGACTCTGCCACTTGGTACCTAAGTGGTCCTGGGCAAGTTACATTCTCTGAGCCTCAGTTTCCTCATCTATAAAATCAGGGGATGGCCCAGATGTTCACTAGAATTCTTAATTTCTCTAAGTCTATGATCCTCTAATTCAGTTCTCCATTAATTTAATATACATTTGTTGGGTATCTGCTGGTGGGGTGGTCCTGGCCTGGTACTCAGGAAATATGCAGGGTTAAGGGAACCATGACTAATTTTATTGGTCATGTGGATCTGAGCTATGTATTCCCATGACCTTGAGTTCTGTGGTTTGGAAAGGAATTTCACTGTGATGATTTTTAAATACACCTTATGAATAAAATATTGACACAAATCTCAAATAGTTTTCCCTCTTTCACTCTGGTCTTGGCTTTTTTCCATTCTCCTCCAGGGTTTAACAGACAGCTTTCTTGTTGCTTGTAGCTAAGAAACGGTAATGCTGTGCTCTGGTAATTCTGTCTCTTTCCCTCTGCCCTGTTTCCCCATATTCTCTCTTTTGCCCTCTTCACTTTCTCTCCCACCCTCACCCCCATCCCCATTACCCCATGACAATAACTTACCCTTAAGTTTGACCTTGCAAGAAAAATAATCATGAATAAAAATCACAGCATCTAAGAGCAATTCCACAGAACCACACACTTAGTGAATAGAACAAAGGAAGACCCTGGTACATATCACATTTTATCACTTACTAGAACTTAACCTTCCAACCCCTCATTTTTCTCATTTGTAAATTGAAGGTAAAAAAAATTACCTCACTTACATCATTGTTGCTGTGAGGAAATTGCTTTAAAAATCTTAAAGTGCTATGGTATCGTGATTTGCTATTATTAACACTAAGTAGTTAATAAGTTTGGTGGCCCAGTGGATTGAGAGTTAGACGTGGAGTCAGGAAGACCCAAATTCAAATCTTGCCTTAGACACTTTTTAGCTGAGTAACTTGGGCAAATCACTTAATCTCTGTTTACCTCAGTTTCTTCATCTGTAAAATGAGGATAATAATACTGCATGCCTCCTAGAGTTGTTGTGAGTAAAAATGAGTTAATATTTGTAAAGAATTTTTCAAATCTTAAATCATTACATGCACATCATCATCGTCATCATCATTACTGTCCCTGCTTACATAAAATCACAGGATCATAGACAAGAAATGGGAGGCACCTCTTAGGCTATTTCAAAACCTTCATTCTGCAGAAGCCCAGTCAAGGGACTTGACTATGATCACACAGATAATAAATTTTAGAGGCTGGATAAATAGCTATTGATAAATATAAACATTTTGTGAATATTTCTACATACTTACATATATTATTTAACATTTTAAAGTTTTCAAAGCACTTAATATATAGTATCTCATGTGAGCTCCACAAAGATTGTGGAATGTTACTACTACAGGCATTAGTTATCATCATTTTGTAGATGAGAAAACTGAGGCTCCTAGGCATTAGTGAGTTGAAAATGGGCACATAGGTAATGCGTCAGAGGCAGGATTAGAACTCAGATCTTCTTGATTCTATTCTGTTAGAGTCTATTCTCTTACATGTTTCCTTTCACTCTGAATATTGTCTCAGTACAGAACTGACAATAAAAACAGGAAGACCTGAATTTAAGACCCATTTCTGACATATACTGATGGCATGACCCTGGATAAGTCATTTAACCTCTTAGTGCTTTAGGCAAGTCTCTAAGACTAGATAAGTTTCAGAGAAGATGCCAATGTACCTTGACAGAGGGTGTTCCTCACCAGAAGCTCCAAACACCAATGAAATCATGGTTCCCTTCTCTTCCTTCTACCCTTTCCTTCCCTTCCTTTTCCTTCCCTTCCTTTCACTTTGTTTTATGAGATTAGGATAGAAACACCAGCAGTACTTGCTTCATAGGCCTGTTGTGAGGTTCAGATGAGAGAATGTATGTAAAGCCCATTCCAAGCTTCAAGGTATAATATAAATGTCAGTTGCCATTACTGCACCCATAGATAAATGTAAATTCATGAAGGTAAAGAAATAAAATTGATGCTTTTCTACCGGGGTAGAAGCACTCCCAAGCTGTCCAAAACCATAAGGTAGACTTTATTTTCTTTTGGTTTCAGTGCCTAGACCTGGTGATTTGAACATACTGAGGGCAGCTACAATCATTTCCTTAATGCAGAAAGCAAATCACTGAACTGAAAAACTGTACTTTGAGTCCACTCACAGGCAATACTTTTGAAAGAATGTTTTCCATATCATCCTTCAGGATATTCCACAAGGCAGGGGCAAGTCTGGTATTATTACAATTTAAAAGCCAGGATAGAATTTTATGAGGAGTAGATGACATATTGGGAAATTGCTTGCCTGGAATTAGCTAAATTTCAATTAAATAGCTATGAGATAAAGAGTACAAAAGGAAGAGGCTATGTTCCAATCTAACTGGCAGACAGTGTGGTATGAGAGACAAAGAAATAGAACCTGAGTTAGGAAAAACTTCAGTTCAACTCCTTTCTCTAACACATGAATGGGCAGCACATTCTCTCAATACCCATTTACAAGTCCAATCCCTAGAGGGCAGCTCATAAATATCCTCAGAAGTCTAACGGTTAATTCTGAGAAATAGCGGGATTTTTTTCCTAATGCTATCTCACAAAACCCCACTAGTGTACTTCTCGTGTGATTATTAATGGGTAACAATTAGCTAACCAAATAATTGGCTTTTAGGAATGAGTCTGCATTATAGTGGAATGGTTAGCCAAAACAATGTCCCAAAATCTAGGACTCATTCTTTTGCCAGTATATTCCGAGAACAAGGGAATATGGCCTACACCATATAGCACATGAAGGAAATAGCAACTAAAAGCTCCTCAGAATCCTTTTGTAAGAGTCCTCAAGACATCCCCCATAACTATAATGGAGATTTTCTAATGGGATCATTGTAGATCCTTGAATCTGACTTTCCTTGTTGTATACCATGCAACTTTGTCCTTGTCTCCTGGCATAGACAAGGACTCTCACTGTTTCTGTCCCAATAACATTGCTAGAATGCTAATGAAAATTCCAAATCCTCAGACCTTCTGAAGTCCAAAAGATAGTCCTCTGGTCAAGGTGGCAGGGAATAGAAGAGCTGAAGCCTAAGAATCTTCGCATCACTTTCTTCCACCCACCCCACTCCATCCCTGTTCATGCTGCACACACAGTAATTCCTTTCCCAAGGGCTTGGTCATGGCTACTTTCTCCTGGATTACCAATTCCCCAAACTATCAATTCCAAATTAGCTTCCAGCTTTTATACAAGTCCCACTTGGGGTGACTAAGTCTCTCAATTGATTTAAACAGACTTCCCATGCAACATCACTCCAGTTCATCCAATGGCTTTCAGAGACTTCTAAATTAAGGGCTTTTTTATACTTAGACTGGAACCCATGATCGATTGATTCTATAGTGGTGGGTAGACTCTGTTCATATCCAATGAACAGCTGAGATCTGTTCTTACCTGGCAAGTAATTCAGGCATAGCATAGTAAATTGAATGGCACAGTAAATTGCCATTTACTTTAAGGGGGAAGGGGTGTTGGAATAATTGTTCCATATTGAACCTCACCCTTACAAATTAATATTTAAATGCTACAAATATTAAATGATAAAAAAAATACATGTTTAAAAGCACTTAAGTATTGACTTTGCGCCAGGAACTTTGCCAAGTGCTAAAAATATAGATAAAAAGCAAGAGAGTCCCTGCCCTCAAGGAACTCCTGTTGTCATACAGGGAAAAGGGACACATAGAGGAATGGTGACAAAGAAAAAGAGTTTTGGTTTGAGAATCACAAGGCTGGACAAAATAATTGACACACCCTTTCCAGAAGCAATACTAGCATTGATTTGGTTACTGTTCATAAAACAAGAGGCACAGAGGGGTGGGACAGAGTATAGCAACAGGATGTGTGTAGCAACAGGATGGATGGCAATATGACCCAGGTAGATGGCAGAAAGAAACATGAAGTATGGTCTAGGGTCAGCTAGATTTAGTGTATGAGATATACTAATGAATCACATTGTACAATTAGATTGCACCAATTCATTGACCACTCAAGATAGGCATCAGGGTAGGAGTTCTGAAGCTGAATAGATTACCATCTTCAAAGCCTGGTGCCATGATATGTGAAGGTCAATTCTAGGAGGGTGCTGTCTTAGGAGGGAAGAAATATGGCAGTAAAAGAGCAAAAAGCAAGGTGGACAGCTAGATGAAATATATATGGCCATGAGGAAGTCACCACTGCTCTGAGCTCTTTTATTCCCCCTCATTTATAAGATGGGTCCACAAGTATCTACCTCAGAAGGTTATCCTGAGGATTAAATGAATGAATGCATAGAAAGAATAATATAAATATCAACTGTCACTGACACTGCCTATTGACCTTGAGAATAATCAATATTTTATTTATGCTTATTAACATACAGAAGTCTCCAGTTGATTACTGGGATTCATTACATGGGAGAATTAACACAGTGGAGGGAATAGCCTGTATTATATGAAAAGAAATGAGAAAAGAAATGTGTGGTATCATTGAAGATGTTTTCTTGATGAAGCACCCTTAAATAACTCTCAATTGTATTTGCTTATGATCAGTCATCCATAAATGAATTTGCTTCTCACAATAGCCTTTTCATTTGAGTACAAAATGGTCCCTGGGAATTAAAAAAATATTCCAAGAAAAAATAATAAGTGATGTGGGAAAGTAAGAACTGCCTCAGAATGACGTGCTACTATGAAAATACTGATTTTAAAACTATTTAAAAAACTCTTTCAAATGACAGCTATTTTGACAGCTAATTTTGTTGCTGTTATTTTTCCATTTAAGACCCTGACATATAAATAAATATACATAGACTAAGGCTTTGGTCAAAATCAGAATGCTGTTTACAAGACAGAAGTGGAAAAATGTCAAATGTATCTTCTTCATCTTATTTCATATTTCACTTTACTCCTAAGGGATACTATGATATCATGACTTATTTTGGATATTAAGCATGGAAAATACAGACCATGGAGTAGGCGTGTTTGTCTGTGTTTAACATAGAGGTTGGAGCACCTAGTGATCATTAATATCAAAGCCTTTATTTTACAAATGAGGACATGAAGGAATAAAGAAAGAAAATGATTTACCCAAGGTAACACAGGTAGCAAGTGGCAGAGCTGGGGTTCAAACCCAAGTTCTCTGAATATAAATTTAGGGATATTTTCATCATATTATCTCTCTATGGTGAGGTATGAGTTGATTAGTCAGTCAACAAGCATTTATTTAAAGCCTACAATGTGCCCGATGCTAGGTTAAGTGTTGGTGACACAAAAAGCAAAATACAGTGTCTGTTTTCACATTTTAGTGGGAGAGACAATATGAAAACAACTATTTTCGAACATGATATAAACAGGATGGACTTCCTGGACATGTGAACAATAAGACATTTTCTCAGATCCCCATGATCTTTCAAACCTTTCCAAAACATAAATTATGTGATGAAGATAAAGCAATTTTAGCTGTTTCCACGGTCTGGAATACCCAGAATCTAAAATACGGGGAAAAATTAACCAAACCTAGGAAATGATGCTAGCAGACCTGAGCCCAATCAACGTCTCTCTCATACCTTCCATGCTACTAGCAGCAAAGCTACATTAGTAGATCCAAGAACACAAAATAGGCTTATATCAAAACTTACCCCTGGACCATGGTCCTTTCTCTCTTTTTTCAGTTATGAGGAGAACCTGACTCCAGACTATGGAAGGGCCATGATAGCTAGTTTGGTCACAGCCTTCAAGAGCAAAAGCCTATTGGGCAGCAACCTGGAAGCACCAGTGCTGCAAAGTTCTGAATTGCTGGTGCCAGGGAAAATGAGTTCTGAACTCTTAGTGCTGAGGCAGAGAACTGAGAAACAGAGGGAGTTTGACCAGTCACCAAGACAGGAATTGTGCGTGTAAAATTTGGTGTAGTACTCCCTCAAACTTGAGGGAAAGAGCACAACATCCATATAGAGCCAGTTCTGATGACCCGAAAGTCAGAGAGAGCAGAGATCTAGGCTGGTTAATTGTAAATTGCCCAATTTGAGGAGTGCTGAGACCCTTGAAGAGCTAGCTTCCAACCACCTTCAAAGAGGAGGAAATTGGGAAGTGAATGATAAGTAAAATAAGTGGGGGAGGGAAAGACTACACTTATCAAACATTTCTACTAAGAAAAAAAAACAGCAACAACAGAAGGAAATATTCTTCCAGATTTAGTAAATGAATTCAAGCATCTATGAATAAATATTGGTGGGAAAGGAAAATTATCCAATACTTAATGAGACAGAGGGTCCTATGGAATTTGAGGAAAGCATGGAACCACAACACGTTATTCTTGAGTTTTAAAAGAGAAATGAGATGAGAGCAGAATTTATGTCCTTCACAGGAAAAAAAAATGAATAAGGGAAAAAAAAACAACTTAAATCGGCAATGGCAAACCTCACCAACGAAACAAACAAAAGAACAATAGATTGAAACTGCAAATATTTAGAAGTGAAGAACACCTAGAAGAAGAAAAGCAAAAAACTCAATAATATTAAAAGAAAATGTGGCTCCCTATGTAAGCAAAACACACTGAACTCAATGACAAGATCTACAAAGGAAGGATTAAAGGTCTCCCGGAAGGACAGGGCAGGACAAAAAAAAAAAAAAAGTAAAACCTTAATAGCATAATGAAGGAATTAATTGAAGGCAACTGTCCAGAACACCTAAACATAGAAAATGAAGAATAACTCCATAGGTCTTTCTCTGGTTGTGGATAGAATATTCCAGCATGAGTCTTTTTGGAGTTATCTTGGATCATTCTATTGCTGAGATGAGCTAAGTTAATTATGGCAGATCACTGCATAATGTTGCTGTTACTGTGCACAATGTTCTCCTGGTTCTGCTCACCTCACTCAGCATCAGTTACAGGTCTACCAGTTTTTTTTTTTTCTGAAATCAGTCTGCTCATCGTTTCTTATAGCAAATACTATTCCATTACACTCATATGCCACAACTTGTTCAGTCATTCTTCAATTGATGGGCACTCCCTCAATTTCCATTTTTTTTGTCACCACATAAAGAGCTGCTATAAATATTTTTTTTTAACATGTAGGTCCTTTTTCTTTTTTTTTATTATCTCTTTGGGATATAGACCTAGCAGTGGTATTGCTGGATCAAAGGGTATGCACAGTTTTATAACTCTTTGGGCGTAGTTCCAAATTGTTCTCCAGAATGGTTGGATCAGTTCACAACTCCAATGTGTCTTGGCAGATAGACACCTAAATATTTTGTATTGTTTGTAGCTATTTTAAATGTAATTTCTTGTTCTATCGCTTGCTGCTGAGCTTTGTTAGTAATATATAAAAATGCTGATGATTTGTGTGGGTTTATTTTATATACTACAATTTTGCGAAAGTTGTTATTCTTTTCAAGATGTTTTTTTAAATTGATTCTCTAGGACTCTCTAAGTATACCATCATATCATCTGCAAAGATAGTTTTGTTTCCTCATTGCCTATTCTAATTCCTTCAATTTCTTTTTTCTTATCTTATCGCTAAAGTTAACATTTCTAGTACAATATTGAATAATAGTGGTGATACAGGTTTGTCTATTTTATGGTTTTTTTTCCACAAAACCAGCTCTTAGTTTTGTTTATTAGTTCAATAGCTTTCTTACTTTCAATTTTATTAATCTTTCCTTTGATTTTTCAGAATTTCTAATTTGGTGTTTAATTGAAGATTTTTAAATTGTTCTTTTTCTAACTTTTTAAATTGAATTCCCAATTCATTGATTTTCTTTTTCTCTATTTTATTCATATGAGCATTTAGAGATATAGCATTTCCCCTGAGTACTGCCTTGGCTGCATCCTATAAATTTTGCTATGTTGTCTTATTATTGTCATTGTCTTCAATTAAATTGTTTCTATGATTTGTTTTTTGACCTGCTATTTTTTTAGGATTAGATTACTTAGTGTCCTACTAATTTTTAATCTATCTTTTCATGGCCCTCTAATATATATAATTTTTATTGCATCATGCTCTGAAAAGGAGCATTTAATATTTATATTTTTCTGCATTTGAATGTGAGGTTTTTGTGCCCTAATACATGGTTAAATTTTGTGTAGGTGACATGTACTACTGAGAAAGAAAGGTATATTCCTTTCTATCTCTATTCAATTTTCTCCGGAGGTCTATCATATCTAACATGTATAAAATTCTATTCACCTTCTTAATTTCTTTCTTGTTTATTTTGTGGTTAGATTTCTCTAGTTTTGAGAGGGGGGAGTTGAGATCCCCCACTAGTTTTGTTGTCTATTTCTTCCTGCAACTCACTTAACACCTCTAAGAATTTGGATGCTATACCACTTGGTGCATATATGTTTAGTATTGATATTACTTCATTGTCTATGGTACCTTTTTAGCAAGACATAATTCCTTCTTTTTTCTCATTTAATTAGACCTATTTTTGCTTTTGCTTTGTCTGAGATCAGGATTACTACCCCTGTTTCTTTTGTTTGTTTGTTTGTTTATTTGTCTGTTTTACTTCAGCTGAAGCAGTGCTCCAGCCTTTTATTTTTACTCTCTTTGTGTGTCTCTACTTCAGATGTGTTTCTTGTAAACATATTGTAGGATTCTGATTTTTAGTCCAGTCTGCTATCCACTTCTATTTTATGGGAGAGTTCATCCCATTCACATTCACAGTTATGATTTCTAACTATATATTTCCCTCCATACTATTTCCCACTGTTTACACTTTTTTTCCCTCTCCTTTCACCATGTCCCTCCTCACCAGTGTTTTTCTTTTGATCACTGCCTCCTTCAATCTGCCCTTCCTTCTATCATCTCCCCCTTTTCTTTTCCTCTTCTCCTCCAACTTCCCTACAGGATAAGATAAATTTCTTTATCTGAATGAGTATGTATGTTATTCCCTCTTCGAGCCAAATATGATGAGAGTAAAGTTCACCACCTCCATTCTGTCCTTTTATTGTAATAGGCCTTTCATGCCTCTAAAGTGATATAATCTACCCAAGTCTGCCTCCCCTTTTTTCTTATCCCAGTACAATCCTTTTATCTCCCCTTAATAATACTTTTTTTTTTTATCAACACATCAAAGTCATCTTCCACACCCTCTGCCTAAGTATACTCCTTCTAACTGCCTTAATAGAAATACAATTCTCAAGAGTCACAAGTATCATCTTCCTGTGTAGGAATGTAAACAATTCAACCTTATTGAAAACCATGTTGTTTTTTTCTTTCCTGTTTACCTTTTTATGCTTCTTTTTGGTCTTGTATTCGAAGATCACATTTTCTGTTCCACTCTGGTCTTTTAATCATGAAAGTTTAAAAGTCCCTTATTTCATTGAATGCTCATCTTTTAGACTGAAAGGCAATGTTCAATTTTGCTGGGTAGTTGATTCTTGGTTGTAATCTAAGCTCTTTTACCTTTTGGACTATCACATTCCAAACTCTTTTATCCTTTATGTGCAAGCTGCTAAGTCCCGTGTAATCCTGACTGTGACTATATGATATTTAAATTGTTTCTTTCTGGCTGCTTGCAGTATTTTCTCTTTGATCTGATAATTCTGAAATTTGACTATAATATACCTCGTAGTTTTCATTTGGGGATCTCTTTCAGGTGATCGGTGGTTTCTTTCAATGATTACTTTATCCTCTGGTTCTAGGATATCAGGGAAATTTTCCTTGACAATTTCTTGAAATTTGCTATCCAGGCTTTTTTTTTTTTTAATCATGACTTTCAGGTAGTCTAATAATTCTTAAATTCTTCTCCTGGATCTATTTTCCAGGCTAGTTGTTTTTTACAAATGAGATATTTTACATTTTCTTCTATTTTTTCCTTCTTTTGATTTTGTTTGATGGATGTTTGTTGTCTCATTAACTTCTACTTGCCCAATTATAATTTTTAAGGAATTATTTCCCACAGTTAGCTTTTGTACCTCTTTTTCCATTTGGCCAATTCTGCTTTTAAAGGAGTTATTCTCTTCAGTGGATTTTTTTCACATTTGGCCAATTCTGGTTTGTTTGTTTTTTTCAGGAATTGTTTTCTTCAGTCACCTTTTGTGCTTTCTTTTCCATGCTGTTGATTCTTCTTTCATTATTCTCTTGTATAACTCTTATTTCTTTTCCTGATTTTTCTTCTATCTCTCTTACTTGATTTTTTAAATCCTTTTTGAGCTCTTTGAAGAGGAATTTTTTGATTTGATACCAATTCATATACCCCTTTCAGGCTTTGTATATAGGCATTACAACATTTTTCCCATTCTGATTTTGTGTTTGGATCTTCCCTCTTATCACAGTAGCTTTCTATGGTCATAGCTCTTTTTGTTATTTGCTCATTTTAAAAAAGTTGAACTGTGCTTTTGGGATACAGGGCACACTGTCCCAAACTTCTTGCACTGGGGGTCAAAGACCTCATCACTGGATTTCTGCATCAAGGTCTCTGTTGCTAAAGGCTTGCTCACTAAGGGTGGCCTCACCTAGTTACACCTATTGTGCCTTGGGCTCCAGGGCTGGCAGTTTTCCTGCTGTGTTGGGTTTGGAGGCCTCACAGCTGGCTTGCTTGCCACTGGCCTGCTGGGTGAGGACCTTGGGGAGTTGAGTGTCGATCTGTGCTGCAGCTAAGATCATCCTGCTTGCTTGACCAGGCACCATCTGTACTGGGCTGCACTCTCCTTTTACCCAAGTGAGCTAGACCTTTCCTGAAATTCTTCTAAGTTATCTTGAATTGAAAATTGTTTCACTTTGTCTTTTTGTGGATTCTGTCATTCCAGAACTTTTTAGAGGCTTGATTTAACATTGTTTCTGAGGGAAATTGGGGTGAGTTCAGGCTATTTTCTGGCTTCTCTCCACCATCTTAGCTCTACCCTCTAGTCTATTTCTTGATTATCAAGTTGGCTTTGCTTTTAGGGTGGAAGATGCATTATCCCAAGATTTAGGGGTTTTGTGCAATTATTTTAAGAGATACTTTTAAGGACCTGTAAATTTTCACTTCTTCCAAGGTGGTATGATCTAAGGAGAGGTGCATTTACTACTCTCCTGTTCTGTGCTCTTGTCTGTGAGTGACCACAATCACTCTTTCCCACCCTGGAACTGTGATGGGGATTCTTGCTCCACTATGGCTGTAAGCTCTGGTGTACTAGTGCTCCTCATCACCCAGGGACTGCCACCCAAGACCGTGACCCATATGTGAGTATAGGCAAAGAAACAGACTGCTCTCCCCAGTGCCAGAAAAGAGATGCCTGTGATTTCCTTCTGATCAATTCAACACCATTACCATCTGCGGGCTGAGAGTTCCAGAAGCAGCTGCTGCTGATTCAATGGCTCTGAAGGCCTGCTTCTGGTTTGCCGGGGTACAGTCTACACTGGCATGGCCTGCACTGGACTGTGCTCCACTCTCACCCAGGTATGACAGACTTTCCTTCTGACCTTCTAAGTTGTCTCTGGCTGAAAAATTATTTTATCCCACCCTTTTGTGGGTTCTGCTGCTAAAGTTGTTCAGAGGGATTTTGGGGAGAGCTTAGGCAAGTTGCTGCCTTTTCTCTGCCATCTTTAAAATGAGGGGATTAAAGTAGATAACAAAAAAGTTTTCTTCCATCTAAAAAACCTATGATGCTGTGAGCTATGAAAGAAATCCCATCTTCTTAAACACACTATTTTCCAAGGCCTAAAATATGGTCATGACTTAGAGATGACTGTGATCTGAAAACAAACAAAACCCATCAAATTATGGGGTTACTCAAATGTCAATTGAAGGAAGGAAACAAATATTTATTAAATGCTTCATAGCACTGTGCTAAGCACTTATACATAGTCACTCATTTGATCTTTATGATGGAAGGTAGGTTCTATTATTATCTCCATTTTATGGATCAGGAAATGGAAGCAAACACAGTACTTGCCCAGGTCACATAGCTAGTAAATATCTGAAGCTAAATTTGAACTCAGACTCTAGACCTAGCACTCTATCTATTATGCCTCCCTTCTGCCTTAAAAAAAATAGAAAGAAAGAAAACATGAGTAGCTTAAAGGGTTATGGAGAGATAAGTGATGGGCATGAACAGGCTGTCAATTCTTCTGGGTCTCAAGGTCAAAAATAAGGGCAGATTATGTAATATGGAATGGCCAATATGAATTAAAATTCTCACTTGATCCTTCCATGCCCTCTAATTATCTTCCTATATATCTTCTGCCTGTTGTAGCTAAACTCCTCAAAAAGGCTGTGTTATATAAATGCCTCTTTCCTCCTTCTTTCTTCTTAACGCCCCACAATCCAGCTTCCAGATTTATTATTCCACTAAAACTGCTCTATCCGAAGTTACTAATGATCTCTTAATTGCCAAATTCAATGGTCTTTTCTCGGTCTTTATTCTCCTTGACCTCCCTTCAGCCTTTGACACTGTCCATCACTTTCTCCTCCTTGACATTCTCTTTTCTCTAGGTTTTTGGGACACTACTCTCTCTTGGTTTTCACTTCACCTATCTAACTGCTTATTCTCTGCCTTCTTTGCTGTATTCTCTTCCAGATCAAAACATCTAATCATAGGTGTCCCTCAGGATCCTCTTCTCTTCTCCCTTCATCCTACTTCACTAGGTGATCTCATCAGTTCCCATGGATTGAATTACCATCTCTATGCTAATGATTCTCAAATCTACCTATTTTTACCCCATACTCTCTGCTGACTTCCAATTTCATCCCTACAACTTGTCTTTCAGACATCTAGAACTGGATGCCCATTATACATCTTAAAATATATAGCATCTGCTAGTGGGTCTGCCTGCTTCAAGTATCTCCCCACTCTAATTCATCCTCCTTTGAGCCACTAAAATGATTTTCCTAAAGTACAGATCTGATCATGTCACACGCACAACCCACTCAATAAATTCCAGGGCCCCCTATTGCCCACAGGATAAAAAAAAATACTGCTTGACATAAAAAACCCTTCATAATCTAGTCCCCTCCTACTTTTCTAGTATTTTTATACCTTTGTCCCTAATACATACACTTCACTCTGGTGACACTGCTCTCATGGCTATTCCATGAATGAAATCCTTCATCTCTTGGCTTTTTCTTGCATGTCTCTCATGATTAGAATACTCTCCTTATTCTACTTCACCCACTGACATCCATGGCTTTCTTTAAGTTCCAACTAATATCCGATCTTTGCTGGAATCCTTCCCCAACCCATCTTAATTCTAGTGCCTCCTTTCTATTTATTTTTTTTCCTATTCATCTTGTTTAGAGCTTGCTTTGTACATATTTGTTTGCAGGTTCTCCCCAGTTAGATTCAAAGCTCCTTGGAGCCAAGGACTTTTGCCTCTTTTTGTGTTCCCCAGTGCTTAACACAGTGCCTGGCATGTTGAACATGCTTATAAATATTGAACAACTGACTGACTGAATTGCTTTAGAAGACATATGTTTGAGACACAACTTTATTATTGTGCTTCATAATAACAATCATTATCATCATCCTTTTGTATTAATATTATGTTATCCCTGTTTTCACAGCAGGAATGTTTTTCTCAATTGATTTCATGCAGAATTCATACTGCTAACTGTTTTGCAGGTTGATTATAAGCCATTGTTTGGTCAATGTTGTCATCCAAGGAGAGAAATTGCTTTACAAAAACAGCCTCATCCATCCCTCTCCCCACTGCCAATGGCTTCAAGAAGGTATCAAGACTTTGATGAACATGTCTTCTTAATGATTTTGTAGAGCTGGCAAAGGGCAGCTTCTGGAAACAGACTTGTTATGGACCGCAGTTCAATAATCCCAAAGCAGAACTAAACCTGTCTGGATAGGTTTGCAGGAAGGTGGGGAAGCCTGTTTTCATCAGTAACTAGCAGGTCTATTGAAGCTCTCTGTGTTTCTCTGGAGGCTCATTTTTATTTTTCATGGAGTAGGAAAGGAGAAATGATGGATGATCGGTACTCAGGATGTCAACCCTCGGAAACAGAGGCTGTAGAAAGGAGGTGAAAATGTGCAAGGGAAAGAATTTCAGCACATTGATCACAGGAGATGAATTGAATTCTATCTTACATTCAGAACTGGAAGGGAGTTTAGAAGTCATTTAGTTCAAACTAACCCCCCCTCCCACTTTTTTCCAAAGGAGAAAACTGAGTACCATAGAAGGAAAGTGACTTGGCCTGGATCACAAAGCTACTAAGTGTCAGGATTAGGGTTTAAATCCACTTTATGTATTATATTTGGCACCAACTCCAATGTAATACAAGGCTGATCTATTTTTTTTTTGTTTGTTTGTTAACTAGCCAACATTTATTAAGCATTTATTATGTGCTTACTATTTGCCAGGCAATGTGCTAGAAAGGTAAACCGCCAGTCTCTGCTCAGCAGGAGCACACATCTTAGTTTAACATACCAAAAAAAGGACCTTATATTTGTCCTTGGAGGCAGTTGGGAGCCAAGGGAGTTTTTGGAATAGAGAAGAGTGACGTGGCAGATCTACATTTCAAAGAAAGCCTAAGTGAGGTGATAGATAACAATCATTCTTCACCTCTAGGTGCAGTAAAGATAGCCTGGACTGAGAACAGATATTCCCAACATACAGAAATTGAATCTCTCATCATGAGTTAATTAAAGGACATCCTCATTCTGAGAAAATCATTTCTGGAAATGAGGTCTTTAATCTGCCACCATTTAAACCTGGTCATCACATATCCAAATAATAACCAACTCATCTGCTTTATCAACTTCTGACTGATGGCCCAACGTTTTCCAAAACTGCGAGTGAATGTGGATTTTTTTCACTTAATAGTATTTTATTTTTTCCAATTACAAGCAAAAATAGTTTTCAACATTCTTTTTTGTAAAATTTTGAGTTACAAATTTTTCTTTCTTCTTTCCCTCTTCCTTCCCCAAGATAGCAAGAAATCTGATATAAATTATACATGTACGATAATGTGAGACATATTTCCACATTAGTAATGTTGTGAGAGAATAATAAGGTCAAAAAGGAAAAACCACAAAAAAACCCCCCCAAAAAGTGAAAATAGTATGCTTCAATCTGCATTCAGTCTCTATAGGTCTTTCTCTGGGTGTGGATAGCATTTCCATCATAAATCTTTTGGAACTGTCTTGGATCACTGTATTGCTGAGAAAAGATAAGTCTAACAAGTTAGTCATCACACAGTGTTGCTGTTATTGTGTACAATGTTCTCCTGGTTATGTTCTCTTCATTCATAAAAGTTCATTAAAGTCTTTCCAGGTTTTTCTGAAATCCACTTGCTCATTATTTCTTACAGCACAATAGTATTCCATTGCATTCATATACCATAACTTGTTCAGCCATTCCAATTCTTTGCCACCACAAAAAGAGTTGCTATAAATATTTGTGTTCATTTGGGTCCTTTCCCCTTTTTTTATGATCTCTTTAGGATACAGACCTAGTAGTGGTATTTCTGTATCAAAGAGTATGTACAGTTTTATAGCCCTTTGGCCACAGTTCCAACTACTTCTTCAGAATGGTTGGGTCAGTTCACAACTCCACCAACAATGCTTTAGTATTCCACTTTTCCCATATCTTCTCCACCAATTATTATTTTCCTTTTCTGTCATAGTAGCCAATCTGATAGGTGTAAGGTCATACCTCAGAGTTGTTTTCATTTGCATTTCTCTAGTCAATAATGATTTAGAGCATTTTAATATGACTATAGAGAGCTTTAATTTCTTCATCTGAATACTCCCTTTTCATATACTTTGACCATTTATTAATCTGAGAATGACTTATATTATTATAAATGAGGTACAAGACTGATTCTTAATGATACTCATCGCAGTACCTGTTCCCTTGCTGCGCTTAATATTTGGCATTGCCCCAAGAACATTATAGGATTCATTATGTAAACCATGGGTGACTGATGTCCTCCAGCCAAATGCAGAAGTAGAGGTTTTCTTCTTACCCTCGCTCTTACTTTTTTAGCTGAATCCTCTCTTTGATTTTTTTTTGTCTTTTAGAATGCCTTAGTGTCTGTGAATTCCAGACACTTGCCTGTTGAACAACTCAAAGTAAAATCAGTGTTCTCCTGATCAAGGGAGCAGCTCTAGGAATCTTTAGGGAAAGACTTGATAGGCATATTTTGTACACATGCAGTAGAATTCCCCTCATCCTTCTCCATTTCACTTTGAAAATATTATTTTCACATAAAGAGTATTATTCTTGCCCCTAGATGGAGAAGGAAATGGCAAATGTCCCCAGTATCTTCACCAAGAAAACCCCAAATGGGGTCATGAAGAGGTAGACATAACTCAAGAGCAACAACAACAACAACAATAACAACAACAAATTCTTGCCTCCTCAGAGTTTAGGGCACCCAAAAAAAGCATCCTCATCTTTGTTATCACATGTGCCTGAGTGTCTCAGGTCAAGTGATGCAGAAGAAACATGAGACTTGAATTCTTAAACGTTGAGAGAGGAAGGAGAGTATAGAGGTCATCTAGTTAACCCCATATCTGAACAAAATCCTTCTACAACATATCCACTAGGTGGGCACCCAACCTTTGCTTGATGAATTCAAGGGAAGGGGAGTCCACTACCTCCTAAGACAGTCCATTGCACTTTCAGATTGCTCTGTTAAGAAGCTTTGCTTTACATTAACCTGAACTCAAGCAGCTAGGTGGTGCAGCATATAGAAAGCTCTCCCTGGAGTCAGAAAGACCCAAATACACATACAAATCCTGCCTCAGACACTTAAAACCTGTGTGACTCTGGGCAAGTCATTTAACCCCTGCTTCAGTTTCTTCATCTGCTAAATATTGGAACTATTTAGCACCTACTTCTCTGTGTTGCTGCAAGGATAAAATTTGATAATATTAGTAAAGTGGTTTCAAAATATTAAAGCTTTATGTGAATGTTAGTTGTTATTATTTGTCTCTTTGCAATTTCCAGTTATTGTGACTAACTCCATTCTTAAGATAAGGAGAGCAAATATAATCTCTTTTTTGTAAGACAGATTTTGAATATTTAAAGATAGATGAAAGAGAGAAGGAGGAGTAGGAAGAAGAAGAAGAAGAAGAAGAAGAAGAAGAAGAAGAAGAAGAAGAAGAAGAAGAAGAAGAAGGAGAAGGAGGAGGAGGAAGAGGAGGAGGAGGAGGAGGATGACAAGCACAAAGATGAGGAGCAAAAGGAGAGAGAGAAAGAGGGAGGGGAAGAGAGAGAGAGAGAGAGAGAGAGAGAGAGAGAGAGAGAGAGAGAGAGAGAGAGAGAGATTGAGTCTAAACATCCCTAATTTACTTGCTTATTTGGAAGGAACTCAAGGCCCTTCATTACATTGGTTACCTTCATCTGGACATTCTCCTATCTCTGAAGGTAATGGGTTTCCAGTTCTTGGAGGTCTTCAAACAACAGCTGGATGACCACCTACTGGAGTATATTTTACTGTAGATTTGTATCCAGGTACAGCATGACCTCAGAAAACTTCTTAAATCCTTCCCAAACTTAATCTTCTAGGATGCTGGGGAAAAGTCATTTTTATCACAGAAGTATTAAGTGCTCTGGGTATGCTCTGCTCTGAGGGGGAGAAAAAGAAGTAAAAATAATAATAATAATAATAATAATGCTGCCTGATGATATTTTTTTTATAGTATAGTGGATTGAGTACTGGTCTTGAATTGAGGAAGACTGGAGTTTAAATCCTATCTCAGACATTTACTAGCTATGTATGTGTGGGGGCTTAGGCAAATCACAAACTCTCAACTTTGGTTTTCTCACATGCAAAATGAGGATAGTTAACAGTGCTTACATCAATATTTTTTGAGGACCAAACTAGAGAACTAATGTGAAGTGCTTTGCAAATATTGAATATTAAAAGCACTACACATAGGGCCACTGCTATTATTATTTTTCTACTTTACACCCATCCTTGGAATAGTCCTTTAGAGTCCTTCTAAGAGGACTTCCTTCACCCTCATCAACAAGTATTTTATTTTTTCGAAGTTGCATTATTTCTTTTTGTTTCATTTTTAATAGCATGATAATTCCTCTAACAACCACCCTCATCTCTTGCTTATAACAAAGAGAATTATTTAAATGAAGCTTATTAAACCAGTGATAAGCTGTTTCTCAAAGATTATGCAACATTCCACACTTTGTGTCTCCATCTCTCTAAAAAGATGGAAATAAGGAGGTATTTTCCATTATTTCTCCTTGCCCAAGATTCTTCATTAAATTTAGCTGTCTGATAACTTTTAGTGTTGTTATTAGTTATGTAATTGTGGTTAATCTTGTATGTTTTCATCTTGGTAATGCTTTCTTCACTCTGCATCACTTAATTCAAGTCTTCCTAGGTTTCTCTGAATCTTCCATTTCTACTATAATCCCTCTTGTTCTTTATTTCACAAGAATAGTAATATTCTGCTCCTTTTTTTGTTGTTCTGTTATGTCTGACTCTTCATGACCCCACTGAGGATTCTCTTGGCAAAGATACCCAAGTGGTTTGCCATTTCTTTCTCAGCTCATTTTTCAGATGAGAAAATGAGGCCAATAGGGTTAAGTGACTTGCCCAGGGTCACAAAGCTAGTAAATGTCTGAAGCTAGATTTCTCAGTTCTTCCTGACTCCAGGACCATTAAAATACCATGCTTCGTTTGACCGTTTCACCATGGATTTTCACCCGCTTTGCTTCTAGCTCTGTTCCTACCATAGAGTACTGCTATGGACATTGAATAACACAGAGGACCTTTATGACATTAATCTCTTTGGGGTATATTTCCAGTGGAGGGACTAAAGTACTATGTTCTTTGCCGTCTCTGACTCCTATCAACTCTTTCCCTAACCATATTTTTCATGCCTTTATGAATATCTTATTACAAATTCCTGGTGTATGCCCTGGTATGAGAAAATTCAAAGGGTAGGGACATAGGCATATAGTCCCCTCTAACTATAAGGTTCAATTCTGAAAGGAGAAAGTCAGACTTCAACTTGAAGAAGCTAAATTGCTCAGAAGTTTAAATATTTGAAAAGAAATTTAAAGAATCAACTTCCTGCTAATCTCCTGAAATTGTAGTCTTTCATTTCTAAAACTGCATTTCAAAATGTCTGTGTATATGGGCAGCTTGGTGGTGTAGTGAATAGAATGCCAGGTATGGAACCGGAAAGTCAGGAAGACCTGAGTTCAAATCTTGCCTCAGGTACTTACTAGCTGTGTGACCTTGGGTAAGTCACTTATCCCTGTTTACCTACTTTGCCCATATGTAAAATGACTTGGAGATGGAAATGGCAAACCAATACAGCATCTTTGCCAAGAAAACCACAAATGAGGTTGTAAAGTGTAAGACACAACTGAAATGAGTGAATAACAATGTGTGTATGTATTTATCTTTGAATATGTATTCATTGTGTATTATAAATGTATGTGTGTGTGTGTGTGTGTGTGTGTGTGTTTATACATATCTATATATCTGTGTATATGTATCTGTGTAACAAAAACCAAAGTATTTTAGGGTCTTTTTTCTCACTTTTCCTGTGCTTTCTTCTCTGATTTATTTTTTGCTCTGATTTAATTTAAGAATTCTCTCCTTTTTATTATGGACACCTATTTTATGCCTGCTATTCATACATATAACTTTATATTAATGTATATGTGTAATCTATCTATGGCCCATCCACTTAGAGGCCTGCATGATCATATCTAAACTCCCTTATCATTTGCTTTTAAAGCATCTTCCTTTCTGGCTGTAGAACTTTGACCTTGAATATTTTGCCCTTATGGTTTTCCATTTTCTCTTTCTCCTCATAAAAGTTAAAACTCTTTAAGGTAAATTATTCTCTGTTTTTCCTTCCTATTCCCCACAAAATTCCTATGACAGGGTTTCATATACAGAGAACACAAGATTTTCCCTATTCCCAAAATGCATTTCCTCTCACCTGTGTACTTTCAGGATTCTTATCTATCTATCTTCAAAGTTAAGCTGAAGCAACACCTTCTTACCCTATTCTCAACAGCCTATCCCTCAGCTGACAGTGACTTCCTGGGGCAGCTAGGTGGCACAGCTCCAGCCTTGGAGTCAGGAGGACCTGAGGTCAAAACTGATCTTAGACACTTGACACTTACTTGCTGTGTGACCCCTGGGTAAGTCACTTAATCTCAATTGCCAAAGGAAAAAAAAAGTGACTTCCTAAAATTACTTCTAGAATATTTTTATAAGTCTCCCTTCTTGAAAGGGGAGTATGGAGTCTATATATGAATGGAGGTTCACTCCATATACTTTAGAGTTAAGGATTCAGGGGTGGAAGAAATTTCAGTGTTTAAATTTCTTATTTTATGTATTAGTAGACATAGGCCCAAAAAGGTTAAGTGATTCACTAGGTTGTTTTAAGTGACATAATTGGGTTTCAAACCCAGATTCTTTGACTTCAAATGCTGTTCACTTTCTACTACATTACAGGTTTCTCTGCATCACACTTATTATTGTATATCTCATATCTTCACAGCTGAATGTAAGCTCCTTAACCACTCAACCAGCAAGCATTTATTTACCCCTATTATGTGCCAGGGATTTTTGCTAGGTACTGGAAAGGCAAAGAGAAAAATAAGGCAGTCCTTACTCTTCAGGAATTTATGACAAATGTGAAAAAAATTCTTCTCCATAAGTACTATTCTAAGGGGAAAGATAATGTATAAATATATAGGGTTATGCAAAAAAAAAAAATTTAAACAGATGCAAGAAGTCCAAAAAGAATAGGCATTAGTTGCTGGGATAGAGGACACTGAATAAGACCTCATAAGTAAGTTAGCATTTGAACTGAATATTGAAAGGAATCAGGGATTACAGAGGTGTAGATGAATAGGGAGTGTATTCCAGGCTGATGAAAAAGCCATTATAAAGGTGTAGAATCAGGATGTGACAAGACAATGAGAAGCAGCTTATTAGATACTTGAGAAATTCCATTTTCTAATTCTAACTGTTCGTTTGCTACTCCATGGCTAAGCATGTGTGTATCTACTGCCTGCCAGCCTGCCTATAAACTGGAGAACTACTGTTGCTCCAAAAGCCATTGCTACTTAATTTTTAAAAGAAATAAGCATCACTAAGGAAACACCACATTTTATAGCATAGACTCACAGGATATGTTCGTTGTGCAGGCAGAAGCCATCAAGATTCACTTTCTATGATGTGCAGATGTAAATACAAATCATATTCTGCTACTTTTCTGTAAGATGACTTCTTTCTTTGCTATCTTCCCCCACAGAGATACCAAGAACAGCCTCCTGCCTGCCCGAAGACACTTGGTAACAGTAGGCCAACAAACAGGGATTTGTTGAATTATCTTTACACCTTCTTATCCTGTAAGTTATTTAACAATGGAATCCATGATGATTGAATTTGGTCATGGTTCTGCCGCGTGATATCATGGACCCATTGCCATATTTGAATAATGTTTTCTTCATTACTATCCTGTCAAATTCTCTTTTTGTAACTTCCTTAGGCCTCAAGAGAGCTGGAAGGCATAGAAACGAGTTACAAAAAAACCATGTTCACTAGACTCATTAGCTGATGATGCGTATTAAGAAGGAAGAAAGAAAGAAAGAAAGAAAGAAAGAAAGAAAGAAAGAAAGAAAGAAAGAAAGAAAGAAAGAAAGAAAGAAGAGAAGGAAGGAAGGAAGGAAGGAAGGAAGGAAGGAAGGAAGGAAGGAAGGAAGGAAGGAAGAAAAATCTTTATAGCTTATTCCCATGTCTGTCAGTATGGGGTAAAGTCATTATACTACTATTGGCTTCCTATTTATCACGCTACTTCCTTTTCTATTCAGAGAATCCTACTGGCCCTGTTGGAATCCTATTACATCTACACAAGAATCTTAAATTCTTTGAATATACTAAGGGCTCCTGGTTGCTCTCCAAGGCACAGTGAGGCTCACAGAGCTGATTCACATACCTTTATGGGACTTATTCTTTTTCCCCCTATGTGATAGTATTTTATTTTTTTTCAATTACATGTAAAGATAGTTTTCAACATTCCCTTTGATAAGATTTTGAGTTCCAATGTTTTCCTTTAACCTTCCCTTCCCCCCTTCCCAAGATGGCATGCCATCTGATATAGGCTATACATGTACAATCATATTAAACATATTTCCCCATTATTCATCTTGTGAAAGAAGAATCAGAACAAAAGGGAAAAATGATGAGAAAAGAAAAAAGAAAATAGTGTGCTTCTAGCTGAATTCAGATTCCATAGTTCTTCCTCTGTATATTAATAGCATTTTCCATCATGATTCTTTTGGAATTGTCTTAGATCATTATATTCCTGAGAAGAACTAAGTGTATCAAAGTTGGTGTAAGGGAGATAGTGGGTTTAGAGTCAGATGCCCTAGATTAAAATTCTAGTTCTGCTAGTTACTACTGTGGTCCTATGGAAAGAGCACTGACTCAGAAATAAAATTTATTGGGGTCCTAATACACCTGTGATACTTATTATCCTTGAGATGTTGGACAAGACAGTTCAACTTTCTGAGGCTCAGCTTCCCAAAATATAAAATGAAAGAGTTGGATAAGATGACATCTAGGGTCACTTCTAATTCTCACTATGTATGATATTAAAAAGCTAAAGACAGAAAAGAATTCAGGGATGGAGGAGAAATCATTGGAATGACTAGTTGGAGAAAGAGAGAGAGAGAGAGAGAGAGAGAGAGAGAGAGAGAGAGAGAGAGAGAGAGAGAGAGAAAGAAGAGAAGAGAAGAGAAGAGAAGAGAAGAGAAGAGAAGAGAAGAGAAGAGAAGAGAAGAGAAGAGAAGAGAAGAGAAGAGAAGAGAAGAGAAGAGAAGAGAAGAGGAGAGGAGGGGAGGGGAGAGGAGGGGAGGGGAGGGGAGGGGAGAGGAATCGAGGGGAGGGGAGAGGAGGGGAGGGGAAAGGAGAGGAGAGACTTCAGCATAGTAGTGTAATAGGAAGATTACTTGGACAGCATTGTGGTAGTTGCATTAAGAAGGGATTGATTAGATGGATTACATGGAAACAAATAGATCAATTAAGAGATGAGGGCTATTTCTTTCTTGTCTTTGTATCTTTAGTGAATAGCACAGTGTAGGCTATGGACAGGCAAACCCAGAGCAAGTTGGAGCCATCCAATAATTGATAAATTTATCAGATAAGGAATTATAGGGAGAAAACAGAAGAACACAGAGACCAAATTCCTTGAGTGACCTTCTAGTCTATGGTGATGGAGAAAGACAAGGAGCTAGCCAAAGAGACAAAGACAGAGAAGTCAGAAAGCTAGGAGGAGAAAGATGGCAGGAAGGACAGTAGTTGGATTTTTGCTGTAGAGTTGAAATCTGGTGGTCATATTCTGAAACACTGAGACTCATTTTGTTACCCTTGATACATGTTGGAATATTCCAGTATCTCAAAGGATTACTAATGAGAAAAACAAATTCTCACCATTAGATAGTTTGGTTTCTCTCTTTGTGACATGGCTCACTTCTACTCCTCAACCCCAGCCCCAGATCGATTTCCAGAGCTTTATTTGGGAATTACTTGTACTCCTCCAGAAAGATTTCTCATATGGTAATTGTATCATTTGTGGTAATTAGACAGCAATACACTCTTATGACTTCATTAGCATTCAATATTAAAGGAAATTGAAAACAGACTTTGCATGTTCAAAACATTTACATTGCAAATCAAAGTACAGTTCTGGATCATGGTTAATTCCAACTTACATGATTTCCTGAAACTATCATCCTGTATCTCTTCTCCCTTTTGAAGGCATACTCCTGGATAGAATTGTCCATATTCACTACCTACATTTCCTCACTTCCTATTCATTTCCCCATCCTTTGGAATCTAGATTTTTAATCTACCCTGTGGTTGATACTGCTGTCTCTGAGGTTGTCAAGGTTGTCTCAAACACTACTTGAAATTAAAAAAAAAAAACTAAAAAACAATTTTCTTAATAGGTGGTGGATTCTTCCTCCTTTGAGAAAATCATGCAGAGTTTGGATAACCATTTGTTACTTATTTTATATAGGGGATTTCTTTGGTTTATATACTGGAATATATAAACATTGAATATAAGGCACTGAGGTCCTTTCCAGCTCTGATACTCTATGATTCTGCTTCATTCATTGACCTTTTCTCATTTCTTATCATTCTTGACCTTCCTACTGCTCTTGAAAACCATCGACTATGTGCTCCCCCTGGATACTTCTCCTTCCTTGGCTTCCACAATACAGCCCTTTTGTTTATATACATATATATTTATATATTTATAACATAAATATATAAATATATAACATAAAATAATATATAATATGTTATATAATATATAATATAAAATATATACATATATACACATATATATGTGCAAAACACACACATATGTGTATGTGTGTGTAAATATATGTGGAAAGAGAGAGCTATCACTTCTCTCCTGATATCTAAACCCTCATTACAAATTGTTCAATGCATATCTCCATCTGGAAATTTTATAGGTTTGTTAAAGTCAACAAGTCCAAAGTAGAACTCATTATATTCTCCCAACTCCCACAAAATCTTCATTTGCTAGATTTCCCCATTTCTGTGGATATTACCACAATCCTTCCAGTAACCCTCAAACACAACATCTTTCCCTCAAACACAACATCCAATCAGTTGCCAAGTATTGTCAACAAAATTGCAACCACTTCTCTCACATCCATCCCCTTCTCTACCTATGGAATCTTGTCCTAGTTCAGGCTATCATCACCTCTTTCTTGGTCTATGGTTATAGCCTCCTACTAGTTCTCTCCGTCTCAATTATCTTCTTAATCCTCTTTCTTTATCTCTCTTCAGAATTTGACACCATTGATCACTTCTGCCTTGTCTAATTTTATGGCTCTATTCTCTATTAGTTTTTTCACTTTTGTGACTGATCCTTCTTAGCATCTTTGCTGTGTTTTCAACCATATCACATCCACTAAGTGTAGGAGCCCCACCTCAAGCTTTGTCCTAGGACCTTACTCTTTTCTGTATACTGTGTAACTTATTATATGTTCAATTATCATTTTGATACAGGTGATTCCCAGAAGTGTATATCCAGTCTTAGTCTCTTCCCTGAACTCCAGTCCCATCATGTCTCTTGAACATTTTGTACTTATCTATTGAACATTTATGCCCATAAGCATAAAAGAATCAAATATGCAAACCAAAACTCATTATTTTCCTCCTCTAAGCCACCCCTCTTCAGAATATCTCTATCACTCTCAAGGGTGGCATCATCCTTCCAGTCATCAAGGTTCACAGCCTCAGTGTCATCCTTGATTCCTCCAACTTGGTCGCCCCCATATTCAATAAGGTGCCAAATCTTTTTTCATTATTTCTTCATATCATTCCTTGCATATGTTTCCTTCTCACTCCTCATATATCCTCCATTTAATTACCTGAGATATCACAACAATCTTTCAAATAGTTCTCCCTACTTTATGTCTCTCCCTTATCCAGCTCATGCCATGTACCACGCTGATTTTTTCCCAAAAACATAGACTTGCCCATGTTATCCTTCTACTCAATAAATTCAAAGGCTCAAGACTTCTGCTTCAGGGAGCCAAGATGGTGGAGTGAAAAGGTAGTTGCTCTCACTCTCCCCTATCAACCTCTGAAAACCCAGAAAATATCACCCCAGAAAAAAGCCCTGAATAGCTGAACTAGAAGAAAGATAGGGAGCAGCAGAGCAGCAGCCAAGCAAAAGGGGTCTCCCAGTGCCTCAGCAAAAATAAGGGAGGCAGAACTACAAGGAGCCGTAAGCAGATAAGTACCCTGCCCTGCCGCATTCATCTGAAAGGAGGTGAAGAAAACAACCTAAAGGCTTCCTAAAGCCCGGCCTTGCTGGTTCCAACCCAACACCAGGTGAGCTGTCGGAGCCCTGCAGCCTCCAATTGTGAAGAAATCCTGAAGCCCAGGTGGTAGAACAGGCAAACACCAACACCTGGACCTCTGAGTGCCTCAGTGAGGGCAGGGGGAACCAGTGGAAACCAGCTCAGAAAACAACCAGGTGCCTCAGCTCTCTACTGCAAAGGAATCTCCCAGTGCATTAGCAGAAACAAGGGAGACAAAACTGCAGGGGGCCCCAGGCAGATAAACACTCAGCAGCACCCATCTAAAAGGAGCTGAAGAAAGCTAAAGGAAAGGAAAAGCAGGCAACCTAGAATTGCCTGAAAGTTCCAGCCTTGCTGATTCCAGCCCAACACAAGGTAAGCTGCCAGAAACCTACAGCCTCCAATTGCCAACATAAGAGGCCCCAGCACACAAAGCCAGTGACCAAGACCTAGGCTCCCAACACAAGAAGCTTGGGTCAGTGCCCTCTGTTCCCCAGCAGGAGAGCTCAATCTCTTTAAAGGCCAGGGAATAAAGAAACACCATGAGTAAAAAGAAACGTACCATAGATTCATATTATGAGAAGAGTGAAGATCAAGACAGAAATTCTGAAGAGGACAACATTGTCAACAAACCCACATCTGCAACAACAAAAGGGAATATGAACTGGTCTGAAGCCCAAAAAGCCTTCTTAGAAGAGCTCAAGAAGGATTTTAATAGTCAAATGAGAGAGGTAAAAGAGTCCTTCAAAAATACAATTGGCCAATTGGAAAAAAAATACACTGAAGAAAACAAGTCCCTAAAAAAACAATTGGCCAATTGAAGAAGGAAGACAAAAACTAACAGAAGAGTACACTGAAGAAAACAAGTCCCTAAAAAACACAATTGGCCATTGAAGAAGGAAGTACAAAAACTAACAGAAGAAAACAATCTGTTAAAAACTAGAATTGGACAAATGGAAACTAATGTCTCTATGAGAGAGCAAGAATCAGTCAAACAGAAACAAAAAATGAAAAAATAGATGAAAATGTAAAATACCTCATCAGTAAAACAACCGACCTGGAAAATCGACTCAGGAGAGACAATTTAAAAATTATTGGACTACCTGAAAATCATGATGAAAAAAAGAGCCTGGACAGTATCTTTCAGGAAATCATAAAGGAAAACTGCCAGAAGTCCTAGAACCAGAAGGGAAAATAACCATAGAAAGAATCCACGATCACCACCTGAAAGAGATCCCAAATTGACAATGCCAAGGAATATAATAGCAAAATTCCAAAATTACCAGATGAAAGAGAAGGTGCTGCAAGCAGCCAGAAAGAAACAATTTAAATATCATGGAACCACAGTCAGGATTACACAGGACCTTGCAGCTTCTACATTAAAAGACCCAGGGCATGGAACATGATATTCCATAAGGCAAAGGATCTTGGAATGCAGCCAAGGATCAATTACCCAGCAAAAATGAGCATCATTTTTCAAGGGAGGAGGTGGATATTCAATGAAATAGGAGACTTCCAAACTTTCCTGATAAAAAGACCAGAGCTCAACAAAAAATTTGATCTTCAAGTACAGGACTCAAGAAGGACTTAAAAAGGTAAATGGGACAGAAGATACAATATGTTGTTAATGGGGGGGGCTGTTTAAACCCCTACAAGGGAATATGAGACTTGCAACCCTTGAGAACTGTATTGTTATTACACCTTGTTAAAGGAGTATACATAAAGAGGGTGGATATTAGTTGACTTTGATGTAATGATAAAAAAAAATCTAATCAAGTGGGTTAAATGGATCCAAATAAGTGGATCAATCTGATCTTAGAAAATGTACTGAGAAAGGAGGAGGCAGACAAGGGTAAATTACATTACAGGAAAAGACACAAAATCCTATTACAGCAGAGGGAAAGAAGAGGGGGGGAGCATTGTTTGAACCTTACTCTCATCAGATTTGGCTCAAGAAGGGCATAACATAATCAGTTAGGTATAGAAATCTAACTTGCCCTATAGGCAGAGGGAAAAGGGGAAAGAAAAGGGGGGAAAGAAAAGGGAGGGGGAAAGAAGGGAGGGAAGAAGCAGTAAGACTAAAGGGGAAGAAAAGGGAAAGGGATAATAAAAGGGAGGAGGACTGAAGGAGGCGGTGGTCAAAAGCAAAACACTAGTGAAGGGGGAAAGGAAAAAGGAGAAAGAAAAGCATAAATGGGGGAAAAGGATGGAGAAAAAGACACAGATAGTAATCATAACTGTGAATGTGAATGGGATGAACTCTCCCATAAAACAGAAACAGATTGCAGAATGGATTAAAAACCATAATCCTACAATATGTTGTTTACAGGAAACACATTTGAAAAAGAGTGACACATACAGGGTAAAGGTAAAAGGCTGGAGCAGAATTATGTGTCAGCTGAAGTAGAAAAAAAGCAGGGGTAGCAATCCTGATCTCAGACAAAGCAAAAGCAAAAATAGATCTAATCAAAAGAGATAAGGAAGGAAACTACATCCTGCTAAAAGGCACCATAGACAATGAAGTAATATCATTACTAAACATATATGCACCAAATGGTATAGCATCCAAATTCTTAGAGGAGAAGTTCAGGGAGTTACAGGAAGAAATAGACAGCAAAACTATACTAGTGGGGACCTGAACCTCCCCTCTGCACTAGATAATCTAATCACAAAATAAAGAAGAAAGAAGTTAAAGAGGTGAATAGAACATTAGAAAAGTTGGGTATGATAGACCTCTGGAGAAAACTGAATGGGGATAGAAAGCAATGTACTTATTTTCTCAGCAGTACATGGCACATACACAAAAAATTGACTATGTACTAGGGCATAAAAACCTCACAATCCAATGCAGAAAGGCAGAAATATTAAATGCATCATTTTCAGATCATGATACAATAAAAATTATATGTAATAAAGGGCCGTGGAAAGATAGACTGAAAAATAATTGGAAACTAAATAATCCAATCCTAAAAAAGATTGGGTCAAACAACAAATCAGAGAAACAAACAATAATTTCATTTAAGAGAATGACAATAATGAGACAACATACAAAAACTTCTGGGATGCAGCAAAAGCAGTTCTTAGGGGAAATTTTACATCTCTAAATGCTTACAAAAATAAAATAGAAAAAGAGGAGATTAATGAATTGGGCATACAACTAAAAAAGCTAGGAAAAGAACAATTTAAAAATCCTCAACTAACCACTAAATTAGAAATATTGAAAACCAAAGAAAAATTTAAAAAAATTGAAATTAAGAAAACTATTGAACTAATAAATAAAACTAAGAGCTGGTTTTATGAAAAAAAAACAAAATAGATAAACCTTTGGTAAATTTGATTTAAAAAAAGAAAGAATGGGGGGCCGAGCCAAGATGGCAGAGTGAAAGCAGTGACTTGCTTGAGCTCTCCCCCAAAACCCTCCAAATACTCATAAAAATGGCTCTAAACAAATTCTGAAGCAGCAGAACCGACAAAAAGACAGAGTGAAACAAATTTCCAGCCCAAGACAACGTGGATGATTGATCAAAAAGCTGTATCGCCGGGCTGGGAATGCAGCACAGCACGGCGTGGGCCCACAGGCCACAGCAAACCTGGAGCAGGCCTTAGAGGACTGAATCACGGGGAGCTGTGGAGATTTCCATACTCCTTAATCCACCAATGCCAAAGACAACTTACAAGGTCAGTGGGAAAAGTCTGTTTCTGTCGGTGCTCAGAGAGGAAGGTGGGGTTTCAGTTCCATTCCCCAAAAGCATGGCCCTAGGGGGGAGCAGCTGCTTCCCAAGCTTCCAGCCCACAGACTGAGGGGGAATCCAGTGGCTGATCAGAGAGGGACTGCAGGGATCTCTTTGCCAGTGCTGAGGCAGGAATCTCTTGCTTTGCCCGTGTGTGGATCTGGGTCACAGTTCTGGGGGCAGTGCTGGGGTGAGGAGGAGCTGGTGGTGGAGCTTGTAGTGGCTGTGGAGAGGAACCCCTCCTCACAGTTACAGGACAGAAAGGAATACTTGTGGTCACAGGCCAGGAAAGGAGTAAACACATCGCCCCTTATCATACCACCTTGGAAGAACTGAAAATTTACAGGTCCCTACAAGTATCTCTGAAAACAGCTACACAAACCCCTGAAGCTTGGGACAGTACACTCTCCACATTGGAAGCAGACTCTTACCTTAACAAAGAGTTTAAAACTCAAGTAATTGGCTGGGATCATGAGCAAGCAGGCAAAAAGAGTCAGACTATATTATCTTACTTTGGTGAAAAGAAGATCAAAATATACAACCAGAAGAAGACAACAAAGTCAAAGCTCCTACATCCAAAGCCTCCAAGAAAAACATGAATCAGTGTCAGACCTTGGAGGAGCTCAAAAGGGATTTTGAGAAGCAAGTAAGGGAAGTAGAGGAAACACTGGGAAGAGAAATGAGAGTGATGCAAGAAAATCATGAAAAACAAGTCAACAGCTTGCTAAAGGAGACCCAAAAAATACTGAAGAAAATAACACCTTAAAAAAGCCTAACCCAAATGGCAAAAGAGGTCCAAAAAGCCAATGAGGAGAAAAATGCCCTAAAAAGAAAAATTGGCCAAATGGAAAAGGAAGTCCAAAAGATTACTGAAGAAAATACTTCCTTAAAAATTAGAATAGAGCAATTGGAAGACAGTGACTTTATGAGAAATCAAGACACTGTAAAACAAATCCAAAAGAATGAAAAATTAGAAAACAATGTGAAATATCTCATTGGAAAAACAACTGACCTGGAAAATAGATCCAGGAGAGAAAATTTAAAAATTATTGGACTACCTAAAAGCCACGATCAAAAAAAGAGCCTAGACATCATCTTTCAAGAAATTATCAAGGAAAACTGCCCTGATATATAGAACCAGAGGGCAAAATAGAAATTGAAAGAATCCACAGATCTCCTCCTGAAAGAGATCCCCAAAGGAAAACTCCTAGGAATATTGTAGCCAAATTCCAGAGTTCCCAGGTCAAGGAGAAAATATTACAAGCTGCCAGAAGGAAACAGTTCAAGTACTGTGGAAACACAATCAGGATAACACAAGATTTAGCAGCTTCTACATTAAAGGACCGCAGGGCATGGAATATAATATTCCGGAGGGCAAAGGAGATAGGATTACAACCAAGAATCACCTACCCAGGAAAACTGAGTATAATCCCTCAGGGGAAACAAATGGTCATTCAGTGAAATAGAGGACTTTCAAGCATTCCTGATGAAAAGACCAGAGCTGAATAGAAAAATTTGACTTTCAAATACAGGACTCAGTGGAACATGAAGAGGTAAACAGGAAAGAGAAATCATAAGAGACTTATTAAGATTGAACTGTTTACATTCCTGCATGGAAAGATGATATTTGTAACTCATGAGAACTTTGTCAGTATTAGGGTAGTTGAAGGAAAAAAATTATGTATGTATATATATAGATAGATAGAGGGCACAGGGTGAGTTGAAGATTAAGGGGTCATATCTGGAGAATAAAATTAAGGGATGAGAGAGGATGATACTCAGAGAAGAAAGGGAGAGGTAGAATGGGGTAAATTATCTCACAAAAAAAACAGAAAAGAAGTCTCTCGCAGTGGAGGGGAAACAGGGGAAGGTGAGAGGGAATGAGGAATCTTATTCTCATAGGATTTGGCTTAAGGAGAAATAACATACACATTCAATTGGGTATGGAAATCTGTCTTACCCTACAGGAAAATAGGGGGAGAAGGGGACAAGAGAGCAGGGGGTGATAGAGAGGAGGGCAGATTGGGAAAGAGGGTAATCAGAAGCAAATACTTCTGAGGAGGGACAGGGTCAAAAGAAAGAATAGAATAAATGGGAGGGGGATAGGATTAAGGGAAATAGAGTTAGTTTTTCACAACATGTCTACTAAGGAAGTGTTTTGCATAACTGCACATGTACAACCTATATTGAGTTGCTTGCCTTTTCAATGAGGGTGGGTGGGGAGGGAGGAAGGGAGAAAATTTGAACTCAAAGTTTTAAAACACATGTTTAAAAAAATGTTTTCACATGCAACTGGGAAATAAGAAATACAGGAAATGGGGTACAGAAGTCTATCCTGCTCTACAGGAAAATAGAAGGGGAAGGGGATAAGAGAAGGGAGGGGGAGAGAGAAGAGAGGCAGACCAGGGGAAGGGGTATTCAGAATGCATGCCATCTTGGGGTGGGGGGAGGGGTGAGAAATTTGGAACTCAAAAACTTGTGGAAGTGAATATTGAAAACTAAAATAAATTTAATTTATATTAAAAAAATTAAATTAAAAAAGTAAAAAGAAAAGAAAAGAAAAGGAAAAAAAGAAAGAAAAAGAAGGAAGAAAACCAAATTGTTGTATCAAGAATGAAAAGGGTGAAGCTACCACCAAGGAAGAGGAAATTAAACAATAATTAGAATTATTTTGCCCAACTATATGCCAACAAATTTGACAATCTTAGTGAAATGGATACATATTTACAAAAATATAAATTGCCCAGATTAACCAAGAGGAAGTAAAATACTTAAATAACCCCATATCAGAAAAAGAAATTGAACAAGCCATTGATGAACTGCCTAGGAAAAAATCTTCAGGGCCAGATGGTTTTACGTGCGAATCCTATCAAACACTTAAAGAACAATTAATTCCAATATTATATAGACTATTTGGGAAAATAGGTGAAGAAGACATCTTATCAAATTCTTTTTATGGTACAAATATGGTGCTGATACCTAAACCAAGAAGAGTCAAAATGGAGAAAGAAAATTATAGACTAATTTCTCTAATGAATATAGATGCAAAAATTTTAAATGAAATACTAGCAAATAGATTGCAGCAGCTTATCACAAGAATGATACAGGTAGGATTTATACCAGGAATGTGGGGTTGGTTCAATATTAGGAAAACTATGCACATCATTGAGCATATCAACACCAAAACCAACAGAAACCACATGATCATCTCAATGGATGTGGAAAAGGGTTTTGATAAAGTACACCATTCCCTTTAAAAACACTAGAAAGCATAGGTATAAATGGAGTCTTCCTTAAAATAATGAATGGCATTCATCTAAAACCTTCAGCAAGCATTATATGTAATGGGGACAGGCTAGAAGCATTTCCAATAATATTGAGGATGAAACAAGGATGTCCATTATCACCATTGTTGTTCGATATTGTACTGGAAACCTTAGCTTTAGCAATAAGAGAAGAAAAAGAAATTGAAGGCATTAGAATAGGCAAAGAACAAACAAAGCTATCACTCTTTGCAGATGACATGATGATATCCTCAGAGAATCCTAGAGAATCAAGTAAAAAACTACTGGAAATAATAAACAACTTTAGCAAAGTTGCAGGCTATAAAACAACCCACATAAAACATCAGCATTTCTATATATTACCAACAAAGCCCAACAAGCAAGAAAGAGAAATCCCATTTAAACTTACTGTAGACATTATAAATTATTTAGGAGTCTACCTCCTGAAACCAACCCAGGAACTCTATGAACACAATTATAAAACACTTTTCACACAAATAAAATCAGATCTAAATAATTGCAAAAACATCAGTTGCTCATGGGTAGGTCGAGCTAATAATAAAAATGACAATCCTACCTAAGCTAATTTACTTATTCAATGCCATACCAATCAAACTACCAAAAATTATTTTATAGAGTTAGAAAAAATAATAACAAGATTCGTTTGGAAAAACAAAAGGTCCAGAATATCAAAGGAACTAATGAAAAGAAATGCAGGGGAAGGTGGCCTAGCAATTCCAGATCTTAAATTGTATTATAAAGCAGCAATCATCAAAACTGCTTGGTACTGGCTAAGAAATAGGAGGTGGATCAGTGGAATAGGTTAAATATGCAAGACACAGTAGTCAATGACTATAGTAATCTATTTTTGATAAACCCAAAGACCCCAGCTTCTGGGATAAGAACCCACTCTTTGAAAAAAAACTGCTGGGAAAACTGGAAAAGAGTATGGCAGAAAACTAGGCATAGACCCAAATCTCACACCATATACCAAAATAAAGTCAAAATGGGTTCATGACTTAGATATAAAGGCTGATACCATAAGTAAACTGGGAGAACAAGGAATAGTTTACCTATCAGATCTATGGAGAACAGAAGAATTCATGACCAAACAGGAGATAGAGAACATTATGAAAAGCAAAATGGATAATTTTGATTACATTAAATTGAAAAGGTTTTGCACAAACAAAGCCAATGCAACTAAGATTAGAAGGAAGGTAGAAAATTGGGAAAGAATTTTTACAACCAGTCTCTCTGATAAAGGCCTCATTTCTAAAATATATAGAGAATTAAGACAAATTTATAAGAACACAAGCCATTCCCCATTGATAAATGGTCAAAGGATATGAACAGACAGTTCTCAGATGAAGAAATTAAAGCCATCTATAGTCATATGAAAAAATGCTCTAAATCGTTATTGATTAGAGAAATGCAAATCAAAACAACTCTGAGGTACCACATCACACCTATCAGATTGGCCAACATGACAAAACAGGAAAATGATAAATGTTGGAGAAGATGTGGGAAAATTGGAACACTAATACATTGTTGGTGGAGTTGTGAAATGATCCAACCATTTTGGAGAACAATTTGGAACTATGCTCAAAGGGCTACAAAAATGTGCATACCCTTTGATCCAGCAATAGCACTTCTAGGGCTATATCCCAAAGAGATCAAACAAATGGGAAAAGGACCCACATGTACAAAAATATACATAGCAGCTCTTTTTGTGGTGGCAAAGAATTGGAAATTGAGAGGATGCCCATCAATTGGGGAATGGCTGAGCAAGTTGTGGTATATGAATGTAATGGAATACTATTGTGCTGTAAGAAATGATGAACAGGCTGACTTCAGAAAAACCTGGAAAGACTTATATGGTCTGATGCTGAGTGGAGTAAGCAGAACCAAGAGGACTTTGTACACAATAACAGCCATGTTATACGATGACTAATATTGTTAAACTGAACCCTTCTCAGCATTACAAGGATCTAAGACTTCTCCAGAGGTCCTGGGATGGAAAATGCTGTCCACATCCAAAGAAAGAACTATGGAAGTTGAATCGCTATCACTTATTTTACCTTCCGTTGAGTTTTGTTTCATCTTTCTGATGGTTCCTCCTATTGGCTTTAATTTTTACTTACAACTTCACTAATGTGAAAATATGTTTAATGGGAATGTAAATGGAAAGATTGGGGAGGGTGGGGGGGAAGAAGGGGGAGAAAAACTTTCAACTCAAAAGCATATGGAAATGATTGTTGATAAATCAAAATAAATTAATAAAATAAAAAAAGAAAAAGAAAAGAAAAAGAAAATAAATAAATGAAAATAAATAAATAAATGAATGAATTCAAAGGCTCCCTATGTATTTAGAATCAAACATCCATTTATCTTTTTGGCATGTTAATAGTTGCATACATATGTATTATATGTATGCATATGCTGATTACAATGACATATGTGTACCTTGTCACATATAAATATGTGTGTATATGTGCATGTGTATACATGTGTACATGTATTTACACACATATATATTATAGATATAGATATAGATATCTATATATCTTGGGTGCTCCTATTTATATACTTGTGTTACTCATTATAATGTAAGTTTCTTGAGGTCAGGGACTCTTTTTGGATTTTTTTACTGTATCCCCAGTGCTTATCACAGTGTCCAGTGTATCGTAAGTACACAATAAATTCTTTTTGATTGTTCAACAAGATAGTGCTCAGAGTTTCCCACATGGTGTGGTAGAGTGAACACTGACTTTGTAGTCAGGAGAATTGGGTATGAATCGCGCATCTCCTTGTAACCTATATAAGCTTAGACAAGTCACTTCTCTCTGAGTCTCAGTTTTCTTTTCTGCAAAAGGAGGGATTTAGACTAGATGATGTCTGAGGTAACTTTCAGTTCTATAGCATTTTATCAGGACACACTTATTAAGCACCTACAATGAACCAGCCTTTGTGCTAGACATTGGAGATAGAAATACAAAAATGGTATAAGTTTAACTAGAGTTAATAGAAAAGATGAAGCAAGCATTAAAATTTGTTTTAATAAATGAGGTGAATGTGTAAGAAGAAAAAAATAGAAAAGAAATGAGAATTACAGAGGAAGAAAATGGAAAGAAAATTAACAGCATGGCACAAAACATACAAAATCTTGCCTAAGCAACTCCCCAAAAGTTAAAATGGAGCGAATAGAAGATAAGTCCATGAGATAACAAGAAATGTTAAAACAAAATAAAAAGCCTGAAAAATAGAAGAAAGTTCAGGTATCTAAAAGCAAAAAAAGAAAAAGAAAAAAGAAAAAAAAAGAAAGAAAAGAAGAAAAAAAGAAAAGAAAAGAAAAGAAAAGAAAAGAAAAGAAAAGAAAAGAAAAGAAAAGAAAAGAAAAGAAAAGAACCTGGAAAAGAGATTTAGGAAAAAAAAAATTTGTTTTGTTTTGGTTTTGGCTAGGCAATGGGGTTAAGTGACTTGCCCAGGGTCACACAACTAGTAAGTGTTATGTGTCTGAGGCCGGATTTGAACTCAGGTCCTCCTGAATCCAGGGCCAGTGCTCTATCCATTGCGCCACCTAGCTACCCCCAGGAAAAAAACAATTTAAGGTTTATACAAATGCCTGAAAACCACAAGCACAAAAAAAGAACCTGAACATAACATTTTAAGAAATCATGAAGAAAATTGCCCAAATTTCTTAGAACCAAAGGGAGATACAGAAAATACTGGTTACCTCATGAAGTAACCACAACATGAAAACTCCCAGGAACATTATAGCCAAAACCCCAGGGCTTTCAAGTTGATGTAAAAACATAAGCTTCCAGGAAAAAACAAAAAAAGAGCCATAGTCAGATTTGCATATGATTTAGCCATTACCACTAAGAGCATCAGCAAGCACAGAGCTCAGTGTAGGTTATTACCAAAGGCAAAAGATATTGACTTGTATCCATGAATTACTTACCAGCAAAACAATATAATCCTGTAGAGGAAAATGGACCTTTAATGAACTGGAAGGATCCTAAGCATACCTTAGAAAAAGACAAGAGCTGAGTAGAAACTTTCAAAAACTGCCCTTGAGTCAAGAGAAACATAAAAAAGGTGAGTGAATCATCACAAGGGACTGAAGAAGGATTGCTGTTTACATTCTAATATGGGCAGATGATCCATGTGTCCCCACAGAACTTTATCATCATCTGGGGTCATAGAGGGGATTTAATTAGGCAGAGGCCCTGGGAGTGGTTCTCTTATGTTTTGATGGTCTTAAAAGAAGAATGGAAAGGAGAGGGAACAGAAGTATACTGGAGAGGAGAAAGGAGATGAAGGATAGGAACATTATCTAGCATAATTTGAGTGCACAAGTAGCATTCTATGTAAACAGGGAGAAAGGAATAGGGGGATAGGCTCTCTCCAACATCATGCCAATCTGAACTGGTCAAATGTGGGAAAAATGTGGAGAGAAATGCATTTCTTTCAACAGAAAAATAGGAAGGAAAAAGAAAGAAAGAGGAAATAAGAGGAAGGTAGATTGAGAGATTGTGCCTAAGTAAAAAAAATCTAATTAAGTATGTACAACCTATTGGAATCTGAGAGATGCTCATCAATAAGTGAATGATGGTTGAGCAAGTTGTAGTATATAAATATTATGGAATACTATGTGCTGTAAGAAATGATGAAAGAGACTGTTTTAGAGAAATCTGAGAAAACATGTAATGAGTAATGCGCAATGAAGTGAGCAGAACCAAAATGGTTTATACAATGCTACATAATCTCACATTATATTTACATTATATTACATTAACATTATACATAATATTGTACAATGCTAATAATATTGTTTTTAAACTCTGAAAGATACAGGAATTTTTCAGTGGAATAACCAACCCCGAATGTAGGAAACTCATGATGAAACATACCACCAATCTCTTGATAGGAAGGTAATGGACTCGAAGTACAAATGTGGACATTTTAAAGATATTGACAATGTGTGGATGTATTTTGGAATGAAGGTTCTGTTTTTCTTTCTTAGTCAATATGGGGTGAGAGTTGGGAGAGAGAGGGCAGGCATTTATTGATTCAAAAAATAAAATTTAATCTAAAAATAAATGCTTATTGGTTAAATGAGAGTAGTCAGTTCTATTTTCCACCAGGGTTCCTATCATTTACAATCAGCCATATAGTACATCCCTTAAAGTAAGAATATGATGCAAAATAATATTTCATCTATTTATTTCCTCAAGTCAAAAGCATTAATCATGTACCCATTATCTGTCAGTCACTGTACTGAGCATCCAGGCAATAAAGTAAAATAACAAACTGTCCTTGCTCCCAAGAAGCTTACAGTTTAATGTAGCTAGAGAGCAACATAAATATAGCTATGTAGAAACAAGCTATACTCAGGATAAATTGGAAATTATCTCAGATGGAAGGCAGTAGAATTAAGAGGAATTGTGAAAAGCTTCCTGTAGAAAGTGTAATTTTAGCTGAAACTTGAAAGAAGCTAGGAAATTCAAGAGATGTATCCTCCTGAAGGATGAAATTATCACTAATATAATACCTGAGGCCATTCCTAAGGACAACAAGCAAGACTTATTGTACTGTATTGGGAGTGCCCTGAAGGTCAAAGCAAGGAAAGAATGATGATCATATATGAAAAAGGAAAGTCAGGACTGCCCAAACCTAATTTTGTTTCCTGTCCTTATAACAAGGAGATTCATCTTCAGGCTGTAAAGAACCAAAAAAGCTGCATATTAGTAAATCAAAACCCCATTAGGACAGGTCAAAACAAGACCTAGTGAAATTACCTCAGGTCATCCAGCCCATACTTGAGCCAAAGCAAAGAAACAAACAAAGAGGAAAGATTGACTAAGAACAAGACAGTTAACCTGTCTTGCCTTCATCTCCCTCATCTTTAAAATGAACATTATAGTTGTACCTACTTCAACAGCTTGTTGTAATGAGGATCAAATGGAAAAACTTATTTAAATATATTATAAAAATTTTAAGTGCTATATAAATGCTATAACAATAATTATTATTATTAATGAGATGCCATAAATTATCTTTGAAAAAGTTGCAAAGTAGGGAAGTGTCCATATATTCAATAAAGGAACAAACGTAGATCCTTCAAAACTGTAGAATGGTTAGTTAACTTCCATTCATTGGCAAAATACTAAGACATTATTAAATGCAAGTTTTGAGAGTAATTAAGAAAGGAGGTAGTGATCACTAATCATTAGTATGTGTTTAAGAAGGGCAAATAATTACTAACAGACTTCATTTTATTATTTTTTCAACAAGGTTATTAAACCAGAAGACTATTGACATCATATGCCTGGAAATCAGTAAAGCATGAGAATATTTTTCACAATATTCTAATTGACCAGGAAGAGAGATGTGAGCTCAGTGACAGGACATAGAGGCAGATTAGCTTTGGCTGGATGCCTGGACATAAGAAATATTTATTCATGAATCAATGTCAGCTAGAAGGGATGTCACTACAAATATTCCAAAGGTCATAAGACCATAGATTTGGGGCTATAAGGGACTGCAGGGACCATCTGATCAGAGAATCATAGGATCATAGCTCTAGAGCTGGCAGCAAACTCACAGAAGTCTAATCAATCTCCTTGTTTTAGAGATGAGGCAATTGAGGCCCAGTGGAGTTGAGACCAACCCAAGGTCACATGGCAGTAAGCCACAGAGGTAAGAGTTCAATCTAGGTTCTATGACTCTTAGATCATTGTTTTTTTCCCCTCACTTTATTTCACTACATCTCCTAATTTTATAATGAGAAAATTAAGACTTAAGAAGGCCTGTGGTCACATAGCTAATGAGTATAAGCAGTGGGATTTGAACCAACATTTTGGCTCCAGGTCTGGCACTTTGTCCTCTATCCCCATTACCTCCACGTATCTTTAATTTCTTTTGTAAAAGAAAGGAAAGAATGTTGGGAGGAAGGAAAGAAGGAAGAAAGGAAGGAAGGAAGGAAGGAAGGAAGGAAGGAAGGAAGGAAGGAAGGAAGGAAGGAAGGAAGGAAGGAAGGAAGGAAGGTTTGGAGAGAAGGTAGAAAGGAAAGAAAAAAGGAGGAAATAAGGAAGAAAGAAAAGGAAAGAAGGAGGGGTGGAGGAAGGAAGGAAAGAAGGAAGAAAAAAATAGGAATCAAAATCTTCCTTGGAGAATAACGTGAGGAAGAGATGCTAGAAATATCTAGTGTAGTTTCTCTATAAGTCGCATCGAGATATATTCTTGTGAGCACACAATCTACATGGGCAAAAGCAAAACCATACATCTCTTACAAAATAAGAAAATGATAATCATTAATTATTAATAATGATTAATAAAAGGGGTCAATGACACTCTCAAATGGACCTCTCAAGGAACCCATTCAACTCCTCTATGCCCTTGGAAGAGTATGTGCTCCTAAGGGTGGCAATTGACTCCAGCTCTAGAGCTATGATCCCATGATTCTTTGATTAGATGGCCCCTGTAGTCCCTTATAGCCCCAAATCTATGGTCTTACGACCTTTGCAATATTTGTAGTGACATCCCTTCTAGTTGCCATTAATTCATGAATAAAGATTTCTTATGTCCAAGCACCTTGCCCCAAAGGTACTTACATTCTAACATGGAAGAAAGCACATAGATTTAGTATCCCCTCAGGGTTCACTTGTCCACTTGTGCTAGTGAGTTGGATGTCCAGAAGGCAGCTCACTATTGCTCCCCTCAGTATTTTAGGCGTTACACTGAGGAGTTGGAGTTCTAACACTATCACTCACAAACTTTCATCTGGTTTGCTCCCCAAAAATGATTAATTGGTTGATATCTCTACAACATCCATTCACTTCTTGACACAATCTACCTTGTGCAAAAGGATATTTATTACAAAGGTATAGCAAGAAAAAATTTTTTTTAAAAATCTCCTCAAAAGAGGGGATATAATCTCCCCTCCTGAGAGTAAGTTCAATCTTGAAGCATAAGCATACACATAAATGCACAGGTCTAGCTTTCCTTTCCCTCTTTTAAGAGTTCCTACCAAGTTCACTTCTAGAAATGAAATGGCTAATGCATGAGTCACTCTTTTGCTTCACTGGACTGGTTCCTTTCTGGGCTTAGTCAAATGAATGGCTTAGTTGCTGCAATCTCTTCACTAGGCTTCTCAACAGTATGTGGCTGCTTAAGTTACTGGAAGAATGTTCCTGATTCCAACTGGTGGATGTTATTACCTTTCAAAGCTCACTTGCTTTGTGTTCAGCTGATTGTATCTCTAAATACTGAGTCATTTATTATCAAGAAACAATAAACATGAGAGGCAAAAGATATAGAGGTACAATGTATTTATAACCCCAAGATATGGTTATTGGGCAGATAGGACACAATGCTTACCCTAGATGGTCACAGCAGTTTATTTTCCTCAATGACACTTTCAATGGACCTCTCAAGGAATCCACTCAACTGCTATATGCCCTTGGAAGAGTATGTGCTCCTAAGAGGGGCAATTGACTCTGACTGGTTAACAATTAATGAGAAAAATGAATATTATAATGAGAAGTGGAACTATTCTGATGAAGGGCTAGGGGCTATGACTCATCGCTTAGTCTTGGACAAAGAGGTTTAGCTCTTACCCAGATTACCTGGCCTAGGGTAATATAGACAAAAGGGGGCCCACCTCTGCTCCAGCCTGGCTGAGTGGAACACAATGGACTGGAATTCACCTTAGATTCATTTCTTTGTAAGGTTATTTAGTTGAGTGGGGTCTCCCACCCAGGATGGAAAGGCATGTTCCCCAGGAATTTGGGTGATCTCATCCATCAACAATGTCCTTCAGAGATTGAACAATTTACAGGCTGCTGAAAAAATCCTAGTCCTAATTCAAAAATTTACTATTAATGTATGAGATAAATAATCATTTCTCTTGCTGATAAGGTAACAGGGAAATGATTAGGAGATGTTTTTCCTTGAATCTTTTGTGTGCACATTTAGTTCCATCTCTTCAGTCAACAGGAATATTTTTCATCATCATATTGTCACTTATGGCCAGAAAATGGCTCCCAAAATTTCCATTTGTGGGATCAGTAGTAGGCAGATAATGCTGCCCATTTTCTACATAACTCATTAGGAAGGGTAAATTCATACATGCTTTAAGGACTGGGCCTTCACTGTCCAGTCCCACATCACAAACACACACACACACACACACACACACACACGTGTGTGTGTGTGTGTGTGTGTGTGTGTGTGTGTGTGTATACCAAATACATAAAAAGCAGATAAAATGTGGGTGTAGGGGTGTATGTGTCTGGATACATTCATAGGTGGGAAAACTAGGAAAGTAACTAGGAAAGTCTTCAAGTAAAGATGGTACTTGAACTGAGTCTTAAAGGATTTCAGGTAAAGGGCACTTCTATCTCTGCCAAGAGGCAAAGGAGAGGAGGGAAGTCATTCTATGGATGAGAGACAGCTTGTGAAAAATCATGGAAAAACAAGACTTTCATGATCCCCATCTCCTAAGCAGATATTGTCCTCCCCACAAAAATTGCCTTGTATCTATTTCACAAAAATTTATGCACACATAGTTTCCCTAATAGGTGGTAAGTTCCTTGATGGTAAGGGTTGTTTCTTTTTCTTTTTTTTCTTTATATTCCCTATGTCCTGTACAGTGATTGGCACATAGTAGATACTTAATAAATGATTACTGACTGATTGAAAAATAAAAAGAAGGGAGTAATATGTAATGAGACTAGAAAGGTAGAATGAGACCTTCTTGTGAATGCTATAAAAATCAAACCAAAAACATTGATCTTCAAAACAATCCTGTAATATAGGTGCTATTAATAACTCTATTTTTCAAACAAGAATACAGGGACTCAGGTGAGAATAAGTGACTTAACCAGAGTCACACAGCTTGTAAATGTAGGAAGCAGAATTTGAATTCAGATTTCAGCTCTAAGCCCAAGGCTTTAACCACATAACAAGAAATGCACAAGTAAAAAAGCAAATAATATTGCTCACATTTGTATAGTGCTTAAAGGTTTTGCAAAGCACTCTATATGCTATGTCCCTTGATCCTCATGACAACCTAAGTAGGTAAGTGCTATTATTATCCCCATTTTACAGATGAGGAAACAAAGGCTATAGGAGGTTAAGTGACTAGCTCAGGGTCACAGAGCCAGTACATATAAGGCAGGTTTGAAACTCAGGTCTTTCCAATTCCAGGTCAATACTCTGCCTAGCAACTGCTCCATCTAGGTGCCACTATAATGTGTAACAACAACAAAAAAAAGTGTGCTTTTAAACAAAGAGCTAAGGGGAAAATTCCATTGTATAATAAAGCCCAATGTGGTCTTAGAAATGTTAGCTGTATCCAAGGTGAGAAATGTTCCCTCTGGCTTGTTTTTGAAATACAAGCACCCAGACTTCTCAGTGTACCTCCTCAGTGTACCATTTAAAGAAGTTTTGTGGGTATCGAAATGGCTCTTGCTCATCCTCTTAGTGAAATTATAAAGTTTCATTTTACATTCATAGTTTGAGACAGATCAGGTGTAAAGAGCTTAGTTGAAGAGATACCCATAAAACCACTTATTTTGCATATTTGATTTTAATCTTACAAGAATTGAGGTGATTGTAAAACAGTTTGTGGAGCAATGAAATAAGCTAAAAAAATGAGAGTTGGGGAAATAAACACCAGCCCAGTAGAGAGACATTTGCTTTACATGCCTGAAATACACCTCATTAGGTGTGTTAGCCTAATTATAAATTCATCTCCACCTAGAGAATCAACTTACTTCTCCTCCTACTGCCTAATCTGCAATTCTGAATGACTGGGTAATCTCTAGCATCACAAACAGCTTCAAAATTTCATGTACCTGTTCTATTGCCCATTCACAGAACATGACCCATGGTAGCATTGGGTCATTCCAGTAAGCCCTATTAATTTCTTAGAATGAAAATCATGAGTGAAAGTGATAAATTAAAGAATAATAGATAGATTTTATATTTCAGGAGATAGATTGAACAGCCAAATATTGTGAAAATAGAAGGCCCACGTAATTAAGTCGAGCATTAACTGTTCAGCTTATCGCTGTTTTTACAAACCCCAATTTCTCCTACTTGAATAAGAATCAAGTTGAATTCATGAATAGGCATCATAATTTCTAACTCTGCTTTTTTTCCCCCTTCTCTTTGGAGTGATTGATGAAGTTCTATTGAAATAAAAAAAAAAGAATGCTTTGGAAATCTGTTGGGTGCCAGGCACAATGAATAATAATGACCTCATTATGAGAGCTGGAGCTCTCTAAGAATGTGTCACTAAAAGTAGATCTTTCTATTGTTGCTAGCTGGCTTTGCCTGTAAATATGCCAAGGCAGGTTCTCATTTCAGAAACGGTTTGGGACATATTTGCAGTATTCCGCTTTTAGAGGGCCACGGATGTCATGGGAGCTGTAGGAATAGGTGGGGGATGGTGGTGGAAACTGTGGGGAGGCATGTATGCCTATCCACTGAGATTGATAGGTTTAGAAGATTTTAGCACTAGAGTTGTAAAGGACTTTGGAGATAAATTAATCTAATTTTTCCTCCTGCCATTTTATTGATAAAGAAATTGAGGCACAGAGAGGTAAAATAACTTGCCCAAGGTTACACAGGTACTGAGTAGCAGAGATGGGATGCCAGCTCAGTTCCTTGGGCTTTAAGTTAAAGCTTTCTTTCCTCAGCATCATGCTGCCTCCCTCAATTCAACAAACAATTGTCAAACACTTGCTATGTGCAAGGACTTGTGTTTGGTGGTAGAGTTATAAAGAAAAATGTTGAAACAAAAGTGGCTCTTCTTGTAAAGAGCTTTCAGCCTAGGAGACCCAAGTAACCAATGTAGTACTCCATTGATATGTATTCAGGTTCAGATAATCCATTTGGGCCAGCAAAGATGAATGTTAACTCTGTCCCTAACCCCACTCCCATCAGAATTCAGACACAGCTCCTAGCACCCTTGGTTCTAATAGGTGAGTTTTGACCATATCTTGCCATTAACCAAGACACCATACCACTTCCTGGGCATCTCCAAATCATGCATTTTGTACATACCCTTCAACCTTGCCCCATTTTCCAACTCTAGATCCCCTGTATATATTAACTTTAGACTATAATCTCCTTGATGGCAGGAATTATCATGCTTTTATATTTGTATACCCAATACTCAGCATAGTACATGCACACAGTATTTAATAAATGTTTTTTTTATTTATTCATTCATTCTTCATTAATCTATTGCATGCATTCTGTCATAAGCTCCAATTTTCCACTGTATCTCTTCCTGACCTAGCCTGAATTAAATATATAATCCTGCTAAGGCAAAAATAGAAAAACACAAGATATCTACTTAAAATAGATTGCAAAGTAAATAACAAGAATTGAAATGAGCAGCAGGCATACCATCAGCCATTTCCCAAGTTTATTTTCCTTGCAATCCTCCAGTCCCAAGATGGTGCAAATCTCTCATCTCTATTACCCATGCCGCTTTAACTGCATAACCCTGAAAGTTAGGGAAGCCAAAGGGAGTAATGTCTTGTCCGTAAGATGGACATAAGTATCTAACTGTTTGACATGTACTGTAGACTAGTACTGGATGACTTTCAGCTGCTGTACCAAACTGTGAAATATGATTGTGCCTTTTGCTTTGCCCCCACCACTGTCTGCACATAGTATACACTTATCAATTGTTTTTATTTATTTATTCGTTCATTCAGCATGCAATGAAAGGATCCTGGATGACTGAATTCTTAGAATCAGAACCACGGGTGAAGGGAAGCAAATGGCTGCTTTTTCCTAGAACAAATGCAATGATTGCTAAAGTTTCCTAAAGACAAAACACTGCAGACTCCCCTTCCAAAAGTCTAGTACTATGCAATTGAGGAGAAGCCTCCTGCTAATAGGAGTAGCCAGGAGGTGCAGTGAATAGGGCATTGGGCTTAGAATCAGGACAGCTCGTCTTCACAAGTTCAAATCTAGCCTCAGATACCTACTAGCTGTGTGACCCTGAGCAAGTCATGTAATCCTATTTGCCTTAGTTTCCTCATCTGAAGAATGAGCTGAAGAAGGAAATGGCAAATAACTCCAGTAACTTTGACAAGAAAACCCCCAAATGGGGTCATGAAGAGTTGGACATGACTGAACAACATCTCCTGCTAGTGATGGCTGGTAGATATCTCTCCCTGCCCCCACCATGCCTCTCCCATGTTTTCCCCTGCCATATCTCTTTGGGTCCTTCTTCCACTTCTTCCACTGAAATCTTCCTGTATTTCCTCTCACCTTCCACACAAACATGTGCCCTTTAGCCGTTTAACTAGTAAAAGAAGTGATAATAAGACAGAGATGATTTCTACTCTCCATTATACTATGAAATAAAGAAGAGTATGAGACAGTGTGGTGGAGTGATTAGAGGTCACTCCAGGGGCCAGGAAGTCCTGGATTCAGTTTCATATCAGGTACATATTGGCTGTTTCACACTGGCCTCCTTGCTGTTCTGGATTAAAACATTGCATGTCACAGTTCTTGACTCTAGGCATTGTCATTTGCTGTTCTCCATGCCTGGAAGTCTCCCTCTTCATTCCACTTCCTGGCCTCCCTGACTTCTTTCACGTCTTAGCTGAAGTCCTACTTTCTGCAAGAGTACTTTCCCAATCCCCCTTAATCCCAGTGCCTTCCTTCTGTGGGTGATTTCTCATTTATCTTGGATATATCTTGTTTGTACACAGCTGTTCCCATGTTGTCTCTCCCTTTAGAATCCATGATCCTTGAGAGGAGGGAATCTATTTTCTATTTGTTGTTATTCCAAGCACTTAGCACTGTGTCTGGCACATATTGCAGTTTGCTCTTTCTTCTCAAAAAGGACCAGGACTTCAGAGAGGTGATGCCATGGTATGCAAGTGAATTGGATTTAAGTGACAGAGGGATGTGCTAAATCAACAACTTTAGGTTCTCCTCTGGAGACATCTGGGTCTACTGGAAAGATACAAATCAAGAGAAGTGGAGTTATTAGAAGCTTAATTAAATATTAGTTGACTGACCAATTGATTGTGCCTCTTAGGCAAGTCATGTAATTTCTTAAAGCCCAAGGAAGCTCTTAAGACTATATGTCATAGAGAAAATGCTGACCTGCTTTGGTAGAGAGAATTTCCCCACTGAGACATCTTTGTACAAATGACACCACAGGTTTTGACACAATAAAGGAAGAGTGAGATAAGTGCAAAGGAGAGAGACAGAGTGCTATGAAAATACTGAGTGAGGAATTATTTCTACCTGAAGCAGGTAAAGGTAGGCTACATTGGAGAATCAGGACTTACAGAAAATGAGGGTCTTGCAAAGATAAAGGTTGGACCTCGGGAATCCAGTTCACAGATGGAATAGCTCAAGCACTAGCAATGAAGTGAAAGAAGACAGGATATGAAAAGGGACAGAGAAAAATCCAACGTGGTAAGAACATCCAATACGTGGAGAATATGACACATAGGACAAGACACACAAGGTGGGGCCAAATTTGAAGCTTTGAAAGCCACAGTTACTAGCTTATGCTTTCTCTAATAAACACTACGAAGTCCCTATAGACACATGAATAGAAGACTGTCATGCAACTATGGCAAAGCATTAGAAAGATTACTTGGGCCCAGTATGGAAGCTATTCTAAGCATTTAGGTGAGAGATGATAAAGGGCTAAAATAAAGAGATGACAGTTTGTATCAAGAGATATAGTATAGAGTAGAATTGAAAGGCTTGGCAACTGCTTCAAGACAGGATTCAAAAATTTAGCAAATTTGATTTGACAATCATGAAGTGTGAAAGGTAAAGTTCTTGTTAATAAAAAATAACTTCAAGGTTATAAAGCTAGGGAGAAGATGTTTCCATTAATATAAGAAATTGAGATGATGGGTGAAAGAATAGGTTTTGCCAGGAAGATAAGTGGTCGTGTTTTGATATGTCAAGTTTGAAATGTCCATAGTAGATATATCAAAAAATGTAGGACTGAGGTGAGGAAAAGGGAGAATTGTAGAGGAGGGTATGGAATAAGAGAGGGGAAAGAAGAAAAGGAAAAAGAGAAGAATAGAAAGAAGAAGAAAAGAAAGAGAAAGGAAGAAGGAAAGGAAAGGAAGTGAAATGAAGGCAAAGAGAAAGAAAGAAAGAAAGGAAGAAAGAAAGAAAGAAAGAAAGAAAGAAAGAAAGAAAGAAAGAAAGAAAGAAAGAAAGAAAGAAAGAAAGAAACAAAGAAACAAAGAAAGAAAAAGAAACAGAGAGAGAGAAAGAGAGAGAAAGGAAGGAAAAGAAAGAAAGAAGGAAAGAAAGAAAGAAGAAAAAAAGAAAGAGAAAGGAAGGCAAAGAAAGAAAGGAAAAAGGAAGGAAGAAAGGAAAAGAAAGAAAGAGGTGAAAGAGGAGGAAGTAACAGGATAAACATTAAGAAGTTCTAGTGATTAAGGAACAGGAGAAATAGAATCTGAAGAAAAAGAGAGAAATATGGGAAAATCATGAGTCCAACATTATAGCAGTTAAAAGGTAGGAGGATACAAAGAAAGAAATACTTCAACAGTGTTGACTGCTTCACAAAGATCAAGAAGTATTAGAAAAGGAAGTCATTGGATTTCAGGATACACAGATCGGTAGCTAGTGATCATGAAGGAAGTTGTTTTCATTTGTGTGCTGGAGATTAAAAAAAAAGATGGTAAGATATTGGAGAATGAGTAGGTGGTCACAAAGAAGATGTAGCAATTTTAGTCTCCTCTTTTTAGTAGTTTGGCAGTAAAAGTGAAAGGGAGGAGAGAAATATGGCCATGGGTTGAGGGGGATCAATGACAAAGGAAGGCTTTTTGGAAAGACAGGGGATGCAAACATGTTTATAGTCTGAGGAGTGGCTTTTCCATATAACATTCCTTCAAATATTTGAAGACTGTCATTGTGTCCTGCCAACCAGTGTACTTCTGGACAGTTTCCTAGATAAATTTATCAGAGGAATGACTGATTTTTTTTTATAAAGTTTCTTGAAACCAAACTTACTTGATTTTTAACAGTAACAGAATATTTATAAAGATAGAATAAAGAGAAGGTATGACCAAAGAGAGGTTCAAGGGAATGTCACCTAGTTCCTGTTCCAATTGATTTCAGATTCTCAAACCCTGAATCAAAATTCAAAATACGTCCAACATTTTTGTTACATTGGAAATTATTTTGCAGCTTTGCTAAGACATTGATTATTGGAGCACCACTTTTCATGACTCTTGGAGAGAGCAGGAGACTTGCATTCCGATATTTTCATAGTGTATTAAATGATTCAAATGCATGATATATTGGAGATCTTCAAGTGGAGGATGAATGATCACTTATTGTCCAGACTCTAAAGGGAATTCTTTTTCATGTATGAGGTGTACTACATGGCTGCAGAAATTCCTTCAAAATCTAAAATTCTGTGACTTTTTTGTTTGCATGTAAGCATCATGATAATCCTGTCGGACATACAGTTTGCATCCATCTCAACACACGCACACACACAAAATTACCTTGTATATATTTTGCTTGTTTTTTTTTTCTTTTTAGCAATCTTTTATTTTGGCTTTATTTCCCTTTAGGATGTAAGTTCCTTATGAAGTAGGGCTTTTTATTTTTGCCATTTTTATCGCTGACGCCTGGCTGTGCCTGAAACATAGTAAGTACTTAATAAGCACCTATTGATTAGGGGCAGCTGCATGGAGTCAGGAAGACCTAAGTATAAATCCAGCCTCTGACATTTATTAGCTGTGTGACCCTGGGCAAGTCACTTCACCCTGCTTACCTCAGCTTCCTCATCTGTAAAATGAGCTGAAGAAGGAAATAGCAAACCACTTCTAAATGGGGTCACAAAGAATTAGACATAACTGAAAAACAAATAGATTAAGTACTTTGACTATTATTTTCTCCATTTTATAGATAAGTGAAACCAAAACTCAGATTGGTTTAGTATCTTGTATCCATCTCACACAATTAGGAAGCAATAGAGTTTCGTGGAAGGAATATTAGATTTGCAGTCAGATAAGTGTGGTTCAGATCCAAATATGGTAGTTGCTACTGAGGGGAAACAGAATGAATATTGCCTCTGGAATCAGAGCACCTGTGTTCAAAGCCTATCTCTACTTCTATTTCCTAAGTAATCCTGGGCAAGTCATTGAAGTTCCCCAGGTATCAATTTCCTTATGGTTAAAATAAATGTGTTAGATTACATACCACTGAGATCTCTTCAAACTGTAGGGGGTTTTGTCTGTTTTTTTTAAACTTATGGTTCTGATCCTCACCAACTCACTTTGCATTTTGGGCCTCAGCTCCCTCATGATGAAGTAAAGGAGTTGTACCAGTTGCTGTCCATTCTTTCTCTCAAATCCAAATTTGTTACTCTGTATTCCCTATGTGGGATTGTACTTCAAACCTTCTTTCCTCCACATCCAGCATTCTCTCTACTACCCCCTACTGGCACACCAGAGAAGGTGCAGTGCCCTGTGGAATGTCTTCTGTCTAGGTCTCTGGGTCTGTGTTAATCCTCATGTCAGGCTCCCAACTCTACTTCAGAGGCAGGGGAGGGGAGGTAGGAAGTATTTTTCTCATTTCCTAGATTTTCATTCATTTCCTATGTAATGAAATTAAACAGGCCTCTAAAAATATCATGTCACTGGGGGTTATCAGTCCCACTTGCCCACCTGGCATTTTCCTAATGGGCCTCAAAGGGGGCATGGAGGCTGGGGGATTTGGGGGTGCTTTCTAGACACAGCCTTTCTTTTTGTTGGTGGATTTTATATCTGTCCTTGTGAATGTCCTTGGGCAACAACTCTTCTTTCCAGCTGTGAGCCTGGGGGCATTTTTTCAAAGTATTAAATAGAATCTGTTTTTAAATCACAGCCTTTAAAACTGCTAACTTTAGACCATCTGAATAATGAAATTTTACTTAATGTACATCCAAATTCTGGGGCCTGTCTGCGGGTAGTGGCTACAGGAATGGGCTGCCTTTGAAAGGGAAATAGCAGCTCTCTGCTTCAGTTAAGAGTTTGTAGATTCATAACAATTAAGGTCCTCTAGGTAGTAAAATTTACTTCCCTGCCTGATGTAGACACAGCCTTCCTAATAGAAAGCCATAAACTCTAAGATGTTCAAAGCACTGGGGTGTATCCCTTTTTCTCTCAGCATATGGCCAGCATGGAGGATACTAAAGTACCTTCTTCCTTCTCTTGCTCTCAGCCCCCTTGAATCATTCAAGACGAAAGACAAGCTTTTGGCACACATCAATAAGAGCTAAAAATAGGCAGGGGATGGGGAGGGGGAGGAGGAGACAAAAGAATGCTGTAGAGACAAATGATGTTTAAGTTATTCCTTCTTCATACAGAGAAAGTAACCAGAGTATTGTTATTTTATTATTATATAAAATTTATACATATATATGTGGATTTTCGTATTATGCATGTATGTTTAAATATACACACATACATACATACCTGGGCAGCTAGGTGGCACATGGATAAAGATCTGGGTCAGGAAGACTTGAGTTCAAATTCAGCCTCAGACACTTACTAGCTGTGTTACCTTGGGCGAGTCACTTAACTCTGTTTGCTTAGTTTCCTCATCTGTGAAATGAGCTGGAGAGTGGCAAGCCACCCCATTATCTTTGCCACAAAAACCACAAGTGAGGTCACAGAGAGGCAGACATGACTGAAAACAACTAAACAACATACATACATGTATATTATATGTGTATTATTTTACAGAGAAGATAACCAAGTTAGCATTCTGAATCCAGATTCAGGACAACTTTGGTTTGAATACATTCTCATAGTAAAAGTCATGAGTTTAGAGATCTCAAAGAAGGGCGTTTTAAGGCCTTCTAGTCCATTGTTCTCACATATGAATCGAGGAAATTAATTCCAAAATAATAAAGTGACTTTTCCAGGGAGACACATAGTAAGTTTCAGGGCTGAGACTGAACCTAATTACTCTGACTCCAACTTTATCAATCTTTCCCCTGGATCAAAAGTCACAGAAATATAGATTTAGGAGTATAAATTACCTTGGCATGTATCAAGTCCAATCCTCTCATTTTATAGATGAGGAAACTGAGACTGAGAAAGATGAAGTGACTTGCCCAGAGTGACATGGGCAGAATCTGAGGTGTGGTTTGAACTCAGGTCTTCCTAACTCCAAGTTTAGTGTCTTGTTTACTACACCACACAGTTTCTCCACATCAGGAAGACATTTATTTGAACCCCATACAAAATATTTACTAGATAGGTGACTGAGGACAAATCACTTCCCTGAGTCTGAATTTCTTCTCCTCTTAAATGAGGGTAAATACTTGCATCCATCCCTCAGGGCTGTTGTAAAGATGGAATAAGATATAGCAGTTACATTTTAATAAAAAAGTAGGTTCTAAAGTAACACCTAAGGTAAAAATCATGAATGGTCAAAATTATCCAATTTTTCCAATCCTTTAAATTATACCAAATGTATAGTATATTATTATAGGCCCTTACTCTGACATCATACTCTACCAGAAAACTGGGTCACCACTACTCCCATATTGCATACATCATCAGGAGAAGGGAGGGTGGAATAGGGAGTGTTGGGAGAAGTGCTGGGGCAGATGGCGATAGGTCTGGGAACAAGGGCATCTCATCAGGCTTGGACCAACTCTCTTGACCAACTATGTGACCCTGGAGAAGTCTCCTAGCTTTCATGTCCTCAATTTCCTGCTTTCAGAAATTCAAGTAAAGATACCTGCAGCATCTATCTCATCGGTTTTGGTAAGATTAAAAAGAATGTCTCTAAAGCATAATTGCCAGTATTAAAACTTTGTATAAGTGTTAGTTGTTATTTTCACTATAAGGCAAAAGATAGCAGGAGTTATTACACCTCTGGGCAGTAAAGGGATTAAGGAAGTGAACATTTTAGCAAAGAATATGAGGCTCTGGACCACTGGTTCTGGCATCTGTTGGTAGCCAGTTTTCTGTGGATCTGTATCCTTAATAAATATGTCCAGGGGCTGATCTTCTCTGGCTGTGTTAGAATAATCTAGAGCAATAAACTAAGGAAGAATTTTGAAGAAGGGATTCTTTGGGTACAGACACCGTGCAGTAGACATTTTTATCCACACAACTTTTTTACCTCCTATGGCACCCATCACAAGACAAGGCAAATAATACGTGCTCAGTAAATATCTGTTGACTGATTTATGGATTGACTTAGCATGGGCCGTGGAATTTGAAGAACTGAAAGCTCATCATGACCGTGCCATTTGTATGACCTGCATAGCTATGTGACTTTTGCCATTTGTCTACATTTGTCTACACCTCATTTATTCAGCTTTTTAAAAATTGTTATGAGATGGATGTAGTTAAACTAAGACAAATTTTAACTCCATCAAGAAGACCCTAAAGCACTATATAAAATTTGGTTTCTATGAAGGAAAATTAGACATGTAACCCTGAACAAGTCAGTTGATTTCTCTGTCCCTCATCTATAAAATGAAGAGGTTGGACTCAATGACCTCTAAAGACCTTTACCACTCTAACTCAATGATTCTATGATCTTGGTCATTAAAATGCCCCAAAATATAAGGGGCTGCCCTAACGCCTACTATTCAAGGGATGGTTGGATCACTTCTTATCAAGGGCATTCTTGAGAGAATTCATGATTAATTTGTGGCATTAGGCTAGATCTAATACTTACTAATTGTATGATCTTGGACAAGTTCTCCACCTCTCCTGTCTTCTGGTTCCCCGTTTATAAACTGAGAGGAGTGGCCTACATGGTCCCCGAGTTCTCTTTCAGCTTTAATGTTATGATATGATGATCCTATTGAAGTTCTTTGCAACTGGAAAAGGATGCCTCATGTCAATGAAGATTCCTCAAGGAATGGTCATAAAATGGTCAGGTCTAAAGAATATGGAACCTATTGAGGTGGGGTGATGTGTTGTCAAGAGTAACTAGATTTGGAAGCAGAGGACCTCAGCTCAAATCCCAGCTTGGCCTCTCATTGCCTCTGTATCTTGGCAAGAGTCATTTAGAGCTCATTCACTTGTAGTACCTCTTCCAGAACTTCTTCCCACTTGCACTGACAGGCTAGGACCCCAGAAAGGGTTACTTACTCCTCAGGGTAGGAGTAACCTTGGCATCGGGGCTTCTAATTCTGTCATTCACAACCCCCTGCTCATGCACTTTCCACTGATTATAACTCAGTAGTCTAATTAGCTGTTAGCAAAAGTTGTTTAGAGGTGGCATATAAAGAACATTAAGTAAAAACCATTCCCACCAAATCAGGAGCAAAGTTCCTGGATAAAGGGGGCTCAAACATAAATTAAAATTGTAGGTAATGTGGCGCATGTAGAGAGAAGATAGAGTTCCCTCAGTATACCTCTGCGTTCAGCTGAATGTTGCTTCTTCTCACCTATGACACAGAGAATGCATACACTCCCTTTGAACTCAGTCCCTATTCCCCCTTGCTCCCTTGTGTCAGAAGCATAAGAATATGCCTTCTTGAGGTTTTTCAGAGCCTAGAGTTCTCCACTGAACTTAATTTCTGTCTCTCCTGGACTTCATCATGACTCAGCTGTTTTCTCACCCCAGAACATCCTTCTGCCATGCTAGTCCACTTTTCCCACTGGTGAGCTTTCTTTCTTTCTAGGAACTGCCATTTTGGGGACAAGCTGAGGCTGTCCATGCTTTATTCCACTCACGGTTGTCCTTCTGATCTTGAACTTTGCCAGCATTTCTTCACATAGAGGTCTTCTCCTCACTCCATCCCATGCTTTTCAGATCTCTTTTATTTCTTGACTTACCCCATTAAAACTAGAAACTCCTTGAGAGTAGGATTGACTTTATGTTTTCTTGTTTTGTATCCCCTGCACTTAGCATAGCTGGTTTCTTGTCTATTGAGCTATGAGCTTACAGATGAACTGAACAAGTATTGAAATTTCTCCTGCTAATTAAAGCCCCCAGGGACAGGGTTAGTTTGTTTGTTAAGCCAATTAAACTCATTTCCTGACCCAATTAAAGAGGAGTTCAGGAATGAGAAAAAACCACAGGGCATAGAAAATCTTGTTTACACATTTTAAAAAACCTAATTATATCTGTTGATTACTGAGGTGGAGGTGCAGCACACCTTTTATGTAATACAATCCTCTGGTTTTACAGATGAGGAAATCAAGGCTCAGAGAATTCCAGTCACTCCCCTATACTTATAAATCTAATAAGCTTCTGAAGTTAGGACTTGAACTATTATAATAATATAAAATATAATAATAATTCATATAGCACTTTAATGTTTACAAAGCATTTGACATTTGTTATGCCGTTCAATCCACACAACAACAGTGGGAGCTAAATGCTATTATCACTATCCTTATTTTATAGATGAGGAAACAACCTGAGAAAAACAAAATGACTTGATCAGGGTTATGCTAGCAAGTATCTTGGGCAGGATGAGAACTCAGGTCTTATTGACTCCAAGTATAGAGCTCTCTAAACACTGCACCACTCAGTGGCTTAATGTTAAGTCTACTCTATTACACCAATTTTTCTCCATTTTTTCCATTTGGATAATAAGGGGATTGTATTATATGGGCTCTAAAATCTTTATGGATCTAAATCCTGTGTGATTCTGTGCTAAATTAAATATAATGAAATGCCATATTGGATGGCACAGTCAATGATTGTTGTGTTTGGTTATGAAGATATAATCTTTTTTTTTTACAGCAATTAATCAATCAACATTTATTGAGCACATGCTATTTGCCAGGCACTGTGTTAAGCACTGGGATTACAAAAAGAAGCTAAAGTCCTTGCCCTCAAGGAACTTACAATCTAATAGGAGAGAAAACATACAAACAAATATATACAAAGTGAGCTATGTATAGGTTAAATAGGAAATAATTAAGAGGGAAGGCACGGGAATTAAGAGGGGTTATGGAAGACTTCCTGTAGAAGGTGGGATTTTAGTTGGGACTTCCAAAAAGCCAGGGAGGTCAGTAGTCACAGTCCATGAAGGCAAGCATTCCAGACGTGGAGGACAGCCAGAGAAAATGCCCCAAATCAAGAGATGGAGTGTCTTGTTTGTGCAATAGCCAGGAGGCCAGTATCACTGGATCAAAGAATATGTGTTAGGTAGTACGGTGTAAAAAAAGACTAGAAATATAGGAGAAGCCTAGGTGATGAAGAGCTTTGAATGCCAAACAACAATTTTGTATTTTCTCCTGGAGGAAATAGGAAGCTACTGAAGTTTATTGAGGGAGAAGGAGTGTGTGTTACATGATCAGACATTAAGAAAGTCACTTTGGTGGTCAAATGGATAAGAATTGAAGTGGGGAGAGATTTGAGGTGGGCAAACACACTAGCAGTTATTGTAATAATCAAAGCTTGGGGTGATGGTGACTTTCACTAGAATAATAGTGGGCATATTCAAAAGATGTTGTAGAGGTGAAATCATCATGCTTTGGCAACAACTTGAATATGAGGGGTGAGAGAGAGTGAGGAATCCAGGATGACTCTTAGGTGGTAAGCCTGAGGCACTGGGAGGTTGATATTACCTTCTACAATAATAGGGAAAGTAGAAGAGAAGAAGCATTTAAAGGGGAAAGAGAATATGTTGCGTGGACATACTGAGTTTAAACAACAATGAGCCTGGTCCACTTATTTGCCAGCAGAGGATAAAGACATGTTAATTCCCAACTTTGAAAAACAACATTCAAGGTAACGAACATTGGAGGACTGGTAGGAGAGTCACCCCTTTATCTCTGGAATTGTTATTCAAATCTAGCCAGTGGAAGTGGGAATTCAAAGTCATCAGGGAATACTGGGGAAAACAATTTTAGTGGGTGCAAAAATATATTCCCTGTGGCAAGTTCTTCTACCCACTGAATCCTTTGAGAATAGAACACTATAGACTTGGAATAAAGAAAAACTTCAAGCCATTCCTCTGATATTTCTTATTTGTGTAATAATGGACAAATCACTTAATCTCTGAGTCTCAGTTTCCTCATTTGGAAAAGGGGGATATCTGTAGCACTTTTCCTTATAGAATTGCTGTGTTGATAAAAAGAGATCATATGCCTAAATCACTTTCCAAACCTTAAAGTATGATATTGTCTGCTTCTGCTGCTGATACTACTACTACTACTACTATTACCACTATCACTACTACCACTACTACTGCTACTACTATTACTTCTCTTCCTCCTCCTCCTCCTATTACTACTACTACAGGTCAGAGAAAGTCAAGAAAAAGTGAACTGATTCATTGGGAATGAGAGGCAGCATTTACTAGGCAAGTCAAACCACCTGGACCACCATTTTCCCTAAAACCCTGAAGGAGACAGCACAGAACTCTAAACCCAAGAGTTAGGAATAGTAGTGTCTCTAAGGTTACTGGACCTAATTCCAGCCCAGTCCCTGCAACCATAACTCAAAGGAGAAGTAATTTGTTGAGAGGGGGCCTACCTTTCTTATCACCACCAGAAAAAACTGATGACCAATTGCAGTGAGTATGCAGATAGGCACAAGAAGTCTGAGAGTGAGAGCATCCCCACTGGTCTTGTTTCCAGCCACTCTCACAGCTCTATCATTTAAAGAAGTGACTCTAATGGATAAGTCCAGTCATCTCCATCAACTGCTGACCAGTTGCCACTCACATGGCAAGAAAGCCAGCCTGACTAATGCAGCAAGAAATACTGAGGGAGAGATAGGTAACAGCTTGTACCAGGCAGGTCAAGGTACCACAACTGTCTCCCTTCAGATTATGATGGAGACAACACAAGACCGTGAACCCAAGAGCCTTTGGAACATCAATCCCTTTGGGCCAGTGTGTTTAGCCATCATCTTGGGAAGCAATTCTTGTGGGGCTATAGCTTAAAAACTGCTCCAACAGGGGCTACAACCACATCTATTGAAGATTGAGAAAAGGAAGTTATTTCCACCTTACTGATTCATCCGCAAAAACTGATATAATTTCAACAGTGATATGGACATTAAGGAAGAGACATTGCCATATGTTTTCCATGGCAAAGTGACCTTTCCTAAGGACCATGGGACCTTTCCATATGACTTCCTTATGGTAAAACATTCACTGTGCTGTCTCCCTAATTGAAATATGAGTTTAAAAGCAGGAACTGTTTGACTTTTTTATTGGTACCCCTAGCACTTAGAACTATGCTTTATCCATAGTCAGTGATTAATAAATATTCTTTCATTCACTTTTTTCCAATTATCCAGTCCAATACATATTCTTAAGGAATTACTATCTCCAAGACAGTGTGCTAGGGTTAACAAAGACAAAATGATTCCCTGTCCTCAGGAAGACTAAATTCTATTCTATTCTAAATTTTATATATGGAAAATAAATGTAAATAATAATAAGTACATATGTCACACTTTGAGGAGAAAGATATCATTAGCAACTAATCAGACTAGGAAAAGTTTTGTATCAGAGATGGAAAAAGAATTGAGATTTAAACCAAAACAGACATTCTAATATTCTGATATTAAAAACCACCTATGGATTGTATCCCTACCAATGGCTTTAGTAAAGTGGTCTGGGATCCATTTGTAATCCATAAGTATCTTCTCCTTAGAGGTCCACAAGGATGGCTAGACATTTGTCGTTGTCGTTGTCGTCGTCGTCGTCGTCGTCTCTTCTTCTTCTTTCTTCTTCTTCTTCTTTCTTTTCTTCTTCTTCTTCTTCTTCTTCTTTCTTCTTCTTCAGCTAAGTAATAGGGTTAAGTGACTTGCCCAGGGTCACACAGCTAGTAAGTGTGATGCATCTGATGCTGGGTTTGAACTCAGGTCCTCCTGAATCCAGGGGCAGTGCTCTATCCACTGTGCCACCTAGCTGCTCCAGACATATATCTTCTTAATGTTCATAATGTGGCATTGTCTACTGCTATTATTTCTGGCTAGAAAACAATAGGAAACATGTTTGAGTACCTACCATGTATGAGATACTGGGGATATAAAGAAAAAAACAAAAACAATCTCTGCCTTTAAGGAGCTTATCTTCCTTAGGATCTAATTTTTGTTGTTGTTCAGTTGTTTTTCAGTCCTATCCAACTCTTTGTGACCACATTTGGTGTTTTCTTGACTGAGATACTATAATGGCTTGCCATTTCCTTCTCCAGCTTGTTTTACAGATGAGGAAATGGAGGCAAACAAGATTAACTGATTTACCCAGATCACACAGATAGGAAGTATCTGAGGCTGGATTTGGACTCACAAAGATGAGTCTTCCTGATAAAGGCACCACTTGCCCAGACAGCCCTTTTTACTTTGTTAGCCCCAATTGTTAGGAAATCCATCTCTTCCTCCCCCAAAGTAAGCCTAAATATACCTCTCTGATACTTCCATTCATTGGTCCAAGTTTAGCATTTGGAGACTAAGCAGAACATCCATGTCACCTTGAGCAAGTCACTCACTCAGCAAATGAGGGGGTTGAACTATGACCTCTAAGATTCCTTTCAGTTCTCAATCTATGATCCTAAGTATAATTCCTCTCCAAAATAACAGACTTTCACACATGTGAAGATTTCCACTATACCCTACCTAATCTTTATCAGGTTAAGCTTTTGTAAGCTCTACCCTTTATGGTGATATCATGGTTCATAACTGACATTTTATAACAATGTCCTCAACTGCAATATCCCTCACAATGTCATTACTAACATCTGGGACTTTCTATATCCTTGTGAAGGTATTGCACAGGTAGAAACCCCCACCAATCTTAAAAATACTATAATGGAGCCAAGATGGCAGAGCAAAAGCAGTGACTTGCTTGAGCTCTCCCCAAAACCCCTCCAAATACCTATAAAAATGGATCTTAACAAATTCTAAAGCAGCAGAACTCACAAAAAGACAGAGTGAAACAAATTTCCAGCCCAAGACAGCTTGGGTGGTTGATTAGAAAGGTATATCCCACCAGGCTATGAGAGGAGCACAGTTCAGCATGGGCTTACAGGCCTCAGAGTACTAAATCACTGTCAGCTGTGGCAGTTTCCAGACTCCTCCACCCACAACACCAAAAACAACTTAGAAGGTCAGTGGGAAAAGTGTGTGTCTGTGGTGAAAGAGAGAAGTGCAGTCCCAGCCTCCAGTTCCCAAGCGTGGCCTCCTAGAAGGCAGCTGCCTCTAGAGCTTCCAGCCCACAGACTGAGGGGGAATTGAGTGGATGGTCAGAGGGGGATTGCAGGGATCTCTCTGCTGATGCAGGATTCTCCTGCTTTGCCTATGCTTGGATCTGGGTCACAGTTCTAGGTGGCGGTCCTGGGGCAAGGAGGAACACTGGTGTGGTGGAGCTTGTAGTGGCAGTGCAGATTCCTCCTCACAGTTCCAAGACAGAAAAGAGTGCTTGTGGTTACTCATAGACCAGAGCACAGGCCAGGAAAGGAGTAAACACCTCACCCTTGATCATAGCACCTTGGGAGAACTGAAAATTTACTGGTCCCTAGAAGTATCTCTGAAAACAGCTGCACAAAACACCCAAAACTTGGGACAGTAAATTCTCCACATTGGAAGCAGACCCCTACCTTAACAAAGAGTTTAAAACTCAAGTAATTGGCTGGGATCATGAGCAAGAGGTTCAAAAAGAGTCAGACCATAGAATCTTATTTTGGTGACAAAGAAGATCAAAATATACAACAGAAGAAGACAACAAAGTCAAAGCTCCTACATCCAAAGCCTCCAAGAAAAATATGATTGTCCAGGCCGGAAGAGCTCAAAAGGATTTTGAGAAGCAAGTAAGAGAAGTAGAGGAAAAACTGAAAGTGATGCAAGAAAAATTATGAAAAACAAGTCAACAGCTTGCTAAAGGAGATCCAAAATAATATTGAAGAAAGTAACACCTTAAAAAATAGCCTAACACAAATGGCAAAAGAGGTTCAAAAAGCCAATGAGGAAAAGAATGCCCTAAAAAGAATTGGCCAAATAGAAAAGTCTGTCCAAAAGCTTACTGAAGAAAATACTTCTTTAAAAATTAGAATGGAGCAATTAGAAGCTAGTGACTTTATGAGAAAACAAGACACTGTAAAACAAACCAAAAGAATGAAAAAATAGAAATCAATATGAAATATTTCATTGGAAAAAAAAACAACTGACCTGGAAAATAGATCCAGGACAGAGAATTAAAAAAAAAAATTATTGTACTATCTGAAGCCATGATCAAAAAAAAGCCTAGACATCATCTTTCAAGAAATTATCAAGGAAAAATATCCTGATATTTTAGAACCAGAGGGCAAAATAGAAATGGAATGAATCCACTAATTGCCTCCTGAAAGAGATCCCCAAAGGAAAACTCCTAGGAATATTGTATCCAAATTCCAGAGGTCCCAGGTCAAAGAGAAAATATTGCAAGCTGCTAGAAAGAAACAATTCAAGTACTGTGGAAACACAATCAGGATAACACAAGATATAGCAGCTTCTACATTAAGGGACCACAGGGCATGGAATGTAATATTCTAGAGGGCCAAGGAGAGAGGATTACAACCAAGAATCACCTACCCAGCAAAACTGAGTATAATCCTTCAGGGGAAAAAATGGTCATTCAGTGAAATAGAGGACTTTCAAGCATTCCTGATGAAAAGACCAGAGCTGAATATAAAATTTGACTTTCAAATACAGGACTCAAGTGAAACATGAAGAGGCAAACAGGAAAGAGAAATCATAAGAGACTTATTAAGATTGAACTGTTTACATTCCTGCATGGAACGATAATATTTGTAACTCATGAGACCTTTGTCAGTATTAGGGTAGTTGGAGGGTAAATATTATATGTGTGTAGATAGATAGATAGATAGATAGATAGATAGATAGATAGATAGATAGATAGATGGATGGATGGCACAGGGTGAGTTGAAGATGAAGGGGTGATACCCAAAAAATAAAATTAAGGGGTGAGAAGATTATACTGGGAGAGAAAGGGAGAGGTAGAATGGAGTAAATTGTCTCACATAAAACAGACAAGAAAAGGCTTTTGCAGTAGAGAGGAAATGGGGAAAGGTGAGAAGGAATGAGTGAATCTTATTCTCATTGGATTTGGCTTAAGGAAAGAATAAATACACACTCAAATGGGTATGGAAATCTATCTTACCCTACAGGAAAATAGGGGGGAAGGAGACAAGAGAGCAGGGGGGTGATAGAGGGGAGGGCAGACTGGGGGAGGGGGTAATCAGGAGTAAACACTTCTGAAGAGGGACAGGGTCAAAAGAGAGAATAGAATAAGTCAGGGACAGAATAGGATGAAGGGAAATATACTTAGTTTTTCACAACATGACTACTATGGAAGTGTTTTGCATGACTATGCATGTGCAATCTCTATGGAGTTGTTTGCCTTTTCAATGAGGGTTAGTGGGGAGGGAGGAAGGCAGAAAATTTGGAACCCAAAGTTTTAAAAACACATGTTAAAAAAAATTGGGAAAATAAGGGAATGGGAAATAAGAAATACAGGAAATGGGGTATAGAAATCTATCCTGTCTGACAGGAAAATAGAAAGGAAGGGGATAAGAGAAGGGGAGGTGAGATAGAAGGGAGAGCAGACTAGGGGAAGGGGTATATAGAATGCATGCCATCTTGGAGTGGGGGTGATGGGATGGGGAGAAAATTTGAAACTCAAAAATTTTATGGAAGTTAATGTTGAAAACTAAAAATAAAGAAAGAAAAAGAAAACAAGGGTGAAAAAACATACCATAATGCTCCCTAAAAATATATCCCTGTAGTGAGCAGGTGTCCTGTTCTGAAATATGGAAGATGATGATGATAGTGATAGCTAACATTTATACAGTGCTTACTATGTGCCAGATACTTTGTATTTAGTATATCATTTTATACTCATGACAACCCTGAGTGCTATCAATATCCCCATTTTACAGATGATGAAACTGAGGCAAACAGAGGCTAATTGACATAGCCAGAATCATACAGATAGTAAACTGAGACCACATTTTAATTCAGGTCATCCTGATTACAATCCACTACTATATCCACTGTGCTACCTAGCTCCTGGTGTGAAAGAGCCTTTTTAATTCAATACCATAGACCTTAAATAGTCATGTTGACTGGTTTGAGGAGGATGATTTAGGGTCAGGGCTCCTCATTCATAAATATTTGTTGTCAGAATTTCTGAAGTTTACAGAAATATATCACCTCCAGAGATGGAGTCTTGGATCCTAACAGAAGTCCACCTTAATGGAAGCAAGTAATATAACTTGACCAGGATTCCAGATTATATCTTCCCATCTCTGTAACTTTGTTTCCATCTCTCTATGTCTTTTTGTGTCTGCCCTTGTCTCTATCTATGTCTCTCTCTATTACTGCCCCTCTCTTTGTCTCCCTGTCTGTCTATCACTTTGTCTTTGTCTCTGTCTCTGTCTTTGTCTCTGTCTGTCCCTGTGTGTGTGTGTGTGTGTGTGTGTGTGTGCATGTGTGTATCTGTCTGCCTCTCTCTCTCTCTCTCTCTCTCTCTCTCTCTCTCTCTCTCTCTCTCCTTCTCCCTCTCTCAGCTTGGGATTAAAGGAGTCACATTGTGGTCCTGGCTGGTAGTACTTTTCCTTACCCTTTAAATTGTCAAGAAGAGCCAAAGCCTCATTGTTCTTTGCTTTGGAATTAAACAGCATCATAAGTCTTACTTTCCTCTTTTGAACAGTTTCTTGTCTCTTCTGGCTGGAGACAAAAAACTTTAACTCTGGATAATACTGCTACTTTTTCTTTCCCCTTTGGGTTTAATGGAAGAACAAAGGCTTCTTATGTTCATCCCGTTTCCTAGGAATAACCGTAGTATCATAGGATTAGTCCTGCCTCCCTTCTTTTATCCCCCTTCTCTTTCTCTTTACCTCACTTTCTCTGCTAAGAAATAGAAATTCTGCTTGGCCTTATGTTCTAATACGCTTACCTGAGCCTAGGAGAGGTAATCCCCTTTACAGAAATAATTGTATGCTTTTTACATTTAAGATAATTGTTAAAAATTCCATTTTTATTATATAGCACAAACTTTGCTAGATTAAGGTGATCTCTGTTCCAATAATAGTTTTCCTTAATGTTCCATATATACAGTAGTTCAAGTTGTACTAAACTTCTATGTTCAATGCTATGGTATAAATTCCCTTATAGTCTATTTGATAATGTATAATATCCTTCTATCTATACCAAGGTGGGCATAAGCATGCCATGAATAAAGACACAAAAGATGTCAAGAGGGTGCAACTGACTTAACAGCTGGTAAAAATTGGAAAATGAGACTTTCCCCTCTTCTAACACACTCTGTAATGAAAGATTCTGAAATGTCTCAACTTACCCTTACATAGGATGTTTACCTAGCCTCTCACCATCAAGGTTGCCTTCTTCAGACACAGTCCAACTTGTCACTATTTTTCTGAAAACCTGGCCTCAGACCTATGTACTTTGCTATCAATGTGGGCTAACTGGGACAGAATACAAAAGAATGATTCCTTCTATGTCTCTCTATCAAGGCAGCCATGGTTTGCATTAGCTTTTCCAACTGTCATGTCAAAGTGTTGACTATTGAGCTTGGAATTCACTAAAATGCTCAGATCTTTACTGACAAGGAATTATTATTTAGCCACACCTTCCCCAGTTTGTACTTGCGCATTTGGCTGACATTTGAAACCAAGTTAGTTTTATTTGTTTTGTTTTCACAATGTTCTTTCATTGTTTCTATGTGTTGGGGACAGGGGGAAAGGCTATTTGACCTTTAAAAATGGTACATTTTTTCCATTTTTTTCTTTTTAAATCTAAATTATTGCTCTGATGCAGGGTCCTGAGGCCAAGTTGTCTCAGTTTCTTTTAAATATGCATCACAGAAATCCAAGTGAATACAGAATTAATGGAGAAATAGTGGAGTTGGTGGTTCAAATGGAGAAATTAAGAAGTTGTCTTTGCAATATAAGAAACTATTTTTTATAGATGCCTCCTCTGAAAATATAGAAAATACCACACCTTTAGAGGTTATATAGAGTAAATATATGTGATTATGTAAACATACATTTACATATATGTAAATATATGTAAATATTATTTAGACCTCCTGTTTTATGGATATGGAAATTTATGTCCAAAGAAGAGAAGCAACTTACTCAAGGTAATCCAGAGAATTAGTGGCTTCTGCCTCCTGTCCAGTGTCCTTTATATTTGGACAATTTTCTGCACCCTACCTCCGTGCCTTTGCATGGATTCCATTACACATTCTCAACTCTAATTGTGCCTCATGAACACCATTACACTTCCCATCTCCACGCTTCTGTGTAGGGCACGACTTCCTTGGTTGGAAAGTTTCCCCCTCTGATTTCCATATATTGAAAACCAGATTTCTTCAAGACAGAGCTCAAATGATAACTCCTTCATGTGAGCTTTCCCGATTATTTGAGTTGTCAGTGTTATATACCAATAAAATTAGTTTATTTTGATTTCACATTTTTGGTATATCTTTATATTGACTTATCTGTGCAAGTAGTAGAATAAAACTTTCTTAAAAGGAGGTACTATTTTATATTTGTATTTTTATCCCCAACACCTAACCCAATAGTACTTGGAACATATTAGGTACTTAATAAATCTGGGTTGGTCAATTCCCAGTATTCACTTGCTATTTTTTATATCAGTGATGGGGCCAGAGCCTTTTCAATCCCTGTCTTAGCGACATAAGTTTATTTGAAAACATTGCCAAAGTTATTTTGTTTTTCTGTCCTTGAGTGCATGAGCTTGCTGGGCTGCTAATGACACATAAATAACAGCTTACTGAAAGGAAGCAGGATCTGTCCATGGTACCTATTTTCCAGATCCTAGCAAAGATCATTTTCAACCATGCAGATCCACAGTGACCTCTGTTGTTCTTTTCATATTGAAGATTAAAGGATGGAGTGCTCAAGGCACTTTGGGAAGCCTGCTCTGAGGGTAGAAACCAATGCGTTCAGCAGGGTGCTGCTTTGCAGAATTTCTGAGTGAGCATAGTCATTTATTTTCATACAACTTGGGGCAAGGGGGACAACAACGCTACATGTGAGAAGTGTCTTGACCCAGAAAGTGCAAACTAATGGAATTTTCTGTTCTTTTTGTTTTTTTTTCTTTATTTATTTATGAAAAGAATAATTCATAAGGAAAGAAGGAGATGGAATATAGGTCCCCTATTAATGTAGCTTAACAGACCATTCACCCATTCTATGCCTTAATAAAATACAACCTCATTCCTTAGGGATGATACAGAGTGAAAGGAAAAATGAATCCCAGGCTGAATTAAGGGAATTGCACCCCCTACTCCTGCAACTGTTGCCAATTTCAACTTCTTAGAGGAACAGAGAGAAGTTGATTTAAATTCAGTGCAGTTGAATTCTGAAAATATTTATCAAGCACCTACTATGTGCAAGGCATCATTCTGGTCCCTAGGAAAGAAATGGGGGGAAAATACCAGTCTTCAAGAAACTTAGGTTCATGAAATCATAGATTTAGGGCTGAAGAGGATCTGGGAGTCATATTATGCAATTCTTTCATTTACAAATGAACTTGTATTCTGTTAGAAGCAAACATGCCAACTCAATCCAACAGGCACTTATTAAGTATTTACTATGTGCCAAACAGTAGAGAAGAATAAAGAATTGGACTCCAAACCAAAAAGACTTATGTTTAAATCCTGCTTCTGACACCTACTATCCACATGATTTTGGACAAGTCACTTAACCTCTCACTAGCACAGGGAATTCTATAAAAAATAACATTTGATTAAAAAGAATTCAGAGGTGGTGTTCCTAGATCCTGGGGATACAAACAGAAATCAAAAGATATTCCCTGCTTTCAGAGAGTTTACATATCTCTGAGTAGGAGAATATCAGATGTATAGTGATAGATAAATATATGATAAATTGGAGAGTGAGAGAGAGAAGGAGAGAGAAACTGAGTCAGAGAGAGAGAAGGAGAGAGACAGAGACAGAGACAGAGAGAGACTGAGATACAGAGACAGAAAGAGACAGAGCCAGAGCCAGAGAGAGACAAAGAGAGGGAGAGGATTAACAGAGGGAGGAAGGAGGCTGTCAGGAAAGATTTTTCATTATAGAGCACTCATGAACTGATCCTTGAAAGAAGATGGGTAGCCTGTGGAGTGCATCAAGGAGAATCAAGTCTGTTAAGATAGGACCATAGCTAGGTTATCAGGGGACTTAATTGCTAAACTGGAGTGTGTATTTTATCCTAGAGGTACAGTGAATTGGTAAGGCCAGAAAGACCCACTTTAAAAGTTGGGAATAACAATAAAAACAGTAAGGTACTACCTGCAATAGGCAGCCAGGGGAAATAGTATTTAGAACACTGGACTTGGTAGACCTGAGTTCAAATCCTTCCTCAGACACTTGCTAGCTATGTGACCTTGGACAACTCATTTAGTCTCTGCCTCTCTCAGCTTTCTCATCTGTAAAGTGGGGATGACAATAGTACCTACCACTCAGAGTTGTTGTGAGGATAAAATGAGATATTTATCGAGTGCTTGTGAAACCTTAAAGTACTATATGCTAGTTACTCTTATTTAAATCAATTAAAATAGAAGAAGAGTGGATAAAAAGCTGCACTTAGAGCCAAGAAGGCCTCAGTTCAAATCCTGGGTTGAACCTATACTGACTGCGTAAGTCTGTATAAGTCATTTATCTTATTCTGCCTCCTAAAATGATAAGCAGCAGCTCAGTGGTACAGTGGATAGAGTGGCAGGCCTGAAGTCAGGAAGACTTATTTTCTGGAGTTCAAATTTGGCCCCAGACAAATACTAGGTGTGTGACCCTGAGCAAGTCACTTAACTCTGTTTGCCTCAATTCCTCATCTGTAAAATGAGCTGGAGTAGGAAAGGGCAAACAACTTCAGTATTTTTCCAGGAAAACCCCCAATGGGGTCCTGAAGTCAGACACACCTGAAATGGCTCAGCAACAACAACAAGCTGTAAGTTGCAGAGGTGCTAATAGCGGGATGATTATTAAATCAAAGGTGCCCTACACCACTGAAATCACATGTTCACTTTTTAACTTATAAGAATTTATAACAATATTTAGATATAAAGGCTGATACTATAAGCAAATTGTGAGAGCAAGGAATAGTTTACTTGTCAGGTTTATGGAGAATGGAAGAATTTATGACCAAAAAAGAGATGGAGGACATTATGAAATGCAACATTGATAATTTTGATTACATTAAATTGAAAAGGTTTTGCACAAACAAAGCCAATGCAACCAAGATTAAGAGGAAAACAGAAAACTGGGAAAGAATTTTTACAAGTGTCTCTGATAAAGGCCTAATTTCTAAAATGTATACAGAACTGAGTCAAATTTAAAAGAATACAAGTCATTTCCCAATTGATAAATGGTCAAAGGATATGAACAGGCAGTTTTCAGATGAAGAAGTTAAAGTTATCTATAGTCATATGAAAAAATGCTCTAAGTCATTATTAATGAGAGAAATGTAAATCAAAACAGCTCTGAGGTAACATATCACACCTATCACATTGGCTAACATGACAAAGCAGGATAATGATAAATGCTGGAGAAGATGTGGGAAAATTGGAATAGTAATGCATTGTTGGTGGAGTTGTGAACTGATCCAACCATTCTGGAGAGCAATTTTGAACTATGCCCAAAGGGTTATAAAATTTTTCATACCATTTGAACCAGCAATACCACTTCTAGATTTGTAAACCAAAGAGATCATACAAGTGGGAAAAGGACCCTCATGTACAAAAATAGTTATAACAGCTCTTTCTGTGGTGGCCAAGAATTGGAAATTGAGGGGATGCCTATCAATTGTGGAATGGCTGAATTTGTGGTATTATGAATGTAATGGAATATTAATGTGTTATAATAAATGATGAGCATTTGGACTTTGGAAAAAATGTGGAAAAACTTATGTGAACTGATGCTGAGTGAAGTGAGCAGAACCAGGAGAACATTGTACACAGTAACAGCCACATTATGCGATGACTAACTTTGACAGACTTATCTTTACAAAAGACTCATGATGGAAAATGCCAACCACATCCAGAAAAATAACTATGGAGTCTGAATGCAGATCAAATTATATTGTTTGCTTGCTCTCTTATCTCTCTCCCTCTCTCTCTCTCTCCCTCTCTCTCTCTCTCTCTCTCTCTCTCTCTCTCTCTCTCTCTCTCTCTCCCTCCCCCTTCTTTCTTATGGTTTTTCCCATAGATTCTAATTTTTCTTTCCAACTTGACCAATGCAAAAATAAAAATAAACAAACAAATAAATAAATACATAAATAAATAAAAAGAAGAATTCATAAGGAAATTAGTTTATTTCAAACCTACAGGAAAAAAGGATGAGCAGAATTACAGGATCAAAGGGTTGGAAGGAACCTTAAAGTGCATCTACACCAAATCTTATCTGAACATGAAACACCTCTACAGTATCACTGACAAGAAGTGAGTCAGCCCCTTTCTGAAGAACTCCAGTGATGGAGAACTTAGTACTTTGAAAGGCAGCCCATGTCACTTTGGGACAGGAAAGGCTATGCTTTGGGCCCATCAACATATTATAACCTCTTTGAAGCTTTCCATATAAAGAAACCAATGGAATGCAGTAAGTTTTGGGGGTAATGGTCCCCTAGCTAGGAGCTTTGCCTTAAAGCAACAAGAGGAATTAACAAGGTGAATTCATAAAGCTGATTTTGATAAAAACACATAAAAATAGGTTTGATTCTTGAACAGAGAAGACTTCATCACAGTTCTCCTGACTCTCACTTAGGTGATCTTATCCCCAGAAATGTAAATTAAGTTAATAGTGGGACTTGACAGAAGTGTGCTGAATCAAAGTCTGAAATTCTGATCCACTTCCAATATGAGGACCAAAACATGCTTATTTGGTAAAAAGCTTATTTTTAGTATTCTCCCTGACAAACAAACAAATAATTGAAAATTAAAATGTGTGTGTGGGGGGCAAGCACCAATGTGGGGGAGGGAGGAGATCTTGCCAGGAAATGTTTCCCATGAAGATGTAACTTGCTTATTTCGCATGCAAGGACTAGATATAGGCATAATCTGAGATTTCTGTGGGATAAGGAACTCCCAAATAAAGAAACTCCTTCTACAAAGGCAGATAAGTCTGTTCCCTGCTATTTATTCTCTTAAAGAGTTGTTAGGACACTGAGAAATAAAGTGACTGACCCAGGGTCACACAACCAGAATGTGTCCAAGGTAGAATATAAATCTAGTTCTTCTCAGTTTCAAAATTGGTCCCCTATCTTTGACGTCATTCTACTTAGGAGCAAGTGTTTACACATCTAAAATTTGTTTTCAGTTTTTTCTAAAGCCTAAATAATAAACAGTCATACTATTGCATAAATTAAACTCTTTTATACTACTTTAATAAATATCCAGATTATTTCAAACTATTTTTTTCCAAAATCTGAAAAAAATTTCTGAAAATTTCCTTGATTAATGTCATTTGAAACTCCACAAAAGTCTGATGAGGAACTTTTCACCTCTCTTCCAAGCATTGCTTTTTCTCTCTCTTTTCCTTCCTTCCTTTCTTTTTTCATTCATCCCTCCCTCCTCTCCTCTCTTTTTCTTTGTTTCTTCCTTTCTCTGTCTCTTTCATTTTCTTTTTAATTTTATTTCTTCCTTTCTTTCTCTTTCTCTCTGTTTCTCTCTTTCTCTCTCTCTCCCCCCCCTTTCTGTATCTAACTGCAGGTCAACTATAATACATCATTTGAGATCATAAATCCAAATAAAAATAGTAAACCTAAAATTGCTCTTTCCCCTGAAATTATTCTTTGCCTGTGTTAGCCTTCTGTTGATCCCCTTTTCACAGCTCATTATATTTTCAGATTTCACAACTATTAACTCCTCATATGCTCTTGTCATGGTGTTTGTTTGCTTAAGCTGATGGTCCTATACCAAAACCTCTTATCCACTGATCAGGGAAATTGTATCACAAAAAAGATGGGAGCTCAGAGTTGAATTGGGCCTTAAGGGTAATCTGGTTCAAGAGTCTACTCTGTGATAGATCTATCAGGTGATGAAGGTCTTCCAGTGAAAATGAATCCATTCTGGGGCAGCTAGGTGGCACAGTGGATAGAGCATTGGCCTTGGATTCAGGAGGACCTGAGTTCAAATCCAGCCTCAGACACATAACACTTACTAGCTGTGTGACCCTGAGCAAGTCACTTAACCCCATTGCCTAGCCAAAAAAAAAAAAATGAATCCATTCCTCTCAAGGAACCCCATTCCACTTTTGTGAAACTCTAATTGTCAGTCAGGTATTGTTTGCTTAAGGCTAAGGGATTGGGCTTAAATGTTGCTCTTTTTTGTTTTATAGGTTAGTTAGCTTACTTTTGGTTGCATGATCGTATTCATGGTCATTTTTTAAGTCAAATCAAATTTAAAATAAGTGAAGAGTTAGGTGAATGAATGAATATTAACGGTATTAAATAGGGTCATTAGACATTCTGTACCTCAGTTTCTCCATTTGTTAAATTGGCCCCATAATACTTGTTTCTTTTTAATATGCTACCTATCTCTCAATGCTGAAGAATTCCCAGACACACGTGCAGCTTAGCCTTTCGAACAGACCATCAGAGGCTTTTGAATTATTACTTGGTTTATATGGTGGTATGTGCCTATAATTACAACTGATATCTATTTTCTCATGGAAAATAAGCCCCCATGGAATAACAAAGTGACTGGCAAGCTGAAGAAGTGCAAAGTAAAATGTGTTTAGATATATGTTGTGTTTTGGTTCCAAAAAATATCAAGATGATCCTGCTTGTCCCAAATGTCAAAACTTAAGCCAGGATCCTTGCCTTCAAGAAATTTACAATCTGTTTGGGTCTCACTGGCTATACTTGCAAAATCTGATAAGTATTTCTTATGTATTTGCTTTGTGTATCAGTTATCCAGAAAACACATTTTTCATTTTCCTTACAGAAGAAACTGATAAAAGAATTTTGTGACTCCTACATCATTGACTGCATAGGAAGGCTGCTGAGAAAGGAATTCCCAAGCACAGCATGATCCCAGGTGGATTTGTTTTAGCATCTCTATAAATGAAGAGGATCCTGATTGAAAATTTTAAATTGGAACAAAAATATTTCATTGCCTGGGGTATGCCCAACCTCAGCACTGGCACATGGACCATGAATCCTCTTGAAAAGACATCCTATCACTGGGTTTATGCCATGCATACCTGAATTCTGTAATTGATTAGGGCCCGGCAGGACTTGGACCAGAATGAGTAATGTGGTGTCACAAAACATATCTGGATTTATGGGCCACAAAGCACTTCCCCATCTATAAACCTTCTATGACATGTGGAATGATACTCCAGAGTACTGAGCAGAAATAGTCCTGAACAGTGTAGGATAGGGCTTCTAGGAAAGCTATCTTGCCAATTTCCCCATGGTCAGAAAACCTTGGGAGTAACCGTATGTTCTCAGCATTTTCATAAAGCAAGTCTGTGGCTTTGGGTCTGTCAATGACATCGTGCAGTAAGGAGTGCCTTGACAACAGTGGCAGATGGGGCAATTAGTGTTAGAGCGGGCCTGACATATTTATGCTACCATTTCTTTTTCTTTTCTTTCTTTCTTTTTTTTTTTTGTTTCTTGATTGGAAGTATAAAGGCCGTTCACAGACAACATGATGGAGAAGTTCATAAATATGAATAATTCTCTGAAAAGAGATAATTAAGTATATAGATTCCAGCATGAAAAGGTACAAAGGATTTTCTGATGCCTTCCCTGCTGGATAAAAGTTGGTTATTTTATATAGACTATAACGTCTCCCCCAAATCCATCTCCATGACTCTCCTATTTAATAGGCTTTACTAACTGTAGGTTTGACACTTTTTATTCTTCTGTTAATCTTTCAACTAAACCCTGAGGATAAAAGGTGTTTTAGTTCAAACGATTTGGAAAATCTTTTGTTTTTTCCTTAAGGAAATACTAGATATGAAGAGTAAGGACTCAGAAATATTGCATCAGACCATCTTAAAAAGCATGTGTTAAAAGTCACACATTTTTCAAAGTCACTATAAATCATCCTTTTCCATTATACTGTTTTTAAATGAACAGAGAGATACGTATAAGTGTATAGAAAGAGCCTTGAGATATTTTTATATAAGGTATCATTAGTAGGTATGCCCATAGGGGGTGGTCTATAACTCAATTTACTTCATTTCATCAAACACTTAGTAAGGCCTTTATTATGCGTGATGAACATAGGTAGTGCGGCAAGGGGGAGAGAGATCTGGCTTCTGATTAAGGATGACTGACGTTCAAGTATCCTCTGTGATTCATATTGATGATATGGCCCATGGATAAATCACAACCTCTCAGCCCCCCAAGCAACTCTCTAAGACTGTAAGTTGCAAAGCAGATGTTGATATGAATTGGTAGAGGGTCTTCTTTCGGGAGCTCTTTTTACTTATGAAATCACAGCTCTGAACCACGAGGTAATACGCAAAGCACTGAGCTAGATTCTGAGGATACAACAGAACAAAGCAGGCTTTTCCCCCTTCATGGAACTTATGTTTGCTGGTCAGATGTAATATGTACATAGACAACTCATATGGGGAACAAGACACCCTTAATTACTTGGACAATAAAGAAAGGAGCTGATATTTGAGCTGGGCTGCCAAGGAAACAGAGAAGTAGAGGGAAGGGAATAAACATTTATATAGCACCTACTATGTGCCAGGCACTAGATTAAATGCCTTTTTTAATAAATGTGATCTCAGGGCAGCTAGGAGGTGCAGTGGATAGAGTACCGGCCCTGAAGTCAGCAGGACCTGAGTTTAAATCCAGCCTCAGACCAAACACTTGACACTTACTAGCTGTGTGACCCTGGGCAAGTCACTTAACCCCAATTTCCTAACAACAAACAAACAAATAAATGTGATCTCATTTGATCCTCACAACAACCTTGAGAGGTAAGCGCTAATATTGCCCCCCTTTTACAGTGGAGGAACCTGAAGCAAACAGAGGCTAAGTGACTTGCCCAAGGTCATGCAGATAGCAAGTGTCTGAGGCCAGATCTGAACTCAGCTTTTCCTGGCTCCAAGGCCTGGTATTCTATCCACTAGGTCACCTAGATGCCAATGGCAGTGGCAAGGAAGGAGAGCATTCCAGTCATGGAAGACGGCTATACAAAGGCGTAGAAGGGAAATAGAATGTCATGAATATGCTTATTATGCATGTATCGGGGAGAACAACTGTGCCACTTCCCCTAGAACTGAAGTCTGCGAAGCTTGTGCACTACATCTAGGCTTTCAGTAAATAAGACTAGATAGTGGGAAGCAAGACTGGAAAAGGGTATAAATGGCACACTGAATAGCTTTCATCTTATGCCAGAGACCAAAGGGAACCACTGAAGAGTTCTCAAGAGGGGAATATCAAAGTTAAAGCAATGTTTTAGGAATACGAATTTTGTGGCTGTAAGGAAGGTGGATTGGAGAGGAAGGAGAAGGGAAGATGAGTGATCAATTAGAAGGCTATTGTAATGGTCTAGACAAGATATACTGAGGGCCTGAAGCAGGATAATGGATGTGTAAGTAGAGAGAAAGGAAACAGAGGTGAGAGAAGTAGTGGAGACAAAATCAGCAAAACTCATTAACTGCCTGGATATATGGAGAGGAATTGATAGAGGGAAAAGAATAAGGATTGTTCCAAAGCAGTATGGTTCAGTGGAAAGTTATTAGACATGGTTTCAAATCCTGCCTCTGACGCTTCCTTACTCTGTGACTCGAGGAGGTCTAACCTCCCTAGGTTTCAATTTTCTTATCTGTTAAATGTGAAACTTGGAATAGGTAGCCTCTAAGAGTCCTTCTAGCCAAATGCTCTAAATGATGTTAGTTGTTGAATGGTTTTGAAAGTTAGTGTGAGAAGTTTTGGACTTGAGTCCATGGAGTAGCTAGATGCTAGAGTAGATACAGTGCTGGTCCTGGAGCCAGAAAGACCTGAGTTCAGATACTTATTGTCTGTGTGATCCTGGGCAAGTCATTTATTGTCTGTTTTTTCTGTTTCCTTATCTGTCAAATGGGGATAATAATGGTACCTACCTCTTGGGGTTACAGAAATAATCAAATGAGATAATAATCGTGAAACACTTAACACAGTGCTTGGCACATAGTACTGCTGTTGTTCAGTTGCTTTTCAGTTGTGTCTGACTTTTTGTGACCTCTTTTGGGTTTTTCTGGCCAAGATACTGCCATTTCTTTCTCCAGCTCATTTTACAGAAGAGAAAACTGAGAAAAACAGGGTTAAGGGTCACAAAGCTAGTCAGTGTCTGCATCTGGATTTGCACTCAGGTCTTTCCAACTCTAGGCCTGACACTGTATCCACTGTTCTACCTAGCTGCCTGAACACATTCCCACAGTGTCGTTATTAATATTCCGTCATTTCAGTTGCGTTCAACACTTCATGACCCCATTTGAGGTTTTCTTGGAAAATATATTGAACTGATTGGCCATTTCCTTCTCCAGCTTATTTTACAGATGAGGCAACTGAGGCAAACAGGGTTAAGTGACTTTCCAGGATCACTCAGCTAGTCAGTGTCTGAGGCCAGATTTGAATTTGCGATGGGTCTTCCTGACTTCAGGCCCAGCGCTCTATCTACTGAACCACCTAGCTTCCCAAGTGCATGTAGTAAACACTATATAAACATTCGCTATTATTATTTGGGAACAGGAAACCATTATAGACTCTTAATCAAGGAAGTCACTAACCTTAAGGATCTATTCTTCCTTAAAGGCCCAATGCAAAGAATACCTCTTCCATGAAGCATTTCTTAACACTCTCTCCTAATCTTCCTGCATCTCAAAATGACCTGGCTTTTCTCTGAACTTACAGGTCACTCTATATCCCTAATATAAAGGAAAGTCCTTGTAGGCAAAGGACTGTTTCTTTCTTGCCTTTGAATCCCCAGCACATAGCACTATGTCTGGCATACAGTAGGCACTTATAAATGTATGCTGACTGAAGGATTGATCAATTACAACTCTCTTTTCATCCTTTAACTCTTGTTATTTGTGTTTGTCCCCATTCTCCCTACAAGGCTGTAAGCTCTGCGAGGACAGACACTATTTCCTTCTTCTTTGTATTTCCCCTGCCTCCACAGTGCCTAGAACTGGGTTTTGCACATCACAGGTGCCCAGTAAACACTTTTAAGGACATTTCATTGAATTCACACAGAAGTGCTGCCTCCAGTTAGTGCCTAATAGTAGATTATCATGCTGAGATCTCTTAAACTGGAAGAGGTAAAAGAGCTGTCAAAATGACAGGGACAGAAATAAACTTTAAAAACATATAGACATTTTGCTCTTCTGAAGAACTGTCAGGAGGACTCTTTCTTGACATTCATACCCAAAAATTGTTTGATCTGCAGCAACGTGATACAGTAGGGCATAAGATGCGAAGTGCTATTTTGATGTTTCCAAAAATACAAATGTGAAGTCAAATCACATGTGAGGAAGGAAAGGAGAGGAAAAAGAGACTTACATACTAGGGGAGACTTCTGCTACTGGCCTTCTAAAAGATTAGATCATAGCCCTGCTTATCAATCCCATTTCATCCCTCTCTATACCAGAACATATTGAGATTGTTGTGTTCAGTTCTCGAGGCTGTGTTTTAGCAAAGGCACTGGTTAAATGAAGAGTCACCAGACAACAGTGACCAGAATAACAAAGACTGTTGAGGCCATCTGAAATGAGAAACAGTGGAAGGAGCTGGTGATATAACACTGGAGAAGAGGTGAAGGGGAGAGAGCAGAGGAGGTAGAGGCTTGTAGTATTTGAAAGACTCAAGTGAAAGAGGGATTGGGTTTGTTCTGTACAGAGGGAAGAAAGAGGTGAAAGAGGCAGAGGCAAATTTACACATCCCTGTGCAGTGGGAAAAATAACTGAATTTGGATCCAGGCCCTCTGCCACTTGTCATCTGACAAATTGGCTGTCTAGTTACTTAAGATCTCTGGAACTTAATTCCTCATCTCCAACATGAGGAAGCTTATATTGTCTCTAAGGTACATTCCACCACTAAGGCTATGATTCTATGATTCTACATAAGGAAATACTTTCGGCCAATTAAATTTATCTAGAAGAGTAATGAGATGCCACAGGATGTGCTGTTTCCCCAAACTTCACAGCTTCAAGGAAAATATGGGTGACCATTTCTGAGGGAATTCATAGTGGGACATTCTTTTTCAGGTACCGGTGAGACTAAATGTTTCTTTGTGATTCCTTGTAACTCTGAGATGTAGTAACTTTGAGTCTATAAGTAATCATTTCCAAGGGTTTAGAGAATAAGGACAATTTTTAAACTAGAACAAAAATTGTTGATTTCTCCTCCTCATATAATAGTAATGGTTCTATTTATTATTCATGTTTGGGAGATTATATAATGATGCAATGACAATGCCTACTATACACACAATTCCACAAACTCTTTACAACAACTCTGCAACTCATGGACTGGGAATCTCATATTACTCATTGCTCTTGTCTTTTCTTCATCATATATAGATATAAATCTAGATATGGATATAGGTATAGACATAGACAGACATAGATATAGATAGACATAGATATAGATATTGTGTGTATACATATATATATGTATACATGTATATAGTGTGTATGTGTGTATATGTATATATACATATATGTAGATATATACACATACACACACACTCACACATACACACACACACACATATGTGCCAATGCTTCTATACAATTGGGTTCACATCACTGCAAATATTCCTATCAATCATGCACACAAACTTATGAGGCTTTTGTCCACATATTCCCACACATTCACTGTAGGAAGTTCATCTAATATAATAAGGATAATCCTCAAATACTCTTGACATCAAAGGAACTGAAGTAGAGTACATAGGTAGTTCATTGGTTCAAAGTCAAAGGCAACTGAACATGTAGAATCAAACAACCAATGCACATTTATAAAGTACCTTCTATATTCCAAGTACTGTGCTAGAGGCAGCTAGGTGGAACAGTTGATAGAGCTCCAGCCTTGGAGTCAGGAGGAGTTCAAATCTGACCTCAGACACTTGACACTTACTAGCAGTGTGACCCTGGGCAAGTCACTTAACTCTGATTGCCAAAGCAGAAAGAGAGAGACAGAGAGAGAGAGAGAGAGAGAGAGAGAGAGAGAGAGAGAGAGAGAGAGAGAGAGAGAGAGCTCCAATCACTGTGCTAAATGGAATCATAGAATTAAAGATGGAAGAGACATTAGGGAGAATATAATCCAAGTAACTTATTCGGCAGAGAAAGAGATGGAGACCCAGAAAGAGGAAAAGACTTTACCACAGTCATGCCTTGAATTTGTGGCAGAGTCAGGACTAAGAATTTGTTTTCTAACTCCTAGCCTAGTCTATTTCCATCAGGCCATGGTTTCTTATAGTCACTGATATCAGCATGCAGCTAATTAGAACCTGGACCGCTGTAGTTCCAGCTGCCATCTCACTATAATTGCTTATCTTAGAGGTGAAGAAGAAGGAGATGGAGGTAAATGTAGGAGATCAGCAAATGTGAACGAGAAAGGGAGTAAAGAATACAAACATACACAATGTGCAATTGGTTAGTTCTCATTCTCTGACTCCTGATCAAAGTGTGGCTGTTTTCCTTCACGTAGCATTGTCCTCTAGAACAAGCCACATAAGCAAAAGGCAGGGCAGTATGGGTAGATCATGGAATGATTGAGGGGAGTAGTAAGAAATAAATCAGAACACATTTGCTAGAATTATATTTTGAAGGGATTTCAAAGCCTAATATCAGGATTTTGCATTTTGCTTTATACTCTACTGTTAATAGGGAGCTATTGAAGATTCTTAATTAGAGTTGTGACAAAGCTATAATTGAAAAAGATTATTTTGGCAGCTGTGTGAAGGTTAGATTGAAGGAGAGATAGACTGGAAACTAGGAGACCAATTAATAAGTCATTGATATAATCCATTCCAGAAGTGATGATTATCTGAGCCAGGATGATGGTTACATAAGCGAAGACAAATGAACTGATATAAGGGATGTTGTGAAAGTAGAATGTACAAATGTGGGTATTTGGTGGTATATGAGGTATAAGACCAAGGTGGATGATGCTAAGGTCATGAACCTATGGGAATAGTAGTGTCCTTTGGGGAAAAAGAAAGGAAGGGGGGGGGAAATTTGATAGTTGAGTAGTTGGAAGAGGGGAGGTAGATGATTGGCCTTATTGAACATAATAAGTTTGAGTTTTCTGTGGGACATACAAGTGGTGCTATCCAGCAGTTAAGTACTAATATGGATTTGACACTCAGGAAAGAGAATGGTTGGACTTACATATTTGGGAGTCAATTACATAGAGATAATACCTGAATTCAAGAAAGAGATCACTATAAAGGAGATGCAGAGACAGGAGTAAGGACTTTGATCAGAGCTCTGAGGTTATGGCCACACATAGGGGGTGGACCCCCTATTGATAAATCATAAGCGGAAACTAAAATAGATGACATTGGAGACCCTATACTGAAGCCACAATGTTGCCATATCAAGTTTGCCTTAAGCCTCCCCATCAGACATGAGTTTCTTTACCTCAATACCATTTGGCACTGTGTGCAGTTTTTAAAATGGTTTTATAAGGCACCCACCTGCCTCATCACATAATCAAGCTTTGCATCTCAAACTTTTAAATTCTAAGTGGTTTAGTCAGTGAAATACTCAAAATTAAGGATTCTCATGACCCCAAAATGCACATTTTCTTTTAAAGAAAAATTCTAGGGAATTAATTTATGAGTCATAAAGAACACATCAAGGATCTCTTTTGAAAACACAGACAGCAATGTTCTCAGTTTACTGTGAAAGAGCAGAAAATATCATATCGGGGGGGAAAAAAAGCTTTCACATCACCCTATTGGGATGATGAAAGATAAGAGTAAATTTTAATTCAATTCTGCAAATATTTAAGTGTTTTCTATGTACCAGGCACTATGCTAGCTGTTGTGGATACAAAGTCATAAATGAGGTGGTCCCTGCTCTCAAAGTACTTATATTCTATTGGGGGAATATAACTTCCACGTAAGTGAATGCAGTAATCCATGTCTCAAGGTCCCTCAAAATTCTGGGCTCTCATGGATCACATCTGATCCCAATGGGACTGACCTCAAGATAAGAAGTTTCTCTCTTTGACATATTTTCATACACCACAAACCCTCAAGAAAATTTCCTAGTTGTCTCGAAGTATGGGGGATATCTAGGCCTCCCCAAATGTGAGTAATAGATCCCATAGCTCTCATTCAAGCACTAAAGACACTGAAATTATATCATGTACATGACAGCTGTTTACTCCTCAGAAAATGTTTAAGAACCAGATGCAAAAACACATAAAATACTCATATAGCCCATAAGATACTCCTTGGGGAGGACTGATCCATGGAAACCATTTTACATAATAGATAATCTATTTTTTTTTTCTGACTGAGTCTCTCAGTCCCTTAGAACCCTTCCTCCAACCAGATCAATCAATATGCATAATGTCACCTTGTAGTTCAAATGCTATGTGGAAGGAAAATGTATTCTGGGTTTGGGGCCAGTTGAACGAGGATTTCCCTTTCCATTGGACCTGCTGTATCCAAGTAATTCATAGTCTTCGATCTCCAAGTAAGTGATATTTGCTTTCTCATGAAAGCATGCTCCAACAGGATATGCCATTCTTTACCTAGAACACAGGCTCCTAGCCTTTTTGTTGTGTCATAGAACTCTTTATCAGTCTAGTAAAACCTATGGCCCTCTTTTAAGAATAACATTTTTTAAAATATTTAAAATAATAAAATTAAAAAAATAATAATTGAAGGAAATTTTAGTGAGTGGGTAATAAAAAAAACGTATTTTATCCCATCCAAGTTCACAGACCCAATTCATGCTTAAGAAGACTAAATCTAGACAGCCAAATGGCCAAACTCTTAAACCCAGAAATTCTCATACTGGAAGCTACCAGTAAGACAATTTCTAAAGTTGGGGATAATTGCTTGGGCCAGGAAGCATTTACATATTTGTCTCTGTTTCAAATCTTTTAATGGTCCATTTACTACCAGTTCTTGAACTGGCAAACTCTACCTTTGGGTGTCCATTATGTTTCTAGTGCTCAGAAAAAGAAGTACAAAGGCATAAGAAGACTGGAAATATGAGGTCTAGGGATTGCCTTCTCATGCCACATGGACAAGCTCATGTTCTTCACCATGGGCCTTGGCTAATTGGGCATTACCTGCTTCTGGAGGGAGGAATGCACACATGAACAGACTGTATATCTATCTCCTTAAGGCCATCCTGCTAAGTTAGAAAGACTCATCCACTGATCCACTGATCACCACCTGAAAGAGGTCCCCAAATAAAACTCCCAAGCATATTATATCCTTTTCCAAAGCTCTCAAGTCAAAGAGAAAATACTTCAAGTAGCCAGAAATAAACCAGCCAAACAGTATGGAGCCACAGTCAGGATCACACAAGATTCAGCTCGTTTCTTGTTAAAGGAGTGGAGGGCTTGGGATATGACATTCCAGAAGGCAAAAGAGCTAGGATTACAATGAAGAATAACCTGCCCAGGAAAACTGAGTGTAATCCTTCCGGGGAAAAACAGATATTTAATGAAACAGAGGACTTTCAAGTATTCCTGTTAAAAAGAACAAAATGGTAGTGGGGTGGGGCAGAGCAAAGATGGCTGAGTAAAAGCAGTGACTTGCTTGAGCTCTTCTCCAAACCCTTCCTAATACCTGTAAAAAATGGCTCTAAACAAATTCTAGAGCAACAGAACCCACAAAAAGAGTGAAACAAATTTCCAGAGCAACACAGCCTGGGTGGTTGATGGGAAAGGGTTGGTGCTCCAGGCTGGGAAAGGAACACAGTTCAGCATGTGCCATGAAGGCAAAGACCAGGCCTCAGCACACCTGGAGCAGGCCTCAGGGGACTGAATTGCTAGCAGTTGTACCATTTTCCAGACTTGTCAACCCACAAACACCAAAGACATCTTAGAAGGTCAGTAGGAAAGGTCTGTTGGGCCTAGGTGAGAGAGGAAGGTATTCAACTTGAATCCTGGTGCAGCCGCAGGGCAAAGACTGCTTCCAGAGCTCTCAGATCACAGATGGTGTTGTGAGGGGATCAAAAAGCTGATCAAAGGGGGATTTCAGGGATCTCTTTATTGGTGACGAGGCAGGATTTTTTGCTTTTCCTGTGCTTGGATCTGGGTCACAGTCCTGGGTGGTAGTCCTGGGGTGAGGAGGAGTGCTGGCATGGTAGAGCTTGTGGCTTCTTACAGTTCTAAGGCAGGAAAGAGGGCTTGTGGTCACTCATAGAGCACAGGTCAGGAAAGGAGTAAATACCTCACCCTTAGTCATAGCACCTTGGAAGAACTGAAAATTTACAGGTCCCTAGAAGTATCTCTGAAAAAAGCTACACAAAATCCCTGAAGCTTGGGATAGTACATTTTCCACACTGGAAGCAGACCCCGACCTTAATACGGAGTTCAAAGTCAAGTAATTGGCTAGGAACATAAGCAAACAGCAGAAAAAAAACTCAGACCATAGAATCTTAATTTGGAGATAAAGAAGATCAAAACATAGAACCAGAAGACGACACAGAGTCAAAGTTCCAACATCCAAAGCCTCCAAGAAAAGTATGAATTGGTCCCAAGCCACTGAAGAGCTCAAAGAGGATTTTGAGAAGCAAGTAAGAGAAGTAGAGGAAAAACTGGGAGTGATGCAAGAAAACCATGAAAAACAAGTGAACAGCTTGCTAAAAGAGACCCAAAAAATATTAAAGAAAATAACACCTTAAAAATAGACTAACCCAAATGGCAAGAAAGATTCAAAAAGCCAATGAGGAAAAGAATGCCCTGAGAAGCAGAACTGGCCAAAGGGAAAAGGAAGTTTAAATGCTCACTGAAGAAAATACTTCCTCAAAAATCAGAATGGAGCAAATGGAAGCTAACAATTTTATGAGAAATCAAGAAATTATAAAACAAAAACGAAAAAATAGAAGACAAAAAAAGTTAACTATTTCATTGAAAAAAAAAATAACCCTGGGGGCAGAGCCAAGACAGCGGAGTGAAAGCAGTGACTTGCTTGAGCTCTTCTCCAAACCCCCCAGATACTGATAAAAAATGGCTCTAAACAAATTCTGAAGCATCAGAACCCACAAAAAGACAAAGTGAAACAAATTTCCAGCCCAAGACAACCTGGATGGTTGATCAAAAAGTGTATCGCACCGGGCTGGGAGCGCACTGCAGCACTGTGAGGGCCCGCACGCCACAGCAAACCTGGAGCAGACCTCAGAGGACTGAATCGCAGGTAGCTGTGCAGGTTTCCAGACTCCTCAATCCACGAATGCCAAAGACAACTTAGAAGGTCAGTGGCAATAGTCTGTTTCTGTCGGTGCTCAGAGAGGAAGGCAGGGTTTCAGCTCCATTCCCAAAGAGTGTGGCCCGGGATGGGGGGGGCAGCTGCTTCCCAAGCTTCCAGCCCACAGACTGAGGGGGAATCCAGTGGCTGATCAGAGAGGGATTGCAGGGATCTCTTTGCCAGTGCTGAGGCAGGAATCTCTTGCTTTGCCTGTGTGTGGATCTGGGTCACAGTTCTGGGCGGCAGTGCTGGGGTGAGGAGGAGCGCTGGCATGGTGGAGCTTGTAGTGGCTGTGGAGAGTGAACCCTCCTCACAGTTACAGGACAGAAAGGAATGCTTGTGGTCACAGGCCAGGAAAGGAGTAAACACCTCTCCCCTTATCATACCACCTTGGAAGAGCTGAAAATTTACAGGTATCTCTGAAAACAGCTACACAAACCCCTGAAGCTTGGGACAGTACACTCTCCACATTGGAAGCAGACTCTTACCTTAACAAAGAGTTTAAAACTCAAGTAATTGGCTGGGATCATGAGCAAGCAGCACAAAAAGAGTCAGACTATATTATCTTACTTTGGTGAAAAAGAAGATCAAAATATACAACCAGAAGAAGACAACAAAGTCAAAGCTCCTACATCCAAAGCCTCCAAGAAAAATATGAATCAGTCCCAGGCCTTGGAAGAGCTCAAAAGGGATTTTGAGAAGCAAGTAAGGGAAGTAGAGGAAAAACTGGGAAGAGAAATGAGAGTGATGCAAGAAAATCATGAAAAACAAGTCAACAGCTTGCTAAAGGAGACCCAAAAAAAACTGAAGAAAATAACACCTTAAAAAACAGCCTAACCCAAATGGCAAAAGAGGTCCAAAAAGCCAATGAGGAGAAAAATGCCCTAAAAAGAAAAATTGGCCAAATGGAAAAGGAAGTCCAAAAGATTACTGAAGAAAATACTTCCTTAAAAATTAGAATAGAGCAATTGGAAGAGCTAGTGACTTTATGAGAAATCAAGACACTGTAAAACAAATCCAAAAGAATGAAAAATTAGAAAACAATGTGAAATATCTCATTGGAAAAACAACTGACCTGGAAAATAGATCCAGGAGAGAGAATTTAAAAATTATTGGACTATCTGAAAGCCATGATCAAAAAAAGAGCCTAGACATCATCTTTCAAGAAATTATCAAGGAAAACTGCCCTGATATATAGAACCAGAGGGCAAAATAGAAATTGAAAGAATCCACAGATCTCCTCCTGAAAGAGATCCCCAAAGGAAAACTCCTAGGAATATTGTAGCCAAATTCCAGAGTTCCCAGGTCAAGGAGAAAATATTACAAGCTGCCAGAAGGAAACAATTCAAGTACTGTGGAAACACAATCAGGATAACACAAGATTTAGCAGCTTCTACAGGACGCAGGGCATGGAATATAATATTCCGGAGGGCAAAGGAGATAGGATTACAACCAAGAATCACCTACCCAGCAAAACTGAGTATAATCCTTCAGGGGAAAAAATGGTCATTCAGTGAAATAGAGGACTTTCAAGCATTCCTGATGAAAAGACCAGAGCTGAATAGAAAATTTGACTTTCAAATACAGGACTCAAGTGGAACATGAAGAGGTAAACAGGAAAAAGAAATCATAAGAGACTTATTAAGATTGAACTGTTTACATTCCTGCATGGAAAGATGATATTTGTAACTCATGAGAACTTTGTCAGTTTTAGGGTAGTTGAAGGGAATAAAATGTATGTGTGTAGATATGGATAGATAGATAGAGGGCACAGGGTGAGTTGAAGATTAAGGGGTCATATCTGGAGAATAAAATTAAGGGATGAGAGAGGATGATACTCAGAGAAGAAAGGGAGAGGTAGAATGGGGTAAATTATCTCACAAAAAAAAACAGAAAAGAAAAGTCTCTCACAGTGGAGGGGAAACAGGGGAAGGTGAGAGGGAATGAGGAATCTTATTCTCATAGGATTTGGCTTAAGAGAGAATAACATACACATTCAATTGGGTATGGAAATCTGTCTTACCCTACAGGAAAATAGGGGGAGAAGGGGACAAGAGAGCAGGGGGTGATAGAGAGGAGGGCAGATTGGGAAAGAGGGTAATCAGAAGTAAATACTTCTGAGGAGGGACAGGGTCAAAACAAAGAATAGAATACATGGAAGGGCAGGATAGGATTAAGGGAAATAGAGTTAGATTTTCCACAACATGTCTACCAAGGAAGTGTTTTGCATAACTGCACATATACAATGTATATTGAGTTGCTTGCCTTTTCAATGAGGGTGGGTGGGGAGGGAGGAAGAGGAAAATTTGAACCTAAAGTTTTAAAAACACATGTTTAAAAAAATGTTTTCACACGCAACTGGGAAGTAAGAAATACAGGAAATGGGGTACAGAAGTCTATCCTGCTCTATAGGAAAATAGAAGGGGAAGGGGATAAGAGAAGGGAGGGGGAGAGATAGAAGAGAAGGCAGACCAGGGGAAAGGGTATTCAGAATGCATGCCATCTTGGGGTGGGGGGAAGGGTGAGCAATTTGGAACTCAAAAACTTGTGGAAGTGAATATTGAAAACTAAAAATAAATAAATTTATATTTAAAACTGCAAAAAAAAAAGAAAAAGAAAATAAATAACTTGGAAAATAGATCCAGGAGAGAGAATTTAAAAATTATTGGACTACCTGAAAGCCATGGTCAAAAAAAGAGTCTAGATATCATCTTTCAAGAAATTATCAAGGAAAACTGCCCACATATTCTAGAACCAGAGGGCAAAATAGAAATTGAAAGAATCCACTAATCACCTCCTGAAAGAGATTCCCAATGGAAAATTCTTAAGAATATTATAGCCAAATTCCAGAGTTCCTAGGTCAAGGAGAAAATACAAGCAGCAAGAAAGAAACAATTCATGTATTGTGGAAATACAATCAGGATAACACAAGATTTAGCAGCATCTACATTGAGGGACTGGAGGACATGGAATATGCTATTCCAGAGGTCAAAGGAGCTGGGATTAAAGCCAAGAATCATCTTCCCAGTAAAACTGAAAACTGAAAAAAAAATGGATTTTCAGTGAATTAGAGGACTTTCAAACATTCTTGATAAAAAGACCAGAGCTGAATAGAAAATTTGACTTTCAAATACAAGACTCAAGAGAAGCATGAAAAGGTAAACAGGGAAGAGAAATCATAAGAGACTTATTAAAGTTGAACTGTTTACATTCCTGTATGGAAAGATGGTATTTCTATCTCATGAGATCTTTCTCAGTATTAAGGTAGCTGGAGGGAATGTATATAGACAGAGGGCACAGGGTGAGTTCAACATGAAGGGATGATATCTAAAAAATAAAATTAAGGGGTGAGAGAGAATTGTACTGGGAGAAGAAGAAAGGGAGAGGTAGAATAGGGTAAATTACCTCACATGAGAGAGGGGAGAAAAAGTCTTTTTCATGGAGAGGAAGAAAGGGGAGGTGAAAGAAAATGAATGACTCATACTCTCACTGGATTTGGCTTAAGAAGGGAATAAAATACTGACTCAGTTGGATATGGAAATCTATCCTACCCTACAGGAAAAAGGGGGGAAGGGGATAGGAAGGGGTGATAGAAGAAATGGCGATTGGGGGAGGGGGTAATCAGAAGCAAACACTTTTGAGGAGGGACAGGGTTAAAGGATAGAATAGAATAAATATTGGATGGGATAGGATGAAGGGAAATATAATTAATTTTTCATAACGTGGCTATTATGGAAGTGTTTTGCATGCCTACACATGTATTACCTGTATTGAGTTGCTTGCCTTCTCAATGAGGGTGGGTAGGCAGGAAGGAAGGCAGTGAATTTGGACCTAAAGTTTTAAAAGCAAATGTTAAAAATTATTTTTGTGTGCAACTGGGAAATAACATATACAGGCAATGGAGTGTAGAAATCTATCCTGTCCTACAGAAAAATAGAAAGCAAAGGGGATGGGAGGGGAGGTGATATAAAAGGAAGGTAGATCAGGGGAAGGAGTATTCAGAATGCACGCTGTCTTGGAGTGGGGAAGGGAAGAGATAGGCAGAAAATTTGGAACTCAGGGTCTTGTGGAAGTGAATATTGAAAACTAAAAGTAAATTAATTAATTAAAATGGTTAAAAAAAGGAACGAAATAGAAAATTTTACTTTAAAGTACAAGACTCAAGAGAAGCATAAAAAGATAAACATGAAAAAGAAATTATATGAAACTCAATAGGGTTAACCTCTTTATCTTTCGATATGGGAAGATGAAACCATGTATCTTCTAAGAACTTTATCATTATTAGGGCAATTAGAAGGATTCTAGATAGAAAAAGGGTGCTACAGTGAGCCAATTATGTTGGGATATGTAATATACATATATACATACATATGCATATACATACACATATATACACATGCATATGTAATGTGTGTATACATATGTGTATGTGAATATATATATGTATGAGTGTGTGTGTGTGTGTGTGTGTGTGTGTGTAAGAAAGAGGGATGGCCTGGGAGAAGGGGGAAGGGAGAGAAAGAATAGGGAAACTTATCTCATACAAAAGAGACACAAAAGGAAAATATTTTACAGTAGAGTGAAATATGGAGTGTATGTGGGGGGAGAGGATTGGCAGTACTTGAGCCTCACTAACTAAGTTGGTTCAAAGAGGACATTTGTGTTTGTGCATGCATGTATGTATACATATATTTTCTAAGTGAACAATTAGCCTTTATGGAGAACTCTGGCAAGAATCTTGCCAGAAATGACTGAGAAACTTCCCTGTAATTGTCTTTTTTTTTTTTTGCCCCATTACATGCCAGTAAAGCTGACAATCCATAAAATGGATAAATATCTGCAAAAATAATATACATATATATATATATACACACATATACATATATACATATATATCCAATTAACAGAAGAAATAATATATGTAAATATACCTATCCTAGAAAAAGAAATTGAACAAGCTGTCAATGAGCTGCCTAAGAAACAATCCCCAGAACTAGACAGATTTATAAGAAACTCTACCAAATATTTAATGAATAAATAATCTCATTATAAACTATTTGAAAAATAGTCAAAGGAGTCTTACAAAATTCATTTTTATGACACAAATATAGTACTCATACCTAAACCAAGGTGAACAAAAATGGAGAAATACATTTCCTTATTTCCTTAATGAGTATTGATGCAAATATATATATATATATATATATATATACACACATACACACAAAATAAAATACTAACAAGGAGATTGTAGCAATACATCACAAAGATTACACACTACAACTAGGTGGGATTTATTCTAGGAAGCAGGGCTGGTTCAATACTAGGAAAAGTATGAATATAATTGACTACATCAATAACAACAAAAAAATCATTGGAATATCAATAGATGCTGAAAAATCTTTTGACAAAATGCAATGTCTATTCTTACTAAAAACACTAGAAAGCATAGGAATCAATGGCCTTTTTTCCAACAGATTAGTATCTATCTAAACCCAAGAACAAGCATTATCTGTAATGAGGATAAACTTAATACCTTCCCAATGAGATCAGGGGTGAAGCAAAGATGTCTGTTATCACCAGTATAGTTCAAAATTGTACTAGAACTTCTAGCTATAGGAATAAGACAAGAAAAATAAATGGAAGGATAAAAATAATGAAAAAACAAAACTATCACTCTTTGCAGACCATATTATGGCATACTGACAGAATCCTAAAGAATCAATTAAAAAAACATAATTGAAACAATTAACAACTTCAGCAAAGTTGCAGTATATAAAGCAAGTCCACATAAATCATCAGCATTTCTATATAACACTAACAAAACCCAGCAGGAAGAGATAGAAAGAGAAATTCCATTTAAAATAATTACTAACAATATAAAGTATTTGGGAGTCTACCTGCCCAGACAAACCCAGGGATTTTAGGAACACAATTACAAAACACATTTCACTTAAATAAAGTCATATCTAAATAATTGGAAAAATATTAATGGTTCATGGAGAGTCAAGCCAATATAAGTAAAATGACAATTCTAAGTTAATTTACTTATTCAGTGTCACACCAGTCAAATTACCATAGAATTATTTTATAGATCCAGAAAAAAATTGCAATAGAATTCATCTAGAAAAAACAAAAGATCAAAAATATCAATGGAATAATGAAAAAAAGAGAGAAGGTAGCCTAGTAATTACAGATTTCAAACTATATTACAAAATCATAATCATCAAAACAAACTGTTAAATGACTAAGAAATGGAGTGGTGGATCATTGGAATAGGTTAGGTACATAATGTGCAGTAGTAAGTGACTGTAGCAAACCTAGTGTTTGATAAACCCAAAGATCCAAGCTTTGGGGATAAGAACTCAACATCTGACAAAAATTTCTTAGAAAATGGGAAAGCAGTTTGGCAGAAATTTTAGCATAGATGAACATCTCAAACCACATAACAAGATGAGGCCAAAATAGATAAATGATTTAAACATGAAGGATGATATCATAGGTAAATTAGGGGAGCATGAAAAAATGCACCTGTAAGATCTATGGATAAGGGAAGCATTTATACCAAAGAAGAGATAGAGAGGATTACAGAAAGTAACATAGATAATTTTGATTGCATGAAATTGAAAAGGTTTTATACAAACAAAACTAATGCAGCCAAACTTAGAAGGAAAACAAGAAACTGGGGAAGGGGGTGATTAATAGCAAATTCTTTCGATTAAAGACCTCATTTCACAAATATATACAGAATTGAGTGAAATTTATAAAAAATAAAATAAAATTCATTCTCCAATTGATAAATGACCAAGGAATATGAACAGTCAGTTTTCAAATTAAGAAATTAAGGTATCAGTAGTTACTACTGATTAGAGAAATAAAATTAATACAGTTTTGAGATATCAACTCATATCTGTAAGATTGACACTGTATAACATGAAAGGAAAATGACATTTTCCGGAGGAGATGTGGGGAAAAAAATGGCATACTTATCCACTGTTGGTGGAGCTCTGAGCTAGTCCAACCATTCTGGAGAATAATTTGGAACTATGCTCAATGGGCTATAAAACTGCATATCCCAACAATACCACTATTAGGTCTGTATATTGAAGAGTCTGAAGAAAAAGGGAAAGGACCTATTTGTACAAAAATATTCTTTGTTTTGAGAGGATGTCCACCAATTGAGAAATAGCTGAAAGAGTTATGGTATATGATTATGATGGAAAACTATTGTTCTCTAAGAAATGACAAGCAGGGTAGTTCAGAAAAACCTGGGAAGACTTATGTGAACTCATATAAAGTAAAGTAAGCAGAACCAGGAGAACACTGCATACAGTAACAGCATTATCTTAACAATGCACGACTTTCAAAGACTTAACTATTCTAATCAAGACAATAAATAATCTAAGACAACTCAAAAGGACCATAATAAAAAGTGCTATCCATCTCCAGGAGAGAACTGATAAACTCTGAAAACAGAGTAAAGCATACTTTTTTTTTAAACCTTATTTTTATTGTTTTACTTTGCTTGGCTTTCTTTTGCAAAATGGCTAATATGGAAATGGGGTGTATGAGTGTTTAGGAAAGACTAGTGTGAGGGCTATTTTCCACCTTTGGTGCTCCCTTCCACTTGTGGCTCCAAGAAACTGTAGCATGTGCAGTGGCCACATCCTGGAAAACTGTTTCAGCAGAGGGCTAAACCTGGCTGAGGTAACTGAGAGGGGTCAAACCTGTTAATGAGTTAATGACTTAATGAGTTCCCAAGCATGGGAAGACTTTTTCAGCAGAACGGGCAGATATAAAAAATGTGTTCCAATGAGGCATGTAGGCAGTGGAAGCAGGTACTGTGAACTGTTTAAAGCTTGGTCAGACATTGAAGACACCAGAGTCATCCACTGCCATCTCAAGCCATTGCCAATAGCCTCAACTTTTGCTTTGCCACTGGATTCCAATACCTGTGAAAGAGTAAGGCCAGCTTTGTGCAACTATACCTCACTTAAGTCCAACTTACGCACGAGTCAAAAAACATCTCCCGTACCCTTTTACCATTTTTACCTACCTCAAAGTCTTATGGCCACTGGCAAGTGTCAAAGCAACCGGTATGGTTATACGGGGAGCTGCAGTGACAACTGTGCACTCAGGTGGCCCAGCCATAGCTTCTTACTGTACTGAAGCAGCATGTGATTTGGCAGCTCCCTGGGTGTCTGAATAGCTTTTTTTGAAGGGTCATACCGCTTTCCTCCTTGTCTGAGTAAGGAACTAGAAAAGCTGCCCTAAAAATTGTCTGCTTCACCCAAGCCTGGCCGGTTTACCATGGCAAGTGGGGATCCCACACTGAAGTCAGGATACACACACACACACACACACACACACACACACACACACACACAAATGCATACTCAAAAGAAATGTGAGATACACAAATTTAGAGACATCTTCACTCAAAATGTCCATGTGGACTATTTGTGCCCAACCTATGGTAGAGCATTTCAAGCTCATATTGGTCTGATCAGCCAGAGCCAAATATACTGTAACTGGACCCTAACATAGTGATGTTGGGTCTTCTATCATGAAAGACAACCGATATGAAAATATATTTTGTATCACTTAATGTGTATAATCGATATCAAATTGCTTGCCATCCTAAGGAGGAGGGAGGGGCAATAGAGAGAAAGTACTCAGAGCTCAAAAATTTTAAAAATAATTTTTTAAAAATGTTTCCATATCATTGAGAAATGTTTCATTAAATAAATAAAAAGAATTAAAAAAATAAAATTATGCATCTCCTCTTTTTAGGGGATAGAGGTGAGGGATGAGCCACTGTTTCCCCACCCTCAAATTTCCCTGGTCTTTAATTATACCAGGGAGTGACTTACCTGGCAAGATGGATTGGGGTCTCAACCACTGAGCTGTTTGAAGGACGTCATTTATGTTGCACTGATATATATTTTCCCATTGCCTGAGAGAATTAGAAGGTAATCTTTTTATCCCTAGCATACTAAAAAAAAGAAAAAAGAAAACTGTTCATTTGTTTATTAGGAAGAAAAAGAAACTATTTACGAAAAAACTAATCAAGCGTCAGGATAAGATTTTTTTTTGCAGTTTTTCAGGCTTTTTTTTCCTCTTTATTTCCATTACCAACAAGGAGAGTATACATAGATCAAACTAACTGTAAGAAATTCAAAATCAGTGGCTAAAATCAACTTCTGCTAAGAAAAAAATGATACGGTGAATAGCAAGTATGATATATGCTAATCATTTTACATTATAAATATAGATTGCTATTCTTATTCTATAAAGTATTGGTATAATAATAAATATGATAAACTGTAGCGTGAAGAGAAAAGGGCAAGGAAGAAGCAGGGAGGAAAGGGCACTAATGTTTGGCTCCATCAAATTATGCATCTTTTTATCTCCTGAGTTAATGCTATTGTACTTAGGAGCCTTACATATTCTAATTTATTTTCTTAGACTGCAAACAACTCCCTTGTGTTAGCACAGCCTTAATAAAGCCTTGTAGAGTTTCCCTGCTGCTTAGCTTCATCCTCCTTAGTTTGACTAGTGAGTCCCTAGTCTGAGACCACAGAAAATCCTTGGCATTCTCTAAGAAGCAGTTTAAATTTTGCATCATTATCATCATTAGGTCATCCCCTGCACTAATTAAACTATTGAAATAACTTTCTAACTGGTTTTCCTGTTCCAGACTCACTGTTCTTTGATGTCTTTGCCTAAGTTGTGACCACAGTGTCTGGAATGCACTTGCTCCTCACCTCTGCCTCACAGAATCCTTCAAAAGCAAAGCTCAGGTGGCCTCTACTGACATCCTGAGTTATCCATGCTTTCTCCCCATGCCAGAGAAAGTATTTCTTTGCTTTGTGTATATTTACTATATAAAAGCAAGAGGATATAGTAGACACCTTTCAGTATTTCCAGGCAATTCTGTAAAACTATAAATTACAGAGTAGGAGCTTAGCCAAATTGAAAGAGATAAAGAAGTCCCTACATTAATGACATTGGTGCATCCGTCCCACAAAAAATAAAGTTGTATCCACTTATCTGATTAAATGTTACCCTTCCCCCCAGTGTAAGCTCCTTTCAATTTTGTCTTTTTTGTCTCCAGTGCGTTTTATGTGGCCTGGTCTTAATAATAGGATCTTAATAAATTTTATGAATGGTTGAATACATTTTTTTTTAAGTGAGGCAATTGGGGGTAAGTGACTTGCCCAAAGTCACACAGCTAGCTAGGAGGTACTATGTGTCTGAGGCTGGATTTGAACTCAGGTCCTTCTGACTCCAGGGCTGGTGCTGTATCCACTGCACCACCTAGCTGTGTCTGCATAGAGATTTTAATGATGCGACCATGGTCACAAGGCCAGAATCAAGGCAAATTTGAACCCCTTGTTAGTTTCTGTTAGTCCAGCATTCAATCTACTGCACCCAAGGCAAGCCTCAAGAAGAGTTTCTCCTCTGGCTTTGGGGATTCAAGTCCCTAGCAGCATACAAAATATCAGCTCTGAACTGCTATTCACACCAACCTACAGATGTGGTTGTTAGGGGCTGCCACAGTGCGCACTCATGTGTTCATCATTCCTTGGTAATCACATTAGGGAAACAAAACACACCTTTGCTGTTTCGTTTCTGCTTTCCCTGGGCACCATAAGTCTTTAATGCTCCAAAGATGAAACCCAAAGACTACCTCACACCAATACTAATTCAAATCACATGGCTTAAATGTTATGTATGGAATACAGATGGAAGGCATTTGGGGCCAGTAAAAAGAATGTTGATTTTTCCCATCAAATTGGGAGTCAGTTAAATTTAAGCCACAGATCTACCACTTTTACCTTTGTAACCCTGGACATGTCACAAATTCATTAGGTTTTAGTTTCTTCATCTGCAAAAATGAGGTGCTGGACTAGCTGGCCTTTGGGGTCCCTTCACCTTGAAATCTGTGCTCCAATGATCCTAAATTGGGCTGCTAGGTGGTGCTGGCCCTGGAGTCAGGAAAACGAGTCTTCCTGAGTTCAAATCCAGCCTTAGACATTTACTAGCTGTATGACCCTGGGCAAGTCACTTAGCCCTGTTTGCCTCAGTTTCCTCATCTGTCAAATGAGCTGGAGAAGGAAATGGCAAAACCATACCAGCATCTTTACCAAGAAAACCCCAAATGGGGTCATGAAGAGTCAGACATGACTAAATAACAAGATCTTGAATTATTTTATTTCTCTGGATCTCAATTTTGTTTCGCATGTAAAATGAGAAGGTTGGATTAAGGGACCTCTGAGATCCTTTCCAGCTCTAACTCTATGGTCTTATGGTCCTAAGTCATTTTTACTTCTTTGGGTCTTAGTTTCCTAGTTGGAAAAATGGGGGCATTTGACTAAGTGGCCTCTGATGCTCCTTTCAAGTCTAACTTTATAATTATAAGATACTAAGTCATTTACCTCTCTGGGCTTCGGTTTCATCAGCAGCAAAATTAGGGAATTAGACTGAGTGTTCTCTGATGTCCCTTTCGGCTCTAACTTGATAATCCTAAGAACATGTTCTGCTTGTTGTCATTTATAAACAGTCCATTTTGTGGAAGATTTCACTCAATTCAACAAATATGTGTGGAGCACAAACTGTGACTTTCATTCTGCTGAGGACTGAGAATAAGAAGATGATATAAGGTCCAGTTCCTACTGTCATGTGGATCATAATCTAACAAGGAGGATAAAAGCAGATACATAAATTATTATGATGCAAGGTAGAATGTGATAAGTACAAAGGGAAGCCCCACAGGGCACAAGAAATATGAGCAGGGAGGGGTTGCTTTCAGTTCATAGACTCATAAATCCAGAGCTGGAAGGGACCTTAGAGGTCATCTAGTCTAAAACCCTCACTTCTTGTTTGGGGAAACTGAGGCTAAGAGATATGAAATGGGGCAGTGTCTTAGAATCCGAGATATAGGGCTGGAAGGGATCTTAAAGACAATCTAATTCAAAGCTTTCACTTGTCACATGAGGAAACTGAAGCCCCTGGAGGGAGGTGATTTGTCCAAAGTCACACAGAGAGTAAGCTTCAGAGGCAAGATTTGAATCACCACCAACTCCTGAGACAGTGCTTTGGGGTTTAGGGTGGGAAAGGACAGTTGAGGAATTTGGTTCAAATTACTGGAAGGAAAAGGAAAGTCTTCATTATTACCACTATATTAGATGTAGCTGGGAAGTTAACCTTGTTTGCCTCACTTTCCTCATCTGTAAAATGATCTGGAGAAGGAAATGGCAAATCACAACAGTATCATTGCCAAGAAGAGCCCATTTGGGGTCATCAAGAGTTGGACATGACTGAAAAACAACTGAACAGCAAGATGTAGCTACCCCTATTGGCTGTGGCAGAGCAGGAGGGTGAAGGGGAGCACAGATCACTGTGTGTGCAAAGCATCAACATGATCTATCTTATTGACATCTTATATCTCTCTTTACTTCTCTCCTACTCTCTGTCTCTCTCACCTTTTTTTGTCTTTGTTTAGATCTCTATCTGTCGATCTGTCTGTTGATCTGTCTGGTAAGATGCCCCTTTATGATAAACAAAGTTCAAGAATGAAAGGGACGGATAATGGATTGTCAGATTATGTGGGACATTGCCATTATTAAAGGTGAACCTTTTAATACCTAATAGGAGTAGGGAGAATGGGATTTTGTTTTGATATGTATGATAATGTGTGTATGGAGAGGTCAGTTTTGGAACAAAAGTGATCTTTGGTAAAATACATACATATATATATATATATATATATATATATATATATATGTATATATATATATATATATATATATATATATCTTTGATAATTATACAGATTGATGTCTCACATATAAGAACAGATTAATGTTATAAAGAGGTAAAGAGACATCCTTTATTTGTAAAAAACAAAAATAAAAACTTAAAGAAATAAGTATAAAGAAACATAGTCTCCAAGGTGACACAGAGATGAAGGACTTTAGACTGCAAAGCATGAGAGATATATCTGCTAATTTGCATATGTTCTTTAATGACTAAAGAATGAGGAGAAGGGGAGGTAATGAACACTTATATAGTACTGACTACATGTCAGGTACTGTGCTTAAAGCTTTATGAATATTATCTTATTTGCTTCTCACAACAATCCTGAGAGGTAGTTGCTATTATTATCTCCATTTGACAGATGAGGAAACTGAGGCAGAGGTGTAGTTACTTGTCCAGGGTCACACAGCTCATAATTGTCTGAGGCTGGATTTGTACTCAGGTCTCCTTGAATCAAGGCCCAGTGCTTTCTCCATTGAGTCACCTAACTACCTCAAGGATGTAAGCATAAACCATCACCTAATTTAAAAAAAAAAGATAAATTATGTAAATATTTGAAGATGAAAATATGACTAAAAAGAACCATCTATTTGATAAGAGAAATTTGGTGACCTGTAACTTTAAGTCAAAGTTGAATCACTGAGAGAGAACCACTGAGAGAAAGTCACATAACCACCAAAAAGATTGGTAAAGTTGCTAGATTATACCTGTAGCAGTTAACCTGTAGATGATAGAAGACTTTTCCTGAGTGATTCCTTATTAGTCAGTAAGATAAGGCAAGACTAGACAGGCTGTGTCAGGCACTGTGCTAAACCCTTGGGGTTCAAATACAGTTATCCCTTACATATCATGGGGGTTAAGGGATCAGCGTCCCTGTCATTTGGAAAATCTCCAGAAAATTTTTGGCCCTCCATTTGTACCAGAGAAGAAGTCTCGTTATTTTGTTTTTCTTTTTCTTCTATGGAGTATTTATGGTACCTTATTTTAAAATGTGGGTTAAGTATTTGGTTGTAGGCTCTGTGTCATCTGCTGACCTTCAACATGTCATCTGTCTCTTCCACAAAACTCCCTCCAAATTTCCATTTAATTTCTTATGTTGACCCAGGATAAATTGAAACTGTGATGGGGAAAGTCTTGATGTGGAAAGGATAACTGTAATTAAAAAAAAAAAAAGATAGTCCTTAACCTCAAACAGCTTTCATTCTAATGGGAGGAGACAATACTAATGGAAGCTGAAAAGTAAGGATGGAGGTTTGTATAGGAGAAGGTACTCACTGAAGTGAATGGTGTCAAGAATTCAAGAAAAATTACTCCATTGACCAAATGTTCCAATGATAGCTATATTGCCCTTTAGTACACAGAGTTGGAGAGAGACATGGCAACACCTAGGATATTTAAGGAGTCTAGATCACGAGCTCCTTGAGTGCAAGGACTGTGTTTTGCCTTTCTTTGTATCACCAGTGTTTATAGCAGTGTGTGGCACAGAGTAGATACTTTAATGCTTATGGACTGCCTGCCTGACCAAATGACAGTTACTAGATGCTGACCTATAATTAGGATGACTACACTTTGGTTCCTTTACATGGTTTGGGTTGCTCTCAGAGCGGGAGTAAGACCTAACTAAGCTTTTGGGATTTGGGAAGAATGGGAATGTATTGCTTAAGTCTCAATAATGTGTCGATATGTCCTTGACTAAAGTGTGGCTTTGAATATCTTCCAGATGTGCAATCGTCAGGGCAACAGTTAAAAAAAAGTGGAAGCAATGCTTGTCTGTGCTTCCCTTCCCCCAACATCGTGTGTCATGGTACCTCCCAGGAATGTACATGTTACGGTTAAGTTTGTCTTGATGACTGAATCTGTGATGGTAAGGTCATTCTGGAATATCCTAGGACATTAGTCCAAATTGAATTGGAAGAAGTGTTAAGTCTTACATGAGTTCAAAAAGTAATTTTAGAAGCAAAAGAAAGTAGACAGCGGATGGCAGTTCATTAGAAAAAATATCTGGGTGGGCATTTGTGGACTCTGTATGAGTCAACATTGTGATCTCCATCTAAGAAAGCAAATGGGATCTTAGGCTTCATTCTAGAGAAGTATGGTTTCTAGGCATAAGGAGTTAACCATCCATTTGTACTGCCTTGTTAAGACTACATCAGGAACGTCATATTCAGTGCCTGGTGCACAGGTTAGGAAGGACATTAATCAGCTGGAGAGTATTTGAGGAGAGAAACTAGGATAAAGAAAAATTTCAAGTTTATGCCACATAAGGATTGCTTGAAGGAATAAGGGGAGAAAGGAAATTTTAGTGAAGATGTAATAGCTGCTTTCAAACATTTGAAAGATTGCTTTATGGAGAGAGATTATACTTGTTCTATTTCTCCTCTGAGGGCAAAACTAGAAACAATGGTTGGTATCTAGTGGGGCAAATTCATATTTGACATAAGGAAGAGAAAAATCCCCAAAATGGGAATGAATCAAAAGGAAAATGGGCTGACACAAAAGGGAATAGGCATCCTCTCATTAGAGAGCTTCCAAAAAAGTCTGGGGAACCCTTCCTCTGGTACATTGTAGATGAGATTCTTGGTTTGGACCAGATATCTACTGAGATCACTTATAACACTCAGATTCTGGGATCAGGAGTCCAGGACATTTTCCATTAAACTAGCATAGTGTAATGGATTTTGCTCCATCACCTCCAGGGCATGTTTCAGAAGCTTGGACAATGCCCAAGCCTGGAAGGGAAATTTTTTTTTCTTCCGTTCATTGATTAAGGGCCACTGACCCAACAAAAGAATCAATCTAGGATCACATATAAGCAAAATGAAACTTGAATTAACTTTTTTTTTTCCGTAGAGAAACATAAAACTTCATCACCTGCTTTTTCTTTTAATTAAGGTTAGAGCACGTAAACCCTTATTTAATACAATAACGGTGGCTGGAAAAAATAATTATTTGGACTGTAGCACCATTGGTCAAAGTCATGTTATGCCAATATCTACATAACATAAATCTGAGTACTTCATCCAGCACTAAACCAAAAGTCTCTCCCTCATCATCCTTCAGGTGGAAACTAATTGTAACTCATTTGGTACTAATGCATGAAACTCAACATTAAAGTGCTTAGGAGACATATATAGTACATAGTAATGTTTGTTTTTTCCTGGTTATTTGAATATAAACATAATCCCATTCAATGAAATAAGCATTTCCTTAAGCATGTGCCTAACCTTCCCCCTATTCAATAAACTCTGCTGGCTTCCCAGAGGTAAAGCTATCCCCTATTACCCCTAGGATCAAATATAAAATGTTCTGTTTCTCCTTTAAAGCCCTATACCACCTGGCCCCTTCCTACATTTCCGGTCTTGCTATACCTTTACTTCCCTCCCATACTCCACAACCCAACTTCATTGAGCTTCTTATTCTTCCTCACAGATAAGATTCTATCTCCCACTGCTTTCCAGAATGTTGGTACTAATTCATAGCTTCAGTGCATTTGTGTGCCTGTCCTTCCTCAACTTCTCCAACATTTTCCATTACTGTACTTTGTCATCTTCGCCAATTTCCAAGGTGATATATCAGCAAAAAAAAAAAAAATGAAGGGAATGTGAGAGGAAGTGAGCATTAATGAATCGAGAGCTTGGTTCCAACTCAGGAAGATGTGGGTTCAAGATCTATCTCTAACACATACAGTCAAATAATGTCAAATAAATAATTAACATATCTATATTACTTACTGAAGTACTCTGCTCCAAATCACCTCGTAACAATTTTTCTATACGTTTTATATATTCTCATATACGGACTTGCTATCCAAATGCCACACACTCTTCCCAGCTTCCTGGTGGCAGAAACTGTTTTCATTGTTGTCCTTGTATTTATCCATCTTTCTCCAGTGCTTAGGACAGCATCTGGCATGTGTTTGACATTTAATAGATGTGTATTAATTAATGGATGGATTGATGAGAGACAACATGAAAGAAAGAAGAGAGTCAGCGAGACAATAAGCATTTGTTAAGCACTTAATTATATGACAAGGAATGTGCAAAGAAAGGTTAAAACACAGTCTCTCCAAGAAGCTCACATTCTAAAGGGGAGGCAACATGCAGATAATTAGATACGTACATGATACATACAGTACAAAGAGAAAGTAATCTCAGAAGGAAGACACTAGTGTTGGAAGGTAGGGGACTGGAAAATGCTTTTTGCGAAAAGGAAAAATAGAATTGAATCTTGGAGAAATCTAGGGGAAGTAGGAGGCATAAGAAGATGAGAGAGATCATTCCAGACTTGGAGGATAGTCAATGAAAAGGCACAGAGAGGGAAATGAAGAGGACAAGAAAGCCAGTGTTGCTTCACATTAGAATAAGTTGGTAGAGAAGAATAAAGTCTAAGAAGAGTGGAAAGGTAGGGAGGGACCAGAATGTGAAGGGTTTTATGCCAAACAGAGGATTTTTATATTGATTCCAGAGGTAATAGGGAGATGATGGAGTTTATTTAGTAGAGTAGAGGTCACATGATCAGACCTGGGCTTTTGAAAATTCACTTTGGCAGCAGAATGGAGGATGGACTTGGAGTCCTAAAACCTGGGTCAGGGATGGGTTCTAACATGGCCCCGGCATCGACTCACTATTTGACCTTGGGCACGTTCCTTTCCTCCTCTAGGCTTTGGTTTTCTTCTCTGGGGAATAAGCAGGTTAGAACAGATGATCTCCAGGGCTGCTTCCAGGCAGAGTAGGCTAGACTTCTCTTCTATTACCCCTTAGCTCTTTGTGGACGTTTGGAAGTTAGACAGCTTCCACTGTGAAAGTTCCAGTTTGTCAGCTGCTTCTCGCCAGTTTCCCATGCTCAGTTGCTTTCTCCCACTTCATTAGTGGCCATATGGCTTTACATGGAAGTCAATAAGAAATTTGCATAAGCACAACACTAATGTCTTCTGACAAGTGCTTCATTGCCAGAAGGCACATGAGCCACCTCCAGTTAGGAAACAGGCCTGGGGGTGATTTCAGCTTCCTTGGGACTGGTGGAGTTCACATGTCCTTTCAAGTTTGCCCTGGAAGGCTTAGATGCCTAAAGCATATGTCTAGGCCTCAAGAATTAGAGAAAAGGAACAGACTGTACTCTAGTTGAATCCAATTTGAATTCTGTCCATTTGTTCTTCTTCCTTCCCCTCCCCACTCAGAACCTGGGAACTAGTACACCTAGGGCATTTTCTTTCTTACTTTTAAATTATTCAACTCCATTAAAGTCCTGCTTCAATTCAGCATCCTATTCCATTTTATTCCATGCAAAAACATTTATTAACTATCTACTATATGCAAGATACTATACTGAAGTCTAGTGATTCAAAGACACAAAAGAAAAAGGAAACAATTCATCACCTCAGAAAGCTTATATTGAGGGGGACAAAAGAGAGAGGTGTGGGAATGTATGTGTGTATGTGTGTATGTATAATGGGAATCGGGCACACGTGCAGAAAACATCAACTTACTAGCATGGCTTCTCCATATGGAGGACATTTGCTTCTGAGAATTGAGATTGTGTTTACAGGAAGTGCCTTGGAATGACTGGTGTACATGTGAGCATTCTGTGACTGGTTCCTGTCAACCTACCATATATTGAGAGAAGCCTTTTTCTGTTTGTTGGGTAGCCAGAACCCACAGTGTCTTCAAAAGGAACCAAGTTTGCTCTGGTCTTCTCTGCTGAATTTGAGTCTGGGGAACTTACTCCTTCACTCAAAGCATCTGGTGGCATCATGCGTTAAGGTAGAGGGTTTCAGTATCTCTTCCTCACTCTGAGGCCAGATGATCCTAGAAAAAGGAAGCTTCCTTGGACTTTTTCTTTGTACTTTTCCTGCTCTAGGAGAAAAGAGTGATATCTCCAACCAGGAAAGTTTCAAATACCAAGGAAGAGTGCTATAGGAATTTCAGAATAAGAATTGAGGGCTTTTGGAGTGAAGGTAATGTCCATGACACAGAGAACAAGGAAAGAGTAGGGAGTGACTACTGCTGGACCCAGCCCATCATTAAGATTTATCTGGCAGCAATATCACTTTTGAACTTGAACTTGGTGGGATTGATGGTAGGTTGGAATTTATCTAAATGTCTGAGATGGTGGAGGTAAGCGGGAGAATAAGATTAGGCTCCCAAGGCATTGGGGAAAATATCTGTACATTTATTTTTGCTATATCTTTGAAGTAAATGTCACTTAAAAATAGTATTGGTTATTCAATGGTTAAATGGTACCCGGGGAAATTGTTACCAGTTACATAACAAAGAAAGAGGCTGTTGGGGGTTTGAACTGATGGCAGAAAGGACACCCACAAACTCTCATAATACCCTAGAACAAGGGATATAGCAGTCTGCCCATAAGAGAGTAGAGTTAGAGCACCCATGTTACATGTGTACAGGTAAATGAAAGATACGCACAAAATCAATTTGAAGGGAGAGTACGTGGAGCGTCAGGAAAGATCTTGAGATGAACTTTTGCTAGTGTTTGGGTGCAGAATACTTAGCACAGTGCCTGCCACACTGTAGGTGCTTAATATGTGCTTATTGACTTGATTTGACTTGTTGATGCATTGATTCATTGAGCTGAACCTCACAAGGAACTAAGAGGGTCTAAGACACAAACGTAAGGAGGGAGAATTCTCTAGGCATAGGGAATAGCAACCAGTGCAAAGGCAAGGGGGAGGGGGGAGAGGATAGAAAAATCCCATCCTGGCAACAAGTAGCCTAGTTTAGCTAGAATGCAGAATAACCTCTCAGAGAGCAATGTGAAATTAACCCGGGAAGGTGGCTGGAGCCAGATTGTGAGAGACTTCAGATTCCAAATAAAGCAGTTTGTTTTGTATCCTAGAGGATATAGGGGGCCACTGATGTTTCTTGATGAAGAGAATAATATGGTTATGACTGTACTTCAGATCTGTGCATCATGTCACTGAAAACTCTGTGTTTTCAAAGACTAATGCAAGCCAAGCTCTGGTAGGTCCTACTAAGCCCCAGAGATTTTGGGTATAGACTCAGTGATATAGACTGTGTGTCTGTTTCCCTAGGACCAGTCCAGGCAAATCTGGAGAGCCCTGTAAGCAGATTGGGCACAGCATCCATCTAGGGCTGTCTAGGTCATAGACTGTTTTGAAATTCATTGATTATAGAGTGGTTGTGTCCAATTCAAATGGAAATGGGAGCGACCAAACCATAGATAACGATCCCTGCATATTGACTTAGAAAACCACATGTTAATATTATCTATGTTCTATTGTATTTTACTTTTTTTGTTAAATGTTTCCCAATTGCAATTTAATCTGGTTTGCATAAATGCTACTCTCCCGTGGGTATGTTTGACACCTCTGTCTTAGCGAATAAGAGTAGAAACAAAATATCTGAAGTATAGAAGCAAGCCAGACTTAACAATGCTGATATCTGCTAAGTATTAAAAAATCCCCAGCTTTGGGGTGAGATAGAGTGTTTTAAGGAGAACTTAGAGAGGAAGTGGACAAGAATAACAAAAGAAAAGAAAGCATGGAAATGATATTTCTGCATTGACAAACAGTACCAATTCCAATAAGGTCATCCCCATGACTAGGGGACATAATGCTAAGAATTCAGGGCCTGGAGTCAGGAAGACCTGAGTTCAAATCCAGACTCAGGCACTTACTAGCTGTGTGACCCAAGTCACTTAACCATTGTCTCAGTTTCCTCAACTGCGAAATGGAAATAATAATAACACCTACCTCAAAGGGTTTTGTAAGGATCAAATGTGATAATATTTGTAAACATTTAGCACAGTTTCTGACACGTAGTAGATATTTAATAAATGCTTATTCTCAGGGGCAGCTAGGTGGCACAGTGGATAGAACACCAGCCCTGAAGTCAGGAGGATCTGAGTTCAAATCCAGCCTCAGACCAAACACTTGACACTTACTGGCTGTGTGACCCTGGGCAAGTCACTCAACCTCAATTAAATAAATAAATACTTATTCTCTTCTCCTACCTCACGACATTACTAAATTGCATAGTGACAGAAAAGAAGGGACATAGTTTCATTTATTTATTTTTAAGTTCATTTTCATTTCACTAAGTATTTCCCAATTACATTTCTTAAAATAACATGAACTTCTAAAAAAAAAGAATTCCAAATTCTCTTCATCCCTCCCACCCCTTAAGAAGGCAATTATACATGTGAAGTCATGCAGTGCGTCTTTCCATATTAGCCAAGTTACATTATAAAACTCAAAAATACCCAAGAAGAAAAAAAGGTGGAAAAAATATGTTTCAGTCTATAAGCACAGTTCATCAGTTATCTCTCTGGGGGTAGATAACATTTTTCTTCTTGAGTCCCTTGAAATTGTCTTGGATTATTGTATTGCTGAGAATAGCTAGGTCATTCACAATTGATCATCGTACAATATTGCTGTTCCTATGTATAATTTTCTCCTGGTTCTGCTCATTTCATTTTGCATTAGTTCATATAAGACTTCCCAGGTATTTCTGAAACCATCCTGCTCATCATTTCTTACAGCACAATAGTTTCTGTTACAATCATGTAACTCAATTTGTTCACCCATTCCTCAATTTCCAATTCTTTGTCACAACAAAAAAGATCTGATATAAATACATACATACATATATACACACACATATACGTATACATATATACATATCTATGTATATATGTATATATGTATACATATGTGTGTGTGTGTGTGTGTGTGTATATATATATATATATATTATATATATATTTATATATATTTTGACAAATAGGTCCTTCTTACTTTTTTATTTTATCTTTTTTGAACATAGACCTAGTAGTGGTATTGCTGGATCAAAGGGTATGCGCAGTTTTATAGCCATTGGGCATAGCTCCAAATTGTTCTCCAAGAATAGTTGGACTAGTTCACAGCTCCACCAGTAGTGAATTACTGTTCCAGTTTTCCCACATCCCCTCCGATATTTGTAATTTTCCATTTGTGCTATGTTAGCCTATCTGATAAATGTGAGGTGGTACCTCAGGGTTGTTTTAATTTGCATCTCTCTGATCAATCGTGATTTAGAGCATTTTTTTCATGTGACTAATGATAGCTTTAAATATCTTCTTCTGAAAACTGCCTGTTCATATCCTTTGATTACATAGTTTCATTTAGAAAGACATGGCTATGAGGTCTAGTTGGCATTGGTGTTCAATGGAGAGAAATGACTAGGATCCTACTTATTTCTCTTCCTGGGCCTATTTGATATTCCATGTACCTGGCAAATGCATCTCCTTCCCCTGTGCTCTCTGCAAAGCCACCAATAATCTCCAAATTGCCAAATCTAGTGGCCTTTTGTCAGTATTTCTTCTTCTTGATCTCCCAACAGATATGCCACAGGTAGTCCTCCTCCTCTTCTCTTGGATATGCTTTCCTCTGTGATCTGTGTGTGCATGTGCTGCTGCTCGCTCTAGATCATTGTTTCATCTGGTTAACCGCTCCTTCTCAGTTTGTTCTTATAGGATCTTCATCTGTGTCACATCCACCAACCACGGGTATATCTCACCGGTGGAAAGTAGGAATATATACATACATGCGTATATATCTATATATCTATATCTATATCTATCTATCTATCTATCTATCTATCTATCTATCTATATCTATATCTATATCTATATATCTATATATATATATATATATATATGTAGGTATGCTTTATTATGTATAAGACATAAAACCTGAATGGATATGTGTGCGCATGTGTGTATGTGTGTAGGAAATGGCACTTGAATGGGTACATATGTTTGTACACATGTATGACTGTGTATGCATGTATGTATATATGTGTATGCCACCTCTTGGTATCCTTAGTTCACTTCATGGTTCAGCTGAAGCACTACTTCCTGTGTATTTCATAATCTCCACTAATGGTTGCCAGCCCAATCAAAACACAAGGACTTATTAAACGCTTGGTGTGTGCCAGGCCCTGTTGGGCACCGAAAGCTTTTCATAAATTGAAGCTTGTGTGTGTGTGTGTGTGTGTGTGTGTGTGTGTGTACACACATACATATAAGTGCATATACATATATACACATATATACACACATACGCACACATACACATACATATATACACATATGACATATATGTGCACATATACACATATATACATATATTACATATATATACATATATACGCATACACACATATACACACATACATATACATATATAAATACATATACGCATACATATATAGATACACATATACATATATACACACATACACATACACATGTGCATATATGTATATATACGTATATGGTATACACATATACACACATACACGTACATGCATACATGTTATATACACACATATATGCGAATGCATATATATTATATATGCACATATATACATATACATATACATATACATATATTATATATACACATATATACACATATATGCACACATGCATGTGTGTATATATACATATATGTTATATATACACAGATATATACACATATATACATATACAGAAATACATATATACATATATTATATATACATTTATACACACATACATTGATACATGCATGTGCGCACATATACATTTGCAACACATATATGCATACATATATATGTTTACATCCCTACTTTCAACAAGTATTAATACACACACATATGTACACATACATATCTGTATATACATATACATACACATGCACGCACACACAAACACACACAGCTGTCTGCTTTCTTCTCTGAACATTGTTCATTTCAAATGAATTCGAGGGTCCACCCATACAGACTAACTCACTAAGTCTCACATATCTTTTTCCTTGTCTGTACTTTGTCCTAGCTATCCTCCATGTCTAAGATGGTCTCCCTACTTCCCTCTGCCTTCTAGAATCCCTGGCTTCCATTTAGATTTAACTCAAATGCCACCTTCCACAGGAGACCTTTTCCAGTATTTCCTGATGCTAATGCCTTCCCCTCCAAGGCTCCCTTCCATCTATTCTGTGTCTATTTTAAATGTATCTGTGTATATACTTGTTTCCTCCCCCCTTAGAATGTAAGTTCCTTGCAAGCAGGGGCTATTTTTCCCCTTTATCACCTCAGCTCCTCTCACAGGGCCTGGAACATGGTGAGTACTTTGGAATGCTTATTAGTTGTGCCTTTTCCAAGGCTGGGTCAGCCTTCCCTTCTTCACCTCCGGAGGGTACCTCTTGGCATCCTTAGCTTGCTTTGGGGCTCCACTTGAGCGCCACTTCTTGCAGGAGGTATTTTGTAATCTCTACCAATGGTTACTGGCCCAATCAATCAATACTATGAATGAAATGCTTACTATGTGGCAGGCTCTGTGCCAGATGCTGGGGATACAAGTATTTATGTTATATTGACTTCATTATGTACATAAATAAAAAGCAGAATTTTAAGTCCCTGGGAACATTATTATTTTTATTTTTATCTTTGTATTCCCAGTGTATAATACAGTGATATTAGAAGCATAGATTGACAACTGGAAGGGACCAGTTGGAAGGTCACCTAGACTCACCCTTTTAGTTTAGAAACATGGAAACTGAGGGACAGATAAAGGGATTTGTGAAATGTCACAAATGTAGTACGTGATGAAGCCAGGCCCTGAACATAGATGCTCTATTTCCAAAGACAGTGATATTTGAATGTGTCATGCACTTAGCTGATGCTTAACCAATGCTTGGAAGACTTTTCTTCTTTCCATTGTCTCCAACTTCTTGCTATTTAAAAATGGATTTTAAGAGGTATAAAATAGAAATTTCATTATTACTCCTTGACCATCAACTTCAGAGAAGTCTCCTAGGGCAGGACGACACCTGAGCTCCTGTCTTTTTGCAAAACTATATCCAAGATGCCCCCAAACAGATGGTTGCCATGTGTTAATCCAGTAGGTGATGCCCCTCAGAGGGAGAGTTAACCAAATCTAGCTCTGCAGCAATCCTCACATGGATTAAGAAAAGCTGTACAAGGCAGAGTTCAAGGACAATGATGAGAATGGTTTTCTCTCGTGTCAGACCAAAGCAATGTCTCCTTAATAATATTAATATTAAGGGCCTTTGCAAAGATACAGAGTACCTAGATCAAAATGCTTCATCAAACTGAGCCTGTGGCTTGTGTATATAATCCTAATGGAATTCCTGAGTGGAACTTTTTTTTTCTGACAAGCAGTAACAAGGTACTGTCAAAAAGTGGCAGATATGGGGGTGGAAACAGGAGCAGTGCAGGACCGTAGCATTAGATGCCTTTTCAGAACTCTCATTGATTCCCAGTACCTGGACATTGTCTGGCAGCTGTTCTCCTGGCATTGATCTCAGGGCTGATGCATACCATCTAGATCTAGAATACAATAGGGCTTCGTTTTCTCTGCCTGCTGGAGGGAGATCATTTACTAAGATAACCTATTCATTTGCAGCCACAGACAATACTTAAGCCAATTTTAAAACACATTTTCCAGTCGATCACTGGACAACCCTTTACAAAGTTGTGGGGACAAAAATTACTGCAAAATGTATGGGAAACAAGGTCTAGGAAAGTGTGATTTAATTTAATTTAATTTAATAGTTCACACTCCATTAATGGGGGCCACTCTAAAAAAAAAGGCATTACAGGATCTCACAATTGTGCTCATATATCAGAGCTGCATTGTGTCCTTTGAAAAGAATTCCACGTTTTAGAATTTTAGAGAGATATAAGCCAGGAAGCTGTAGCGGGCATTAATGTTTTTTTCTTTCTTTCTCTAAATAGCTTGAAATGAAACATCTCTTTTAAAAGAAATATCTTTCAAGGGGTGTCAGTCATTTGGCTTGAAAGCACAGAAATAAAAAAAGTAAAAAAAAAAGAAATAGATAAACTTTTGATTGATTCTAATCACTTCCTTTTAGCCATCTGATGTATTCCCCTTTCATACCTAGCTGATCTGAAAGTGAAGAACAAATCTAAATAAGGATTTAAAGTAAGGCTCAAGTGGGAGCCTGGTGCTTAAAGGAAAATCTATTGATTTCATGATATTTGCAAAATTGGATGGAAAGACAATGAGATTAGAGCCACAAATGAGGGAACAGTATGGTCTTATTGGGAAGAGTACTAGAACAGAAAGACTTTTGTTCATGACATTGCAGATTTTGAACTGGAAGGAACCTCAAGGTTCATGCAACCTAATTTCTTCATTTTACACGTAATGGGGGGTGGGTGAGAATCAGAGTTCCCTTCATCTCCTCAATCTGCTATAGTTCTAAAGTATATACTTTAGCTGGGGAGGATTTGGGGTAGGGAGCTAGTTACACTCACTGCCTGCCTCCAAGATAAATATTTTCTGTTCTTGCTTCATGAACAGAGGTACATTTGGCACAACTTTCTCTGGGGGCCTTGGAAGATTCAAACATGGTTCTGTCAGGTGCCTTCTCCAGGGTGTTATACTAAAATCTCAACAAATACACTTGGCACAACTTTTAATGGCTTCCTGAATGCTGTATAAAGAGTCCCAGTAAAAGTCCATTCAGCACAGCTCTCCAACAATCCTACAATTAACAGTCTTTTGTGAGGTCCCAACTCTACCATAGCTAACAGGTCTAGAGATGAAAATCACCCCCAAATGCAAAGTTATGCAAATTAAATAAGCAAATGATGTTTTGTACACTTTATCATAGGTTACTCAGTTCCTAGAACTTATAGGCCCTGTCCTAATCCCAGCTATAAGAAATGAAAATGGAATTAAAAGAAACTAGCCAAAGAGAGGAACAGGAAAAGTGAGGGACATCTTCTCTTAGAAAGTCCCAAATAAACTCTAAAAATATATGAAGATTTTTCGACAATGGTCTTTGTGAGGACAGCAGGAGGAAGGGCCTATGTTGAAGAAGATTTGCTACTGAGCCAGGACCACAGACTGCGCAGTAAATCTTAAAATGAATGGTGCTGCCTTTTTCCTCTTTCCTTCTCCTCCCCCTCCCTCTCTACCTCTATCTTCTCTGTCTCTCTTTTCTCTCTGTTTCTCTCTGTCTCTATGTGCCTTTATGTCTCTGTCTCTCTCTGTCTCTGTCTGTTACTGTCTGTCTGTCTCTCTCCCTGTCAGTCAACAAACATTTATTAAATGAGGTTATAGGTGTCACACTCTTCATTTTTTAAATTTTAAAATGATTACCTTAAACTAAATTATCCCTGAAGTTTTTTTTTTCTTTTTTTCCCCCAAACTCCAGATTCTATGAGGCTGTAATTATATTCAAATGCAAGCAAATAGAGTAATTGAATGGGCTGGGAATATTTATTTATTTTTGATTTTTTAAAAAAAATGACCTTAACAAACACCAAATGAAGTTAATATTTCCATATGTATCCCATATAAATTCTTATTATACTTATCTCATTTTCACAGATAAGTCTCAGATCTTGGAGAAAAGCTCCATCTACTCCTCAGAGTTCAAAGGCTATCCTTCAGGAATTGATTCTTTAATGCCATCATCTTGAGCCCCTACCAGTGTGCTCATCCCAATGTTACCATTTGAGAATGATTTTAGTAAACCAGATTTAAGTTGATTTTAGAAAGGGTATTTACTAAGATGGCATAGTAGGAACAACTGAGGAAAATTTCCGTGGCATATTGTCCCTCACACATATGTATTATCCAATAAAAAGTGGGCTCAAACTTAGAAATCATATGTGGCACAGGAGTAACCCTCTTGGAAGTCATTTTATCCCATTTGTGGGGTACTCAAGAAGTTCTCCTTAAGCATGGCATAGTTTCTTTCCTTGGCTTCTTCTAGTATTGGGAGTCAAGTCAGTCCTTAAATCACAGAGCAGACAACGTCAGCCAGCTGCTCGTACACTAATGAGACAATGTGGATTCAAATTTTGAAGCTCTCAGTGTCTTTCTCTGACAAGAAAGTGGGGAGGGAAAGAGACCTAGGCCAAGGCCAAAGACAAGACATTTCCTTTTACCCTGATTGATTCCTTCTCAGAGATTTGCTATGATGTTTTCTCCTGGATGATCACTCATCAGAACACACCTTCCCCGATTTCAGTCAATTCCATGCTTTTTTACAGGACCCAAGAAATATGATGAAATCTTTCAACCAATTGGAACACATTTGCTATTTAGCATCATTTCACTTAGTCAAATAACTTTCAATGACTTTTTACACTTAATGTGATTCATTGGAATGTATTTTCATCTATTAAGTATATCAGATCTAAAATGGAATGGAGTGGTTTTGACCCCCTCCTTACATATAAACAAAATAAAACAGAAAAAGCAGGGCATCTGGTGAAACTTGGAATCTCTATTGTATACAGCTTGCTTTTCCTTTTAAGTATTACAAAAATAAGCATAAATAAATAAATTTAATTCTAAATTATAAAGCCTACCTATAGCTTTCAAAGTGGCTCTACTTGTCTGTTTCTCCTTCTTGCTTTCCTTCTATTTACTTCTATGAATTTTAAATACTCCAAATGCCCTTTCATTCTTTTATTCTATTTTTGTCTCCCTTATTACTTGACCCCCTCTCCCAACCTCCCTCAATTGAGAAAAATGAGGGGCGGAACAAAGCCCTTGTTTAAAAATGCATTAAACAAAACTAGTTCTTGCATTGAGCAGGTCAAAAAATGACTGTCTCAACTGGTGTCTTGAGTCCATCATCTCTCTTCCAGGATGTGGGTAGCATGTATCATCATCAGTCCTCTCGAATTATGGTTGGTTGCCACACTGATCCATTAGCTTGTTAGCTTCTTGGGAGCAGAGACCTTTTCAAAACTTTGTTCTTTATTTGTTGCTTTTCTTTATTCCTAGCATTTAGCATAGTATCTGGCACATTGTAGCTTAATAAATGCTGTTTGACTGATTGGTTGATCAGAGTTCTTAAGTCTTTAAAATGTGTTATTGAACTAAAGATATTTAGCATGGGGAGAATGTGATAGTGGGGTTTATGTCTTTGAATGGCTTGTCGCATGGAAGAGGAAATTGACTCGTTCTGATTTTCCCCATAGGGGAGACCTAAGGGGGGTAAATGTTGCAAAGAGGCAAATTTAGGTACAAAATGAAGACAAAAGTTTTTGAAAAAATAGGATTGTTCTAATGTGGAATAAGGTGCTGTGGGATGACCATTGGTTGATGATGTTGAAGAATAAGTTCTCATTCAGTTATAGGTTGGAGTTGATGGACTTTGAGGTCTCTTCCAACTTGAATATTCATTAATACTGCATTCCTTGGGGTATGATACCAAAGGCAGAATTTGGTAAATCTGTTTTTACCTCTTACTCTTCATAACTAGATCAGAAAATCTTTTCCCTACTACCTTCAATTTCCATGGTGTCTTTGGATCCAGGATAGGGAGTTCCCTTAGAAATTTCTGAGTCAGATGATTGCCCAGATGATGTTTTCAATCCTCAGCTAGGAGCCTTCTGAGATAGGGGTGGGCAGCAATGCAAAAGTCTAAAGCTCCCTTTACACATAGCAAAAAAAAAAATCCTTTTGTCAAACCTCTTCCTATTTATGCCTTCAGACACTTGTTTAACCTGGGGTCTTTGGTTCAGAAATAACATTATTGCATTATTCACTCTCTGAAAGTCTGGAGTTGAAAGTGCTTGCCAGGCCTTATCTCTCTCTCTCTCTCTCTCTCTCTCTCTCTCTCCCTCTTCCTGAAGTGCCACCATGGGCAAAGATGGCTGGTCCTATTATACAGATGGAAGAAAAGGGAGGCACAATAAAGATATGTACTAATACTGCCGCACTTGAATTACTCCCCAAGAGTCTTGTGAATTCCCCATAATGCCTTTGTCCCTTTTTATTAAACACATTACCAGAATATCTTGGAAGTCATTCTTGATGGTAGTAGGATGCATTCAACAAATATTAACCAGCACATCAAATTGAACATATCTAAATCAGAATTCATCCTTCTGTTCTCCAAACCTGTTCACTTCCCTGAGGCTAGTATCTTGTCTCCAAAAACAGCACTACTCTTTTTCCAGTTCCCCAGGCTCATAACCTGGGTCTCTTCTTTGACCCTTCCATTTCAATCACCTGCTAAATACAAGTTCCCATGTCTGGTTGTTCTGATTCCTACAACAGCTCAGGTACCCAGTCCCTCCCTTCCAAAAAAAAGATGGCACAGGTCATTTGATCTTTTTTTTTTTTTTTACAGAACCAGAAAGCTTAAGGGAGGGAAGGACGTTTGTGGTGGTATGACTGCTTGTTGAGAAGATGGTTAGGGAGTAGGGAAAGAAGTGAACCATGGTTAGGGTCTGTCCAAAATAGTAGGCCAGGTGTCCCAGCCATCAACTATAAGACCTCAGGGCAGATATTCTAGAGATGAAAGGTTTAAAACCTGCAAGTCATGTTCTCTGCTCTGGACAGCAAGTCTGCTGGATGGTTGAGGAGTAAGGAATAAAATAAAATATGGCAGAGGTCTTATGGAAATATCTCCAAAACAGATATCAAATAGATGCCCCATAATATTTTAGGGGTGGGTTCCCATGTCAGCCAAAGTGTGATGAATTTATTGGTCACAAAACTCCCAAAGAAGATCTCAAAGCATGGGATTGAGAATCAGAGGGCTCTGGACCAATAACTTCTCCCTGAGCCTCATCAGTCTGTCATCTATGAAATGGGTGGGTTGGGTTAGATTGTCTCTAAGGTCCCTTCTAGCTATAAATCTGTGAAACTATAACCTAGTATGTCATAGAGAGCTGCAATCTGCATCAGTGGAGGAAAAGTCCACAACAATGACAATATGGATTGCCAAAGCAGTGAAGACGTATTTCAAAGTCACAGGTTAGAGATTTTGAACTGAAAGGAGACTTAGAGACTATTTCAGCTAACCTTTTTTTACAGATGATGAAACACAGGGGAGTTTAAGTGAATTGGCCAAAATCACTGTCAGATTCCACTTCCAATGCTGCTCTCTCTACCATACCACACTGCTTACACATGCCTCACCCAAGCAGGGCATCCTCTCTCTCCTCTTGCTCCTGGGCTTGAGGGTGTGAAAATCCATTTGCCATGTGCCTATATCCTCATCATGACTGTAGTGTTTACCCCCTTTGTTGTCTAAACAGTCTCTGATTATTGACCACATCTCCATCCTCTCCCCCCTCCCCTGTCACCCCACACACCCCACACACACCCACACACCTCCTCAGGGACCTTCTGGGGTAACAGGTACAGGGAACTGCAGAGTCTATCACTAAATAAAACTAGGAAGAACTGACCAGGAGAAAATTTAAAGTTCAGCATGGGGAGCTTCCTTGTCCCTGACACATGTTCATCCTTCTCCCCAATCATCTCAGAGTAAAGAGAGTCTCAATTATTTGCTACAAGCTTAATTAGGAAATGCTTTATAATTGCTGCTATTAAAAAATAATGTTCTGATAATGGGTACCAATTAAACAAGGTGAAGACTCATTAGAGAAAATATAATTGATCCCCAGTGTAGTGAGCAGCGCCCCTCTTGTGCTGACAGAGTGGAGAAAAGTAGAGTCTTGTATTTATAATCAGTGAATTCTCTAGTGTAGACCTCTAGTGGGGATAATTCATGTGTCTACTGAGTTGAATCTCAAGAATTCTTGTAAGCCAAAATCTCTTTCCCATCATCCTAGAAACGTGCTTCAATTGACCCTGGGACATTCTGCCATGGTGAACTTTCAAAGTCCCTGTCATCCCATAAAGTTGCATAATAATAGATTACATGTTTGCCCTTTTCCATGCATCATCTCATCTGGTGCTCAGGACAACCCTGCGTGGTAAGTACAATAGGCCTGCCTACTTCTGTAGTCTTTGTTTATGACTCACCTTCATTCTACGTTTCAACCAAACAGCTACCCCCAATTCAACATTCCATCCAGACTTCCTCACCTTTTCCTGTACTTTGGGGGTCCAACCTGTTCTCAGAATAATGTTTTTAAATGCATAAAAGAAAATGCATATGAATAAAAAAAGATATCAATTACATAGAAATAAAGCTATGTTTTCTTTTTTTTGTCACTCAGGTTGTACTCCTTCCATGGAAGTGCCCTCTTCTAATGTGTTCCACTTAACATACCAATCTTCCTTTGTGGATCAGCTCTGGAGCTACCTACTACAAGAAGCCTTACTTGATTGCACAACTCAGTGCTTTGTCCCTCACCAAGAGCTTTGAAAAGTTTAAAGTTCAATGGAAATTTAAGCTACTAATGTTATCCTCATTAATGGTCATGCTTTCCCCGCCACTCCCCCCCAGTATACTGCATGCTTCTCAAGGACAGAGACCATTTCATTGGACTTTGTATCCCCAGAAGCTTACACATGATAAGCACTTAATACTTCTTGGGATGTTGGACTTAACTGAAAGTGTCACTAATGTTCCAAAATCAAGATTCAAATACAAAATCTTTTCATTCTAAGACCAGCATTATTTTCACCATATGACACTGTATCAGTATTTCATGATTTAGGATTTTATGGTTCTGTATCTTTGAGTTTGATGGACATTGGGACCTTCACCTGTGGCCAATTTAAATGCAAATATCCCAGAGTAGTCTAATTACTTAAATATATATATGTATACATAGACATTGACACATTAGACACAGAACCAGACACACAGACATTCTCTCTCTCATATGTTGAGATACACACACACACACACACATATGCACACACACATATATATCTGTCTATATCCATTTGTCTATCTCTAGACAGTCTATCCAGTCAGTCCTTGGTTCTCTGTGCAGATACTGCCAGCAGCCAATTTGTGGATATAGCTAGGACACCAAAGGAAACATGGCAGCTCTGATCCTTTGAATCCCACAAGGTCCTCCTCCAGTCAAGTTAGGTCACAGGAAGAGACCTAGCCAAGGCTAATGGCAAGATAGATTGTGTGTATGTATATGCATACACATATACACATACACAAGATATACACATACACATGCATATCTATTTACTAAATATATACATGTATTTATTATATTGTATATGCGTGTATGCGTAAACATGTACACATGTAGACATAAAAATACAAACATGCACATGTACATATATACACATGCCCATGCACATACACATACATGAGAGAGAATTTGCCTAGGCCTCCTGAATTTAAATCCCACTGCAAAGTTCCACTTCTTCTTAACTCACTTGGTAAGTTACAGATGATTCCTAGTATATAGCCAAGTTTCTTTACTTTATCAAAATCCAATTTTTGTACGATTTCATTCCTATCAGAAGGCTTTTTAGCCCTTAGTCTAAGATCTGTTTTAATTGGTTGACTGCGATGTGTCTTTACCTAATTAAGGTATTTGTCCCCATCTTACACTTGAGGGAGGACTTGCCTTTGGCCTTGGATCAGTTTTCTCCCCTTACCCCATTTGACTGGAGAAAGACTTTGTGTGATTCAAAGGTTCAAACCTGCCATGTTTCCTGTGGTGTCCTAGCTGTATCCCCAGATTGACTGGTAGCAGTGTCTATATGGAGAACCAAGGCCTAACTGGACTGATAGCTCTTTAAGGATCCTAGCAAAGAAACTACCACATGTGTAAGGAAAATGTCTTGAATGCTTTCAGCAACTGAGAACCATGAGTTACCCCATTGTCACATGTACTCAAAATTAGAGAATCCTTAGCCTACTTTCTCCCGTCCTCTTTACATACATATGGAGATTGCCACAATCATTTAGGGGGATGTCTTATACCAAGTATTCGTATAATGCCCCTTTAGTAAATACTTATTTTTCTAAAATCTACTTAAGCCTAGCTGACAAAACTGATGATGTTTTGAGGGAAGAGGAGTAGAGGGTTGAGGTGATAGCATTACAGAATTACCCTTTGTCTCTAAGAGTTTCCTCTAGACTTCTTGATGGGGAGATGTAACCAAGCTTGGGGACTTACCAATGGAAGAGAGAATTGGGATAAAGATTCATAGAGTTTATTACAAATATATGATTACAGGATGTATGCAAAATAAATACACTATGATGGAGGTAGGACCCTAACAGCTGCATTTGGCATTCAAACAATATGGCCAGCCTTTCTAAGTTGTGCTCTTTTCAGTAGAGTTTGAATGCTTGGCAGTTCAGCTCAAGAAAGGACATCAGCATTTAAACTCAAAAGCATGTGGAAGTGATTGTTGATAAATTAAAATAAATTAATAAAATAAATTTTAAAAAAAGAACCTCAGTGTCTAGTGCCTTATCTTGCCAGGTGATCTTTATAATCTTCCTAAGACAATTCAAATGGAAAAAAAAATCAGTTTCCTGGCATGGCATGACTATCAAGGTTTCACAGGCATACAACAATGAGGTCAGTGCAGTGGTTCTGTAGACCTTCAGTTTGGTAGGCAGCCTAATACCTCTTCTCTCCCACACTTTCATTTGGAGCCTCCTAAACACTGAATTAGCTCTGGCAATGCATGTGCCAACCTCATTATCAATGTGCACATCCCTGGAAACTATACTGCCAAAGTAAGTGAACTTATCTACAGCATTCAAAAGTTCTCCATTTGCTGTAATTGATGGTTCCATGTATGCATGGTGTGGTACTGGCTGGAAAAGAACCTCGGTTTTACTGATGTTAATTGTCAGGCCAAATTTAGCACAAGCAGCAGATAATTGATCCACACTCTCTCGTATCTCAGCCTCAGGGGCTTCATTGAATGCACACTCATCTTCAAACAAAAAGTCAATCACCAACTCTGTCTCCACTTTAGTCTTGGCTTGTAGACTTTTCAAGTTAAAAAATTTGCCATCAGTGCAATAGCTGACCCTGATGCTTTTTTCATCCTTGTTGAAGATTTTCAATAAGATCATGCTAAAAAGCATGAGAACAAGTACACAGTACTGTTTCACTCCATTGGTGCCTGGGAAAGTGTGAGAGAATCATCCATTATCCAGAATCTGGGCAAGCATGCCATCATGAAATTAGCATGCAATAATGATGAACTTCTCCAGGCAACCACTTTTTGCCAAGCCCTCACAACTGATAGTATCAAAGGCCTTGGTCAGATCAACAAATGTTGTATACAGATCTCTGTTCTTCTCCTGGCATTTCTGCTGGAGTCGCTGGCCATTCCTTGGCCCTTTCTGAAGCCACACTGGCTCTCAGGTGGATGACCATCTTCCAGGTGAAGGATCAGCCTATGAAGGAAGACTCTGGCAAGAATGTTGCTGGCAATGACTAAAAGACAGACCTCTCCCCACCCTGTGAGTGTCACAAGACAACCTAGTTCATTTTCTTTTATAGAGGTGGATGCTGGAGGCATCCTTGAACTCCTGGGGGATAACCTCCTCTTGCCATATAACCCAGAATACTTCATTCAGCTTTTATATGAACAGTGAATGACCTGCCTCATAAATTTCAGCTGGAATAGAATCAGTACCAGGTGCTTTGCCACATAAGGGGAGCCTAAGGACATTCAAAAACTCTTCTTCAGTTGGAAATTTGGCTAGAGAGGGATTGACTTTAACCTGAGGTAGACAGTCAATGGCTTCAGCACTGCTTGATGATGGTCTATTGGGAATGCTACGGAAGTGTTTAGTCCGTCTTTCCAGGATGATGTCCATATCACTAATTAATGTGGCTCTGTCAGTGCTGAGTATTTGAGATGCACCAAAGGTGTTTGTCCCAGATTTAGCCTACAGGGCATCATAAAAGTGCTTTGGACTGCTAGTATCAGCATAAACTAGATTTCATCTGCCTTCTTACTGATTCAAGAAGCCCACATCTCTCTAAGCTTTGTTTTCACTTTACTTTTGGTGGAATTAAATGCTGCCTTCTTAGAGATGTACAAATTATCCTGCTGATAAAGCCTTTGGAGTTCTCATTTTTTGTTTAGCAGCTTCTGAATTTCCCCATCACTTTTGTCAAACCAGTCTTGATGTCTGTGAGTGTTCTGACCCAGATGAGTAAATGTGCTATACAACAAATCTCTGAAAGCTGCCCACTCCTTTTCTACTCCACTGTTGCCAACAGTGTGTTGCCTCAGTTTTCCCTCCAGGTTAGCAACAAACTGTTTATGTAGGGAGAAGCACTCTGACATTGTCTTCTGGTACTTATCTTGCCTTGGGGATGCAACTTGGGGTAGATACCTTCACACACACATACTTCACTAATGTGTTTGAAGCCCCTCAATTACCCTCAACCTAGTTTAGCCCATATGCTAAAATGTTTTACTGGGGTGTGGCTGCTATTAACCCTTATAGCTTCTTGGAGCCACAAGTGAGGGGTTGGGTGAATCAAGTGAACACCCAAGGTATAAAACAGCCCTGAAAAAGGCTCAATAGCCCTCACACCAGAGATATTAGTCTTCACTGAATGCCTACACACTGCTACTAACTTGATATGAGGGCTGTGATCCATCTCCATGCACTGATAAAATTACCAATATGTGAAATATTGACACACTGAAGTATATATTCTTTCTTCTTAAATATTTTTTTAATGTCATTATTCCAAACTTGGGAAATGCCAGACAAAAAAAAAGAGTATTTCCAAGCATAAAGAAGAGAACATGTTTTACATGATTTCACATGTATAATTATATCAAGAATGTCAAAATAAAAATATATTTTAAAATAAGACAAGGAGCAATTAGGTGGCAATACTCCCTAACTGTGTGACTCTGGGCAAGTCACTGAACTCTGATTGCCTCGACAAAATAATTAAATAAATAAATAGATAGATAAATAAATAGATTTTTAAAAACAATTTTAAAATAGGACAAGAAAATTGTACATGAAACAACAAATTTCCATTATATTCAGCTTTTCAAAGTATTTATTACCTTTAGCACATTATTATAAAGTCTTCTTATCTGTTTCCTGCTGAATCTCCCCAGGAAGTTATTCCTGATGATATTGACACCACAAGCATCCCAATGTTACACACAAGAAAACTGAGGCTCATAGAAATGAAGTGACATTTCCCAAGGAAAGAGTTAAAGAAGAATCCTTGGTATCACCCAAGGTAAACAATTTTTGCAGCTTCAGCACTCATTTTCAAAACAGAACATTCTAGAATCTCAGAAGAAATTTTTGCAGACCATCCCTAACACTTTCAGTGTACCTAAGAAAACATAACATTACCAAAAAAAGGGCTCATCTCTACCTCCTATCCAAAGCCTCCTGATTCATCTCAGTCTAAATATTGATGATATTTTCTTTATATTCATCAATCCTCAAACATTTATTAAATACCCACTTTGAGCCAAGCAACAATTTAAATCCACAACTGTTTATTAAGTGCTTACCTTGCCGACACCTAAAACATAGGCACCAGTGGGGTAGGCACATCCTACAGTGGTGGCCTCTGCATTACGGCAGTAAATCTGTCACCCATGACAATGGGCATTGAGATATCATATGTGGGTAGTGACTTATGGCCAAGTCACTATTCTCATTGATTTCCACCCAGGGCTGTAGCAGGTGGTTGAGGAAGGGAGGGAGACTTGAGCCTCACTTTAATATGTCTTCTTCCTTTTAGATGCACTGAGAGTGGAAAAGACTGTGTGCCAACTTATTTCTGAGATGCTCCAGCACACTGCTTTGTAAGGCAGCAGGAAAGTGCTTTCTGCCCTTACCACATCTCAGATGCTCCTTTAAGTTTATAATTCCCTGGAAGCCATTTATTTCATTATAATGTGCTCAGGAAAGAAAATTGGTGTTTAATTATCAGGAGATGCTCTTCCTAGAGCTGCTCAGGCTTCTGTGCAGGTGGGGAAAATGTCCATCATGCAAGTTTCCCATTCCCAGTGTCTGTTACTGCTACTGTGACTGTGTGCATACTGGCTGCAAAGCCAAGGAGAGCTCCGTAGGGACAGAGGCCTACTTTCACTCTTCCATGTCAGACTGTATTACATTGGGAATGCTAGCTGGCAAAGGTGAACATTCAATTTGATACTTACAGCCACCACCATCATCATAGAATCACAAAGTCAAAAGACCTCAGCACCAATTAGTCCAGCTAATAATATTTGCCATTTACATAGGGCTATATATTTTGTAAAGTGCTTGGTATTTTATTATTGTTCAGTCCTTTAAGTCATGTCCAACTTTTTATGACCTCATTTGGAGTTTCTTGGCAGAGATACTGAAGTGGTTTGCCATTTCCTTCTCCAGCCCATTTTACAGATGAGGAAAATAAGGAAAACAGGGTTAAGTAAGTTGCCCAGGATAACACAGCTAGTAGGTGTCTGAGGCCAGATTTGAACTCAGAAAGACAAGTCTTCCTGACTTCAGGCCTGTCACTCTATCTACTGTGCCACCTAGTTGCTCCATACATTGTATCATTTGACAATGGTTCTGTCTTTTTTTTTCCCCCTGAGTGTATAGTAAGTAACTTAACTTACATGGGACCATGATTTTTTTTAAATTTAATAAACTTCAATCCAGATGCTCATTGCAATGTATAACATACTCCTGCTTCTCCTCTTGCCAGCTCGACTGCTTTCTCTCAGCATCCTTTGCTGGTTCTTTATCAGGCCTTGTCTGTTAACTATGAGTATTCCCAGGGTCTCTGTCCTTAACCTTCTTCTCTTCTCTCTCTAAGCTATTTCACTTGGTGACTTCAACATTAAATGGATTCAGTGATCATTTCCATGTAGATAATTTTCAGATTAACTTATGCAGATCTAACCTCCTGACCTCCAAACTAGTATCTCCAACTGTCTCTTGGTCATCTCAAACTGAATGTCTTGTAGCCATCTTAAAATTGACACATCCAAAACTAAATTCATTATCTTTACTCCAAAAAACTCCTCTTCCAAATTTTCCTATGACTTTTGAAGACACACTGAGCGATCCTCCCAGTCACTCAGGCAAATAATCTATGTATCATATTGGACTCCTCACTTTCTATATCCAATCACTTGCAAAGTCCTACTATTTCTAGCTTCAATAATAACTCTTATATTTGCTCTCTTCTCTCCTTCAACATTGCTGCCACCTTGGTACAGGTGCCCATACCTCATACTTGTACTATTGCTCTTGCCCGCTGGTTGGATTCTCTGCTTCGTCCCTCTCTACTCCAGTACATCCACCACTCAGGTGTCAAACTGTTCTTCCTGAAATTAGACCACATTACTGCTTCTTACTTAATAAACTCTGGTAGCTTCTTATTGTCTCCAGGATCAAATATAAAATCCTCGGCTTGGCTTATAAATCTCTTCATACTTGACCTTTTTCTACCTTTCCATAAGTCTTACACTTTACTTTCTTCCATTTACTCTATTATCCAATGGCACAAGTTTCCTTTCTGTTCCTCATGTGAGACGCTCCATCTTCCAACTCTGGGTATTTTTGCTGGCTGTTCCCCATGCCTGAAATGCTTTATCTCCTCACCTCTGTCTCTTGGCTTTCTTGGTTTCTTCAAGTCTCAGCCAAAATTCAACAGAAAGCCTTTAATGATCTCTGTTAATACTAGAGCCTTTCTTCTGAGATTATCTCCTATTACTTATATATATTTTTGGCTTCTTCATAGTTATTTGCATGATGTTGCCCTAATTAGACTGAGAGCTCTTTAAGGGCAAAGTTTGTTTTTGCCTTTAGTTGTATCCCTATCACTTAGCATAATGCCTGACACATAATGAGAGTTTAATAAATGTTTGCTGACTGACACAACAGAGCCAATAGGAAGATTACATATGAAATCATGAAATTGCATTTTTAATAATTTTATAGCATATGCTAAATTAATCATGTCCTATTACCATGCCCATTTCAGAGGTGAGGAAATAAACCTAAAAGACAGTGATTTGTCCAGCATCACACAGCTAAAGTTTGTGAGACTTGTAAATTTAGTTCTTCCTGATTCTAAATACAGCATTCTAGCCATGGAGCTCCCTAATAGACCATTTATAAACCATTTCATCTCTGTAGGCTTTAGTTTTTGTTGAAATTAATTTACTTAACATATACTAACATTTAAATATATGTAGGACAAATAATAGGATTGCATATGAAACTGTGGATTTCTATTTGCATGATTTACTTAATCATATGTTAAATTTGTTGTAAAAAAATAGCCCAGTTTACATCCCTTTGTGGAGTACTTTTTGTCTTCTTCCATCTTTTATACTGTTTTCTTAATGGTCTTTTCTTTCTGTCTTTCTTTAAAATATCTATCACTATTCACTGCATCTTCCCCTTCCTAACAGACATCCTAGCTTGTGTAATAGGGGGATTGGTCAATGGGGACTCAGTCCTTCCAGCAGGGAAATATGCATGTGGATTACTGGTGGATCACTGATGGTACATATCTGGAACCTGCTTCCAGAAATATGTGATAGGAGGGTTTTTTCCTTTCCCAATTCAGAGCAGGCATGGGCATTCTCTGTCTGTTTCCTGTTGCCTTGTTGTATGGTGATGAATAATTGGCTGGCGAACCAGAACTGAGCAAGTATACCAAAGGTTGGAAGAGGCAGACTCTCTATTCCATCTCTGAAGGCTTCCGAGGAAGAAGGGCTATGAGTTGACAAAGAAAGAGACCCCCTGCCCCCTTATCTGTCTGCCTATGACTGTGAATTGCATAACATCTCTGTTTTTTCTATCCCTAATATGTTTATTTTTCTCATGGTCTCAGGTTAATGAGAATCAGAGATGAACAGAAGAGAATGTGGACTTGTGAGCTTCCAAAGTTGGAAAAAGCCATCAAAGCAACCAATAGGCAGAAGCGGCAGTAATGTGATGCAGTGAGAAGCTAGTACTGAGGAGCAAATTTCTTGACTTAGTCAAGTGGTGAAAGAATCTGGTATCCAAGACATTATATTGTACAAGCAAGGGAGTGTTAATGCTACATCTATACTGCATATGGAAGTGAGATTGGTAGGAACACTGGAAAAGGAAAAAAGGACCCCCTTTGCCAGGACATGCCCTACTCCTCCTTCATAAGTATGTGAGGCAAGAATTTTGGAGCAATCACTATAACTTTGAACTCAGTGTCCCCACAGAGAGAGTTATATAGAGGGAAGAATGTATTAATCATCTGTGATGTTGTCAGTCTTCTAGAATTTCTCAGTAAATACTCTTTATAAAAGCTAATTGTTGTTATTTGGTTAATTGCTATTAGACATATTACGACTGGTTAATTGATATCGGGGAAACACACTGGATAGGGGCTCATGAGTGATACAACTTTTTTTTTTAAATCAGGGTTACTACTAGAAGCCTAAGAATAACAATGGCCAGCTGCCCTTTGAGTGCAAGCTGCCATTAAGAATGAGATTTGAAAAAGTAAGCCCAAGAGCCTATGCTAACCTGGTGATAAGTGAGTGTAGTTAAGCAAAACACATCAAAATATGGGATATGTATGAAAATGTATTCTTAAACCCATATCTCCAGAACATAATCCCTCTGCAAAAAGGTGGAAAGCATTTCTTACTATCAGCAGTGAAGTGGAACAGTGGATAGGACACTAGACCTGGAGTCCAGAAGACTTAATTTCAAGTACAGCTTCAGATACTTAGTAGCTGTGGACTCTGAACAAGTCACTGAACATCAGACTGACCCAGTTTCCTCATCTGTAAAGTGATGATAGTAGCACCTATCCCCCAGGATTATCGTGTGGATAAAATGAGATAATACTTGTAGAGCACTTTACAAACCTGGAAGTGCTATGTGACTGCTATTTATCATTAATAATAATAGCTAGCATGTATTAAATATCTACTATCTGCTAGGCACTGGGCTAAGCATTTTACAATTATTACTGAATTTGATCTTCACAACAACCTGGGACATAGGTGCTATTATTCCCATTTTATAGATGAGGAAACTGAAGTAAACACAGTTAAGTGACTGGCCCAGGGTCACACAGCTAGTAAGTGTCAGAGGTTGGATTTGAAATCAAGACTTCCTGAGTCTACTTCTATTGCTCTATCACTGTATCACCTAGCTGCCAGTGATTATCATGATCATAATCATCATCAATCTTCTGAAGTTATAATTGGTCAAGTCACTGACCAAAGTTAAGAGACCTGTTAAAGTTGTTTTCCATTATGGTATTATGGTCATCATGTAATTTTTTCTCCTAGTTCTGCAAATTTTACACTGTGTTAGTTCATATAAATCTCCCCACATTTCTCTGAATCTTTACTTTTCATCATTTCCTATGGTGTAATAATATTCTGTTAAATTTATATTCCACAGTTTATTCAGCCAGTCCTCGATAATTAGCATTTACTTTTTTTCCAGTTCTTTCCTACAATAAAGCGTGACAAATAGTGACATTTCTAGGTCAAATGGTATGCACAGATTAATGACTTTGTCAGTATTGAACCAAATTGAGCCAATTCAGTGCCCTACTATATATAAATTAATGATTTTTGGTTATATTTGCCAATCTGAAAGGAATGAGGTTGACCATAATTGTTTTAATTTCCATTCCTCTTGTATTAGTGACTTGGAACATGTTTTTTTTTTATATGTCTATTTACAATTCACATTTCTTCATTTGAAAACAGCTAGGGGGAGGTATGGAACCAAAATAGTGGAGTAGGAGCAGTAATCCAGCTGAACCCTCCCAACATTCTCCTACAAATAACTTCAAATAATGCCTAAGTAAGATTTTGGAGCAGCAGAGCCAACAAAAGGTCAGAGCGAGACATTTTTTCCAGCCTGAGACAACTTAGGAAATTGGCAAGTGAGCTCTATGACATTAGAGTAAGAGCCAGCTCAGAACATGGCAGCAGCACCAGCTGCAGGCCTTGGAGGCACTTGCAGCAGCTACAGTAGTAGCAGCAGCTTCCAGAGCTTTTAGCCCAGAGATGGGGGAGGGAGTCAGACAACTGGTCAGAAAGAGATTACAGGGAACCAATTGCCAGAACTGGGTGCAGCTGGCACTGATTGGCAACTCCATTGCCCATAAGCAATTTTGGATTGCAGTTTTAAGGCGTAGAGGAGTGCTAGCTATTGTGGCTATAGGAGGGCAGGGGCCCTTCCTGGATAAAGACCAGAGTGCAGACCAGGACAGCAGTGACCACACCTCTTGCTGGATCACACGTTGGAAAGACTATAAACTCACAGACCCCCAGAACTAGCTCTGAAAACAGCATCATAAAAAAACTGAAGCTTGGAACAGTGTCTTCCCATACCCAAGTAAGAAAAGCCCAACTTTAATATAATGTTTGAAGCCAAGAAATAGGCTGGAAAAATTAGTAACCAATAACAACAAAAAAGAACCTGACTATAACAAGTTACTATGGTGGCAGGGAAGACCAAAAAATATAAAGTCAGAAGAAGATAACAATAAGAAAATAAATATAAGAAAAGCATCAAAGAAAAATGCTAATTGGACCCAACCCCAACAAGAATTCATAGAAGAATTAAAGACAGAGATAAGTGGTAGAGAAAAAAATTGGGAAAAGAAATGAGACTGATACAAGAAAATCATGGGGAAAAAATGATCAACTTAATTAAAAAAAAAAGGAACAAAAAATCCCAAACAAAATAACACCCCAAAAGCAGAATTTATTTAATGGTAAAACAGGCACAAAAATTCTCTGAACAAAAAACCCTAGGGCAGCTAGGTGGCGCAGTTGATAGAGCACTGACCCTGAATTCAGGAGGACCTGAGTTCAAATCTGCCCTCAGACATATAGCACTTACTAGCTGTGTGACTCTGAGCAAGTCGCTTAACCCCATTGCCTAACCAAAACAAAACAAAACAAACAAACAAAAAAACTCCTTAAAAAGCAAAATTGGTCCAGTGGAAAAAGAGGTACAAATACTCACTGAAGAAAATAATTCCTTACAAATTAGAAATAGGGAACTAGAAGTTAATGAACCATAAAACAAAGTCAAAAAAATATAAAAAAGAAGAAAATATGAACTATCTCATAGAAAAACTACTGACCTGTAAAACAGATCTGAGAGATAATTTTAAAATAATTGGACTACCTGAAAACCATGTTAAAAGTCCAGACATCAAATTTCAAGAAAGTATTAAATGTCTCAATATCTTATATCCAGAGGGTAAAATAGAATCCACCAATCACCTCTGTAAAGAGATCTCAAAATGAAAACTCACAAGAATATTATAGCCAGATTCCAGAGCTCCCACATCAAGGAGAGAATATTGTAAGCAACTGGAAAGAAATAATACAAATATTGTGGAGCCACAGCCAGGATTACACAAAATTTAGCAGCTTCTACATTAAAGGAACAGAGAGATTGGAATATGATATCCCAGAAAGCAAAAGAGCTAGGATTACACCAAGAATAACCTACTCAGCAAAACTGAGTATAATGTTTTCTTTTTGGGGGGTGGGGGGAAATAGGTATTTAATGAAATTGAGAACTTTCAAGCATTGCTGATTAAAAGACCAGAGCTGAAAAGAAAATTTGGTATTCAAATACAAGACTCAAGAGAAGCATAAAAAGATAAACATGAAAGGGAAATCATAAGGACTTGATAAGGTTAAACTGTTTACGTTCCTATATGGGAAGGTGATACATGTATACAACTCCCAAGAACTCTGTCATTATTACGGCAGTTAGAAGGAGTCTACATAGACAGAGTGAATGAGTGTGAGTCAGTTATATTGGGATAATCTATAAAAAAGTGAAGGGATCAGAAAGAGGGATACAGTGGGAGAAGGGGGAAGATAGAGATAGAAGGTAGAAAACTGTCCCACATAAAAATGGCATGCAAGGAAGAACTTTTATAGTGGAGAGGGAAATGGGTACATGTTGAGACCAATTATTGAACCTCACTCTCATGGAAGTTGGTTCAAAGAGGGAAGAATACACACACAGTCAATTGGGTATAGAAATGTATCTTGCCAATAGGGAAATAAGAAAGGAAGGGGAAAAGAAATGAAATGGAGGGGGAATAGGAAGAGGGGATAATAAAAAGGAGAGCAGATTAAGGGAGGAATTGATCAGAAGCAAAACAGACTTTTGAGGAGGGACAGGATAAAAAGAGAAAGAGAAGGATGAACAGAAGAAAAAAAGGCTAGAGTGAAATAAAGTCAGTAATCATAACTGTGAATGTCAATGGTGTGAGCCCACCCATAAAGCGCAAGTGGATAGCAGAATGGTTTAGAAACCAGAATCCAACAATATGTAGCTTACAAGAGATACACTTGAAACAGAAAGACACACACAGAGTGAAAATAAAGGGTTGGAGCAGGATCTATTATGCTTCATTAAGTTGAAATTTTTTAAAGGCAGGAATAGCAATATAGCAATCATGATCTCAGACAAAGGAAAATTAAAAGTACACTTAATTTAAAAAGACAATTAGGGAAATTGTATTTTGCCAAAAGTTATCATACACAATGAAGTAATATAAAAAAAAATTACAAGTTTTTCTCATAAAGTCCTCATTTCTCAAATATATAAGGAACTGAGTCAAATTTATAAAAACAAATCAAAAAAAACAGGAAAAAAACAAGCCATTCTTCAATTGATAAATGGTCAAAGCATATGAACAGGCATTTTTTCAGAAGAAGTAATCAAAACTGTATACAGTCATGAAAAAATGCTTGAAATCACTATTGGTTAGAGAAATGCAAATAAATACAGTTCTGAGGTACCACCTTACACCTATCAGAGATAACAAAATCTGGAGGGCATGATGGAAAATAGGTACACTAATATACTGTTAGTAGAGATGTGAACTGGTTCAACCATTCTGGAGAATAATTTGGAACTATGCCCAAAGGTCTATAAAACCATGCATAACCTTTGATATAGCACATCCACTATATCTGTATCCCAAAGAGACCAAAGAAAAAGGGGAAAGTACCTATATGTAAATGTATATATATATATATATATACATATACTGATAGCTCTTTTTGTAGAGGTAAAGAATTGGGAATTGATGAGATGTTCATCAATCAGGGAATGGCTGAACAGGTTGTGGCATGACTGTGATGGACTACCAGTGTAGTATAAGAGATAACAATGCAGGGGGTGGGGTGGGGAATGGGTCTCAGAAAAAAATGGCAAGATCTGTATGAACTGATACAAAGTGAAATGAGAATAAACAGGGGATTATTGTGCATAGTAACAGCAATATTACAGTGATGATCAATTATGAAAGACTTGACTACTTTGATCTGTATGATAGTTCCTAAGCCCTCATAATGAGAACATGATATCCATATCCAGAGAGAGAACTGATGAAATTTGAATGCAAATTGAAGTGTAATTTTCTTGCTTTATTTTTTTTACCTTTTTTGTAATATGGCTAATATGGACATATGTTTTGCCTGATTTCACATGTATAATTGATATTATTTTGCTTGCTTTTTCAGTGGGCTGGGGAGCAGTGGGAGGGAGACAGAGAATCAAGAACTCAAAAATTAAAAAGAAAAGAATGTTAAAGATAAATCATATCTTTTAAAGAAAAATACCTTATGTCTTTTGGGCACTTGTCTATCGGGAAATCTTTTTCAGTCTTATGTATTTGTATCAATTTCTTATAGGGCTTCATACTGAAATTTTCCTATTCTAATTCCAACTGTATTGATTTGGCTTGTGCAAAACTTTTCTATTTATGTAATTGAAATTACGCCTTTTATCTCCTATGATCATTTCTAGCCCTTATTTAGTTAGGAATTTCTCCTTAACCATACTTACAAAGGCATCCTTTTTCCTTCTCTTATTTGTTTGTGTTGTGATCCTTTAAATTTCAGTCATGTATCCATTTGGAGTGGGCCTTAGTTTTCTCAACTGTAAAATGTGTCAAGTGATCATTAAGGTCCTTCCAGCTCTAAAATGATTATCCTGAATTGTTTTTTTAGTGACATAACAATGATAACATTTGTGCAGTCTCTGTGCTGGGTCATTCTTTTTTTTTTTTATATGAAATGCTAGAAAGTTGCGTCTCCTTCAAATTTTGTAAATCAAAGTATGAAGCAAGATAATAATAGCAGTAGCTAGCATTTACACAGAGCTTTATGGTTTACAAAGTACCTTACATATGCTAAATCATTTGATCCTCAAAACAGCCCTTTGAGGTAAGTGCTATTGTTGTTCCCATGTTACAAATGAGGAAACTGAGCCACATGCAGGTTAAATGCCTGAGGCAGGGGGTGAATATGCAAACCCTAATTACTGCAGTCTGTCTTCTGTGTTACCTAGCTGTCTCAATTATAGAAGAATAGGAAAGGGTTATGTAGTCGGAAGAACTACATTTGACTACTGACTTTGTTCTTAATTATATGATTGTGGGTAAGTCATTTAATCTTAATAGGACTTATATTCTGCATCTCTAAGTTGATGTAAGATGATGGTGGTAGAGGGAGGTAACTGGGGTGGAGTAGAGAGATGGGTAATAAGCTTACTATGTGTCAGACATTGTGCTAAGAACTTTACAAATATTTTCTCATTGGATTATCACAATAACCTTGAGAGGTGGGGCTATTTTTTTTATCTTCATTTTACAGTTGAGGAAACTGATGTGAAAAGAGATTCAGTGACTTTCTCAGGGATCTAGAGCTAATAAGTATCTGAGATCAAATCTGAACCCAGATTTTTCTGATTTCAGGTCCCACTTTGTTAACACATATTGCATCAACTGTCAAAAAGGCCGCCCCACTCTACCAGCACCCCAGGTCATTTTCATGCCTATTGTGGCTTTGTCATTTCTCCCCTATCTTGTACTTACAACATCATTTTTCCTACTTCCCCCTTAATATCCCTTCCCCTATTCCTTGACCTCAAGTCATCCTCATCTCATCTGGAGTGGCTGGGTGCAAGAGCAACATGGCTATTTGGACTGCTTAGATGAGCTATGTGTCACCACCATCACCAATAATAATAATCAACATTTATATAATGCCAACTATATGTCAGGTACTGTACTAAGCACTTTATACATATTATGTCCTTTTATTCTCCCAGCAACCCTGGAAGGTACATGCTATTATTATTATCATCCCTATTTTATAGATGAGGAAACTGAGTCAAATGAAGGTTAAGTGACTGGCCCAGGATCACACAGCTAGTTAAGTATCTAAGGCAATATTGGAACTCAGGTCTTCTCTATCCTATGCCCAGTGCATCATCTATTACATCATCTAGTTGCCAAAGCTTTTGGTAGCATGGAAGACAGTCAGGCCTTTCTATCTTCCCTTTAGCAACCTCTCCAGGCTTTTGGTAACTGTTATCTAACTCTAAGGAGCCCTGGGATTTGCCAACTGTATTGCTGCTTGACCCTCACCTTTACAGCAAGTACTATCTTGGTTATTCAGCTGTAGTACAATGTTTGGCACATACTAAGTGATTAATTATTTTTCATTTTTTAAATTCATTTTATTTCCCTATAGAATTTTCATTTATTGGGTCCTGCAATTCTTGCTTTTAATACTTTAAAATCTGTTAACTGTAGTCAAAAATACATATCAGGCTATTTCTGATTTTCCTTTTTTTCCCCCTCTATCACAGTTCTAAGATAAAGTGGTTACATATATCCCAGATTTCCATAATTTTTGTGCTACAACTACTTCTTCCTTATTCATGATCGTTAGGTCCAGAATACAAGTTCTTTTCTTGCTTTCCTCCATCTTTTGAAATAGATGAATAATTCCATCTTTTAAAAGGTGCAATTATTATCAAAGCAAGTGAAGAAAGTGTTAGCTGTTCTGCTTTAAACAGAGAGAAAGATCCGTCAGATTTGGAGATAGCAGAGGTTTCTTATCATTAATATAGTATTTATGCCTCCCTGGGTAGCTTGTGGTCTGTTGTCTGTATGTTTCATCTATTTCCTCTTTCTGTTCTGGTGGTCTATAGTACATACCATTAATAATACAGCTTTTATTTCTGCCTTTGTTGATCTTCCACTTTCTTTCCATTACCCTTCCTACTTCTAGGATTTCTTCCCGAGAATATATCTTCTTAATATATATGATACTCTTCCCTCCTTCCTCCCACCCTACTTACCTCTCAGGTGTTATGTTTCTGTATTCTAATCATGGTTCTAATTTTATCAGGTTTCAATAATATCTCTGATGACAAATTATCCTCACTGAATTGAGATACTTAACTCATTGTGCCTGTAATTTGTATACTATGTAGTTGTGAACCAATCTATGACATTACTGTGCTTTTTGATAGCTTTTTTCTTGGATTTTGTCGTCTGTTCATTCCTGGTCATATGTATTATTATTCTTTCTATATTATGGGTGTTCTGTAGGGTATCTAGCTCACTTTGTTTCCTTACTAGTTGTATAGACTATACATAATCTTGTTTTCTTCATCTCCATCCTTTTCAATTTAAAATTCTTATGATTAGATTTGCAATACTGTAGGCAAATATATCCGTACCAGCTTTATTTAAATGTATTTCATCTCTGGCCAAGTTCATCATTCTGATGTTTTAATCCATGGTCCAGCTATCCAAATCCCTTTTTCAGATGCTATCTTCTTAACTTATGGTTCATTCCTTAAAACTGTCTTTCTGTTCTGACATGTGATCTCTTTGACTTGCAAGAGAAATTTAATTATTTTCTGTGTTCCTAAGGTCTTTAATGTTCCCTCCCCCAAGATTTATAACTTTTAGCAATTTATAACATTTGTATATATAATATAAATATATTTTTTATATCCTATAGCGATGATTTCTAGATTCCTTTTAATGATATTATTTGTACCCATAAGTAGGTGAACATGATCCAGTGTGAAAAGTCTTAGGAAGTCCTCCATTATGTCATGATGGATTGCAACAAGTCCCGGGAAGGCAGAATTTATCCATCTTCTTGCTGTTCCATTGGCAAATCCCATTAGCCTCCTTTAATAGGAAGCCAGCAATCATCCATTACTCATCTCTTTTACTGGATAACCTCTCACTTGATAGCATCTGTACATTCAACTCATCTTCTCTTGAAGGAGAAACAGCTGCTTCTCCTCCAATGATCTATTTTGAAGGCAGATAGTTGAGTAGAGTGCATGCTTGACCTAGAGTCAGGGTAGCATAGTTCACAGAGTCCTGGACTTGGAATCAAGAAGATCCAAGTTCATATCCAGCCTCAGAGACTTACTAGCAGTGTGACTCTAGTCAAGTCACTTAATCACTACCTGCTTCAGTTTTCTCCTCTGTAAAATGAAGATAATGATAGCCCCTAACTCCCAGCATTGAAGATCAAAAAGGAGATTTTTCTACACCTTAAAGATATATTGATACAGATATATATGCATATACATACATACATATACACATATACATATACATATATATATATATAATCACACATGTATACACACATATATATTGGTTGGTTGATTAGTGTTTTTTGTTCTCAAAGAGGACAAAAATGACATCACTCTGTTGGAGGCAAAGTACAGTGTGTCCAACTGTGGCTGATAAGACCAATACAAGCTCGGAAGGCTCTCCCACAGGCCATGCACAAATAGTCCACATGAGTATTCAGATTGAAGATGTCTCCAAATTTCCACATCTCATGTTACTTTTGAGCTCCTACAATTCTGCTTCACTCATTGAGCACAGAGCTTTCCTTGTTGCAAGCATGCCATACTGAATGGTTCTTTGTCAGCATCTCCCATGTCATGCAAACAATTCTGAAGTTCTTCAGAGAGTCCCTGAGTGTCCTTGTATTGCCTTTTCTGACCTTCATGTGAGTGCTTGCCTTGTATGAGTTCTCCATAAAATAATCTTTTAGGCAAATGTACATTTGACATTCAAACAACATGACCATCCCATCAGAGTTGTGCTCTCTTCAGTAGAGTTTGAATGCTTGTCAGTTTGGTTCAAGAAAAGAGCTTCATGTCTTGTACCTTATCAATATCTATACATAGCTATATATCTATGTATGTATCTATCTATGTATCTATCTATGTATCTATCTATCTATCTATCTATCTATCTATCTATCTATCTATCTATCTACCTATCTATCTATCTATCTATCTATCTACCTATCTATCTATCTACCTATCTATCTATCTATCTATCTATCTATCTATCTATCTATCTATCTATCTATGTAGACTGATTGATAGATACTAGTCATTAACATGATTAGCTCCTTTCTCTTCTTTATGAGAAGTATACCTGCTAATTTAGCTCTGAATGTCCAATGATCCTGCTTCTTCTCTTTCTCATCTGTATTAAAACCTCCCCCTCCCCTGCCTCCTGGGATAGAACAGGACTCCTTTCAATTTCTTTGGAATAATTTTCTTCTTTGTCTTCAAGGAAAGTCTCCCTTTTACCCATCAAGCCCACCAATCTCCACTTATTTTTAAGAAACTGTAGCACTTTGAACTAGCCTAACTTTCTCCCTTTGAGGAAATAATTCTTTACAGAGCTTTGTACAGAGGACAAAAAATAGAGTGTTTGCTACAAGTGGAGCAGCTTATATGTGAGAGGGGCTCTGTTAAGCTTCTTATGATTAGGAGCTATCAAGACGTCTGTCCTCAAAGTGTCCCCTGCCTGCTGGTATTAGATTGTTTGTTTCATCCCAGTGGTATGAGGCTCTTAGGTGTAGCTTTTAAACCAGAAAATTCCTTCCCAGCCCTCAAGATAGAAAAGCACAAATGACACCAAGCACCAGCACAGCTAAGCAAAACCAAACAAGACAGCAAACAAAGACAATAACCAGTAGCTGCCATAATCAACCACAATAAACATTCCACTTCATTTTCAGCATTCGGGAATCAGCTTTGTCCTTGTTTTGGATTCCAAGTATCTGGAATATGTATCTGTAAAAAAGTCCATCAACTTTCTCCTCATTTGGGGAACTGGGGTTGCATGACATTTGTCATGGTTTTTCTGGAGGGGACTCTGATGACTTTTAAAGATGACAGTTGATGTTTAGGTTTGTATCTAGTTGATTTTGACATTGAAAAATGGGGGCTAAAGAGCAAAGAAGAAAGAGAAGAAAATCAAAGTGATTAATTGTCATACTGGCATTCAAACCCTGTGCAAAGCAGGCCACCTGGGCCTTGGCAGAGATTGTGACTGGGGCAGTTATTAGGGAACAAGCCTTTAAGTCACTCAGATTCAATTTAATATGGATTTAAGCAGAGCAGATTTGGGGGGAGTGTAAAGGGGAATCTGGTGGATAAATACCAACTTCTATCCACCCACTCCCCCAACTAGTCCCTATAAATTTCAGGCTAGACACCCTGTGATCAAAAGTCCCCCAGAAGTACAAACTAATTAAATTTTCAGCTGCTTACAGAAATGTAATTCCTGCTACCCAGACTTTTCTTTGGTTGTCCCCACCAATTTTTTACAATATGTGTTTTACCCTATTCAATGTCTGTCACACATGACCTCTCATTATTTGTGCCTGTACTCTGGAGCAGTCTGACCCTTATTCCCAGAATGTACTCCTCCTCTAATCTACTTCTTGGAAACTCCTAGACTCCTTCAAAGAAGAGCTTAGGTACCACCTCCTACCTGAGGCCCTTCTTTATCCTCCCACCTGCCAGTGTCCCTCTCTTCTAGATTAGTGGGTGGCACTGTAAAGCAAGGTTTTTCTGGACACTCAACACTTACTCCCTCCTCCTATAAGAATTTGAGGGTAGGGAGATTCTTTCCAGACCAAAATGATCTCTCCCCTCTGGGCAGCATCAGGGTTATTACCTCTTCTTGGTCCACCTACCTCCTCTCCCACCTCTACTGGGAGAAGAGAAATTTGTCTGAAGGACCTTAGGTCTGAACAGCTGCATCTAATTCTAGTTATTATAAATGTCAGCATATGGGGAACATGGCAGCAGGTCTCTATGGAATGAACCCTAAAGGTTAGTTCGAACTCACTGCACTTATACTTATTACATATCTATAGCTATAGCTTTAAGTCTTCCCCAATAGCTATAGTATCTTTATGTCTATTTCTGTAGCTAGCTTATTTTTCTGTTTCAGAGTCCCTCTCACATGGCAGTTACTCCAGTTGTATCAAACACTCAGTTGCCCTATGTATGAATTTCCCTGAAGAATTATCTATAGATAATATCTATAGATAGATGATCTGTAGTTATATATCTTAATCATATTTAGTGAGTACAAAATAGATGTATCTCTATATTTATCAATCCAGCATCACTTATATGTGAATATGTTCATTCTCCTCCCCCATTATAATAAAAGCCACCTTAGGCCAGGGACCGTTTATTTTTGCCCTAGTATCCCTACTGCTTAGCACTATGGATGATATATAGCATGTACTTAATGTTGTTGTTATTGTTCAGTCATTTCAATTGTGCCTGACTCTTCATGACTCCTTTTGGGGTTTTCTTGGCAAAGACACTAGAGTGGTTTTGCCAATTCCTTCTCCAGCTGATTTTACAGATAAGGAAACTGAGGCAAACAGGGTTAAGAGACTTTCCCAGAGTCACATACCTGGTAAGTGTTTGAAGCCACATTTGAACTCAGGTCTTCCTGACTCAAGCCTAGGGCTCTGTCCACTGTGCCACCTAGCTGTATCATGTATTTGATAAATGCATTTAATTGTTTGACTGGAAGGAATATTAGATTTAGAAATCTGAGTTCAAAACCAAACTCTGTTTTGCAGTACCTGTGATCTTGAGCAATTAGAGAGATAGAAATAGAGATCTCTCTCTATGTATTTCCCCCATACTAGCTTGAAATTTTTGCAGGTGGCTGATTGATTCACTCAGAGTGTTTCCCTGTTCAATAAAGAGCAGTCCCTGCTTCCTCCTTCCTCCATCTTGCATTTGATGAGGCCACCCCCACTCCAATGCATCCTGGCCTGCACTATGCCTTCCTTTTTGTAAGGGATTGGGGGAGGGAAGAGGTAGCAGTGATGTAGAACAGTGGGAGCTTGTGTGAAATTACCAACAGACATTAGGACAGGCTTGGTTGAAAGAGCATTTTGGGTTCATTTGTAAAAAGGCAGGTTCCTTTATGAATTCTTGTCATACAGAGTCACCAGTGCATGAGGATAATAAATGATGGCCTTGCGAAAGGCAGGAATAGGCAGCCCCCTCCCCACACACACACACAAATGAGTGTTAATGCATAAATATGGGCAAGGCAACAAAGGCAGAGTTGAAATCATAGGCAGCCATTGTTGTCTACAGCTTTCTTCCAGTGACTAATGTTAGGAAGTTGGAGAGAAGGCTGTAAAGGGTAATGCTAGAATTTGGCATCACTCAAAGAACCTTCAAGACGGTAAGCTTATAGGCTTGGGCACCACAGAGAACTTGAGAGAGAGCACCTAATCTAATCTACCTTCCCACCCACCTGTCCACATTGCAAAAGAGAAACTGCAGCCCCAAGATTTTGAGTGATTTGCTGCTCAGAGAGAGTAAATAGGAAAAATAAGCTTCAGACCCAGGCCCTCTGACCTCAAATCTAAGTTATTTTCATCAAACATATATTAAGCACCTACTGTATGTAGAATAGTATGGTAGGCACCTGGGTGTGATTTGGAAATTATCAATTAATCAACATGCATTTACTGGATTCCTACTTACTATGTGCCAGTAGAGACAACATGATGTAATGGATAAAGAGATGGCCCTGGAAAGAAGTCTCAGGTTTAAAAATCTTCCTCTGACACTTCCTTGCCTTGGGCAAACCCCTTAAACTCTTACTGCTCTAAGCAACTTTCTATTGTAAAAGTTACAAAGAAAGTACTACCACCATACTTCACCAAATGAGATAATACTTGTAAAGCACTTAGCACCATGCCTGGAACATAGTAGGAACTACATAAACACCTATTCCTTTTCTCCCTTCTTCTGTATTGGTGGAAGAATTTTCAATTTTCAAGGAAATCACTCATCCAGTCTCTATTTCTGTCTTTGCTACGTGCCAAGCACTGAGCTTGGCACATAGGAGACCTCATTTCTATGCAAAAGTAATTAAAGGCACTTGATTCTCCACATCAAATACTTTTTCTACTTAATTTCAGCCTCCCCATAACTTCAATACCTTGCGGCCTCTGTCATTTATTTCTGAATCTTGGATTTCTGACTACCATAGTCTTCCTGCAGACAGACTTCTACAGACATCTCTGGGCTTGGAATCAGAAAGACTAGCATTTGAATCCTTTCCTGCCTCAAATAATTACTGGATAATTGGGTGACTGTGGGCCACTGATTTGATTCCTCTGAGTCACAGTTGTCATCTTTAAAATGGACACAATAATAGCACATACTTCCCAGGCTTATTGATAAGTGAATCTGATAATGTGCATAACTGCCTTATAAAATTGAGATCAACCTATAAATGTCAACCATATGAGCTTTCCTCCAGCAAATCTAGTAAGGTATTTATCTCTCACTTCAGCTTCCCCAGTCTACAGTTTGGGACCTTTAAAGGCAGTAATTGATTGAGTGGGGATGAGGACATGGGATGGAAATATTTCCCAATTACTCCAAGGTAGCTAATGAAAGAGATGAGAAGAATCTTCCCTATGCTTCCAACTTCTATCAGACTGTTTGGGCCCAGATGGTTGCTTATCTGCAAAGTTATAATTGAGGAAACAGGTGGAAATCTTCTCAGCTAGTTTCAGGGATGAAAGCCAAAGAAAACAAGAATTTAAAATGATGAAGGTTATAGAATCATATAATATTCTATTAATATGAGTGTGAAGCTTTTTCAGGGAGCTCTAAATATCTTGTTTGGTGCTAGGAGAATGGGTCGCTTGGTCATTCTCTCAAGTCAGAGTTCAACACCTACTGAGGATAGTGCTTATCATATTTTCCCTTGGGAGTCTACATATTAATGTTAATTCATATTACATATGGGACAAAGTAATATTCTTCAAGTATTCAAAAAACCCTAACAGCTAAATGTCTTAGTGGATAGTATGCCAGGACTAGAGTTAGGAAAGTTTCAGTCCATATCTGTCCTCAGATAAATACTAAGTGTGATACTGGGCAAATTACCTCATCTATCTGGCTGATTTTCCTCAACCGCAAAATGGGGATAATAATTGCAACTCTTTCCCTGAGATGTTTTGAGCATTAAATGAGATAATATTTATAAAAGCATTTAGCATGGTGCCTGGCATGTAGTAGGGACTTAATAAATGTTTTTTCCCCTTACTTCTTAACAGAGAATTTCACTTTTAATATAACTGTATATAATATGCATAAGAACACATATATTTCTTGTAAATAATATAGCTATTTAGATTTTGTAGAGCAAGGATTATCAACTTGTAGTCTGAGCTGAATTTTTTTTTTGATAACTATTTCAATATTATTGGTTTCTGTTCTTGCTCTATCTGCTATGCATTTTATTTTGTGCATTTCAAAGCATGATTCAGAGAAGGGGTCCATAGCTTTCACCAGCCTGCTCAAAAGGTCCTGGGTATGAAGAAGAAGAAGAAGAAGAAGAAGAAGAAGAAGAAGAAGAAGAAGAAGAAGAAGAAGAAGAAGAAGAAGAAGAAGAAGAAGAATGAATGAATGACAAGTTTCTAATCTTTCTTTGAGGCTTATTTTACATTCCTCCCCTTCATGCACTTCAGTGCAAAATCCAGGCTGTTTCACTTTTCTTTGTATCCTCCGTGCCTAGCACAGAGACTTACACACAAGAAGGGGTCAATAAATACCTTTTATTTTTTGGAAGTAGGTGAGGAAGAAATTCATTTCAGACACAGTGGATCACTTGGGCCATAGCATATTACATAGTATAGCACAAGAAATAAGTTCAAATCTTCCCTTAGACTCTTACTGGCTGTGTGACGCTAGACAAGTCATCTTATCTATCTTAATTTTCTCATCTGTAACATGGGGATATCAATAGTACCTATGTCCATAGCCCTGTTATGAAACTCATAACAAACATATTTTGGGAAAGTCCCCAAGCCAATCATGATCACTCTTTGCTCCATTCTTGACTCTGGGCTTTTCTACTTCTTCTACAGCTACCTTCTCAACCTGGCGAATGGCACCTCCTCCCCACAATGGTAATTTTCCTTCCTTGAACTTCCATTTGAGAAAATGCCCAAAGTAACCAAATTCACTCCTGTCCTGGTGCCACTACTGACTTTGTGGAGTTTTCTACTTTGTCCCTACACATATAACTCCTTTACCTTCTTTCATCTTTCAGATCCTTTGTATGTCTTCCCCTTTAGAAAGTAATCTCTTTGAAGACAGTGATTATACTTTTTTTCCCCACTTATATTTAGCACAATGTGTGTCACATAGTAAGTAAGAAATATTTGATCTATGTTTATCCAGGTGAAGTGTTCTGCAAACCTTAGATGCTAGTTAGTATTATTTCTCTTAGGGTGAAGAGCTGGCAGAACAGTTTCACTTTTAAAAAGAGTTTTACTGAGGAAAATAGAATGTAAAACTAAAATAGAAATTGGATTGATATTGTAGAGTGCTTTCAATGTCAGGCCAAGGATTTTGTACTTGTACCAGAGGCCATAGGTAGTCACTGAAGATGTTTCAGTAGGGGAGGGGAATGTCCTTATTTATATTTTATGGAATATAAAATATTTGACCTAGTGATACCACTACTAAGTCTATACCTCTAAAGAGATAAAGGAAAGAGACTCATATGTAAACATATACATGAGTCTTTTTCATACACACACACACACACACACACACATACACTATATACATACACACACATGTCAGTTTTTTTGTGGTGGCAAAAGAATGGAAACTAAGACGGATATCCATTGATTATGGAATGGCCAAGAAAATGGAAAATGTTGGTATATAAATATAATGAAATACTATTGTGCTGTAAGAAATGATTAAGAGAATGACTTCAGAAACAAATTTGAGAAAACTTGTAAAAGCTGATGGAAAGTAAAGTGAGTAGAACCAGGAAAAATATTTACACGATAGCAGCAACATTTTAAAGATAGTCAACTGTGAAAATGTTGGTAATTCTGGTCAACACAATGTCCCAGCACAATTCCAAAAAGCTCTTGATGAAACATACTACCCACATGTAGAAACAGAACTGATGGACTCAGAGTGCAGATTGAAACATATTTTCCCTTCATTTCTTTTTCTTGCTTTCTTTTAACGGGGCGTGTTAATCCAGAAGTTTATTTTGCATGACTTATTTGTAACGGTTTTTGTATTTCTTGCCTTTTCAAGGCAGGGGGGGAGGGGGAAAGAATTTGGAACCGAAAATAAAAAGAAAACCAAAACATAAAAGGAATATGTTTAGCAGCTGTGTTTCCCTAGATCCTAGCTTCATTCATGGTCCACAACAGATGCTTAATTTTTTGTCGTTGTTGTTGTTGATCAATTGATCAGTTTGTGTGGAGTATGGATTTGAGAGGCGAGAGAACTAAGACAGTGCAGCCAATTAGCAGGCCATTGCAATAATTCAGGGGAGAAGGGATGAGAGCTTGCAGTGTCAGTGGCAATAAGGGGATGGATGAGAGAGAAGGTGCAGGGGTAAATATGACAAGACTTGCCAACTAATTGGATATGGGAGGTGGTGAAGGAGAGAGGAAAGAGTCAAAGATGAGTCATAAATGTTTGTTGAATTGAACCAAAGAACACGGATATGACTTGCTTTACACTGGCAATAAAAAGAGGAAATATACTCCAAAGAATTCAGTATCAATGAGTATAATGGACTACGTACATCACTTGCCACTAAGATGAATTTTTCTATGAAAAAAAGCTCCTGTTTGGGCATATGTCCAAAGGACATGCATTAAGAGATTAAATGGACATTCAGATGGCAGCTGCGATTTCAAACTTAAAGAACAATCCATCAAAGCAGCAGTCTTCTACTGTACCTTAAACCTGGAAAATACTATATTTCAACAGACTTTTTTCATTCGGTTCTATTCAGTTCAGTAAATATTGTATGTACCTACTATGGGCCAGACACTTTGTTAGATATTAAGACCTAATTTTTTTCAGCAAGACAAAAACTAAACATCCGCTGTCCTCAAGGAGCTTATAGTCTACTGTTTGTAAAACCCAACATTCCATCTCCCACCTCTGTGCATTTGCCCAGATTGTCTTGCATGCCTTGACATTGCATAGCACGGAAGTGACCTTGGGTTCCTGAATGGTATTTCAGGAAAATACATGCTGCTGCAGCTTCTACAAAGCTAGGAAGATATCAGCTATATTACTGGTGATCCTCTAGGTCTGTCATTCATATCCCTGAATAGCTAAGATTGGAGAGGTTCAACCCCAATTTTGTTGTATATCTTTTCGCAGAAGGATAGAAGATCTCCTCACCTCAATATCTGAGAAGTCTTACTTTTCTTCAAGGCTCACCTCAGTCTACTATAGAAAGCCCTTCTTAATTCGTCCAAAAGCCAATAAGCAGTTCTTAACCCCTAAGTATATAGTTGGCACTGGGCTAAGTTCTGGTAATACAAAGAAAGAAGAAAAAAAAACACAGTCACTGTTTTCAAAAAGTTCACATTTTAATGGAAGAAACAGCACGGAAATAACTAGATATATACAAGATTAATAAAGATTAAGTGGAAGGTAGCCTTGAAGGGGAAGGCACTAGTGATTAGAAGACTGGGTTAGGCCTCTTGCAGAAGATAGGAGTTGACTTGAGTATTTCAAAAAGTCAGAGAAACTAAGAGGCCGAGTCGAGGAAGAGCAATCGAGGCCAGGGGGATAGCTAATGCAAGAAAGTGGATATGTGAGATGGAGTACCACATGTAAAGAGAAGCAAGAAGACAAGTACATTTGGACCATGGGGTGCATGGAGGGGAGTAAATTGTAAGAAGCCTGGAAATGTGGGAAGAGGCCAGGTTATGAAAGCATTAAATATCAAAGGAAGAAATTTGTATTTGATTTTAGAGAAAATAGAAGGCAATTAGGACATAGGTAATAGGAGAATGACATGGATATATACTTACATTTAAAAATATCATATTCCTCTTTGCCCTAGTAAAATGGAAGGGACAGGTTTTGTTTTGTGCTATTTTTGCATCCCTGGTGTATAATCATATAGTGACTTACGAAAAGCACTCAATTTATAAATGTTTGTGAATTGAATTGATTAGAAAGAAATAAGGGCAGACTGCCGATAGAAAGATTGTGGATTATAAATTTAGATCTGGAAGGGACATTAGAGGTCATCAAGTCTTACCTTCTCTTTCTATAGGTAAAGAAATTGAAAGAGCTCAGATTAGTAAAGTGACTTGCCCAAGGTCATACAGCTAATCATTGGGATTTGAGCCCAGGTCCTCAGACTCCAGGTTTAGTATTCTTTCCTGTAAGTTCCCTTCTAGTTCTGAGCATCTATAATTAAATGATTCTATTTTTCAATGAGAGACAGGCCTGAGTTACAGAGACACAAAGTTTCACCACCTCTAGCTCTGAATATGACTTTTCTTCCATTCCCTGGTGATAAGCCCTCTTTCCTAAACATCTTACCCTGACTTGTCTCTGCAAAGCCAAACTTACGTTTTTCTGCTTAAGGATTTATTTAGTACCTTCTCTTGGTCTATTCACACCAAAGTGATGTCCCTCTTTTCTTCATTCTCCAGCTTCCAAGTGATGATTGATACAGGGTTGAATCTCATTACTTTGCATTTTTATTTGGGAGAAGAGGTGAGAGATTAAATGAAAGGTGTTTAATGATGAAGACACATCCTTCAACTTCATTGCCTCTGAAGATATGGCTTTATTAGCTGTGAGAAGGAAATGAATAGTATATCCATCCCATTATCAGATTTTTCCATTAACATTCTAACCAATGAAATTCACCTAAGTGATATGTCACCAGACTACTCACAAAGAAGTTTTCCCAGCATATTACAACTGACAACAGAGGTCTTAAAGCATCCAATTCTAGATGAAGGGAATTGAAGTAAGTTGCATTAGTTCCAAGTCCAAAATACAATTAGGGTGACTGTACTCAACCAGAACTTTTGATGTGCTATACCTATGAGATTCTGAGAATACTCAAAATCATTGACAAAACTAGCTTGTCTTCTTTCCAAGATATGCATGACCAGTCTCTTCCTTCCACTTCCTCTCATTTCATTAGACTTTACAAAGACAAAAAGAGATGTGAAGATGAACCAAGGAGAGATATGAAGATGGGCCAAGCTGTTTTCTTATTCTGTTGGGCTTTTTGTACTCTCAAATAATTATTTTGCTGCATTTTGCACCTATTTTGCTAGTGCCCTAGCTTTATAGATCTTACAAAAAAACAAAAAAAAAAGAAAATGGAATGGAATCTTGGTTCAATGAAAAAGCCTGGGGATTTTAAAAAATGTTTTGAATTTCTTTTTGTTGTTGTTGCCATTGTTTTTCAGTTCAAAAAGCTATCTGCAATAATTTTCTAAAGAGACATGACTTCAGTCAATATTTTAAGTTGTTTAGGAATGAGAGCAACGAGCTCATTTTAAAATATGACCATCCTGGGCTTCTGGGAATTATATTTGATGATGGAAAAGTAGTCAACATAGAATATGAAAACCTTGGTTCAGGTCATGCACTTGACACTTCCCTGTGTACTTGTGGTCAACTCCCTTAACTAGTAGGATAGTTAGCAGAAAGAACTTTAGATATGAAAGAAGATCAGGGCTCAAAATCCTGGAAAACAGATCGATCTTGTTCTGTTTGACTCCAGAAAGCAGAGCTGTAAGAAATGGGTGGAAGTTTCAAAGAAGCCAACATAGGGAAAATGTCAGGAGGAATTTCTGAGCAGTGATCACTGTCCCAAGAGGGAATGGCTTATATGAGAAATGGTGAGCTTTTCCTGTTTGGAAGTGTCCAAGCAGAGGCCAGAAAGTTACTTGTTAGATATGATATAACAGGGATTCTTTGTTTTTGCAAGCTGACTAGTGAGATCTTTTCCAATTCTCAAATCCTGTCATTCTATAAAGTCTAACTGTGCAGTTTGCCAGTTCTGTGATCTCGGATAACTAATTTCACTTCTCTGGGCCTCAGTTTTCTTATTTGTAAAATGGGGAAATTAATCAATCAACTACAAAGAAAAAATATATAGTATCAAGCACCTGCTACATCCCAGGCACTATGCCAAGCACTAAGGACATAAAGGCAAATAGATAGATAGATGGATGGATAGATGGATGGATAGATAGATAGATAGATAGATAGATAGATAGATAAATGGATGGATGGATAGACAGAGACAGAGAGAGAGAGAGAGAGAGAGAGAGAGAGAGAGAGAGAGAGATCCTTGCCCTAAAGGAGCTCACAGTCTAATAGGGGAGAAAACATGTAAACAACCACGTAGAAACAAGATATAGACAAGATAAATTGGGAGTAGATTTGGAGAGAAGGCAGTAAGATTAAATAAAATTAGGATAGGCTCTAATTAAGACTGGAAAGAAGTCAGTGAAACCAGAAACAATGATGAAGAGGCAGAGAGCTGGGTTAGGTGACCTTTGAAATCCTTTCAACTCTGAGATGCTAAAGCTCTTCCTACTATAGTTTTCTGTATTTGTGTCATATTCCTATTAGAATATAAGTTCCATGAGAGCAATAATGTTGTCTTATTGTTCTATCCTTCCATCACATTGCTTTAGCATAGTGCCCTGAAAACTGAAGACACCAAAGAGATGTCTAGTGCTAAAACATTAGAAGGATCAGAATTTAAGAATATCTTGAAGGACCAAGCTGAATTAATTAAGGTTATGCATTTTTTTAAATCCATAAGGTAAAGAAAATAGAGATAGAAAGGTGATTGTTTTTCATTTCAAAGTAAAATGTATATTATCTGCCTATAGTAATTTGTATTTAAAATGCATTTGCACAAATAATAGAAATTGTAGTAAAATGTTAGTAAGCATTATTTTTAAATGTTTATATCAGTTGACTTTTCAGGCCCTTCTAGTGTTTGATAAATAAAGGACTAAACGAGTGAGTGAAGACAGCCCCATACTGTGTAACAAGCTATTATTTTCCTTTCAGTGGAGCTAAGCATGTAAAATGTATCATTTATATAATAAATATAAAGGACAGATTAATTACTATATTATCAACCTTCCTGTGGACTTCCAGGCAGCTCTGAATGAGAAAGATGGAACGATGTAGGAAGTTTTTTACTTAGTTTCCAGATAACATGATACATTGGAGGATTCCTGAAAATGAAATAAAATTGAAGATTAACCTAGCAATGTTTCTACACTATAGAATGGGGAAGATACATGTTGTCTTAATTTGTAAAAAAAAAATACAAACAAACAACAAAACAGAGGCTAGTTTAAGTGACCATAATGTATGGATTTATGTCCAGATTAACTAATAATCAACCAACCAGCATGCATTGAATATCTACCATAAGTCAGACTCTCAGGAATACACATGCAAAAACAAGACACTCCATGTCCTAACTTCTTAACATGCAAAAATATGCATCCACCATTTTTTTTTGTCATAGCAAAATATTGGAAATTAAGTAGACATCCATCAGTGGGGTAATGGCTAAATTAACTGTAATCTATGAATATGATAGAATATTACTGTGCTATACAACAAATGCGAAGAACCCAGAGAAGACTAGGAAGCATATCAACTTATGCAAATTGACATTAGTAGAACTAGGCAAATTGTATACATGAGTACAACTAGACATGTGCAGGACTGTTCAGACTGTTAATACTTAAGTTAGCTAAAAGCCAATGGTTAAATCTTCAGTATGACTATTTACACCTTACAAATTAGCAAATGCTACAATCAGGGCTTAATTGATATTTTGTTAATTGCTTAAACTTAAAAAAATGATGGAGAAAATGTTAATACAGATTAAACTGAAAAGTATGTCCCTGTACTTTTTTTTCAGAGAGCCAGTTGTTAAATATTTACTGGCACACCACTGAATGTAATGATGAAAATAAGAAGTTGAACATGGTATAATTATAATAAACCAAGTTTAAATCCAAGAAATACATGAAAAGAAAATGCAATACTTTTAAAATCACTTGCAAAGGTTTTGGACTATGACTTGGGATTATTGGATTGATTATTCAACTTAATTGATTTGTCGATTAGTTTGCTGAACTGCTTACTCTTTCCCCCCATTTCCTCCTTTTATTTGTTGCTGTAGAAAATGGCTCAATATTTAGGGGCAATGAGATACTTTTGGAAATAAATAGAAGCAGTTAGATGACACAGTGGATACAACTCTGGACCTGGAGTCAGGATTGTCTGAATTCAAATCCAACTTAGTTACCTCTGTGGCCCTGGACAAGTCATTTATCTTATTTTTGCTTCAGTTTCCTCTTCTGTAAAATAGGGATAATAATAGCACCTACTTTGTAAGAAAGATATAAGGAAAAAAATCGAGGTCATGTTTATAAAATGCATTGTAAACCTTAAAATATTATACAAGGGTTGATTATTGTTAAATAAATATGTTAAAATATATTGATATGAATTTTTTAAAATACCAAAATAAAAAATAAATACCATAAAATGTGTTTGTGATTGAGTTAGTGTGCTTGGTCTCTTCAATCTCTTCTGATGAGTAAATAGGAATATTTTCAAGTTTAGTCTCTTCATTTTAGCCCTATACACATCAGTCTAAATTGTCAATTTGGAATTTGAAATTTAAAACTCTAGATCTGGAAAGGTCCATGAGTCTATCTGCTGTAGACCCCTATGTTTTGACAGAGAACTATGTTAGCCACTCAGGACATATGGATTGATACAGAAGTCTAGGTTTGTCAAGATTAGCAACCTTTGATTAGAATAAATATGGCATCTTCAATCTCCTTTGACCCATATTCCCCGGGCTATTTGGAATCAATTGTGCTGCTAAAGTGTGCCACAGTTAGACCACATCTTGTGACTGTTCAGCTTTGGGAATCATCTTTTAGGGATAATACTGATAACTTAGAAAGTGCCCAAAGGGAAGCCAGGATGCCATCTTGATGCTCTGGTCTCTGAACTCTGCGGCTTCTTCAGGATTCCAGGCTTCCTTCTCAATTCTTGGGGACTGCTAATTTCTATTGTTCTCTTGTTCTCCCCCATGCCTAGAATGCTCTCACACATCTCCACCTACTCCATTAAGTTCCAACTAAAATCTCGTCTTCTACAAGAAACCTTTCCCTACTCCTCTTAATTCTGTGCCTTTTCTCTCTTAATTATTTCCTATGTATCCCATTTGAGCATATTTGTTTGCTTATTGTCTCCCCTATTAGATTTTAAACTCCTTGAGGGCAGTCTGTCTTTTGTTTCTTTTTGTTTCCCCCGCCTCTAGCACAGTTCTTGGCACACTGTAGGTACTTAAAAATTATTATTATTATTTATTGACTGATTGACAAATGATGATTGATTGAAGGAACTTGAGACGTTTACTGTGGAAAAGAGAAGCTGTAGGGAGGATATGACAACCACCTTCAAATATTTGAAGGGCTATTCAGTGGCAAAGGGATCAGATTATCTCTGCTTGGCCTCAGAAAGCAGAACTAGGAAGGAGGGAATGTGTGAAAATGAAAAGAGCACTGACTCTGGAGTAAACACTATTCATTTCAGATCCTACCTTGGAGACTTATTGTGCAACTGGGGCAAAATCTCTTCCACACATCTTGATTTCTTCTTTGTAAATGAAGATGGAAAAATAGATGACCTCTGAGGTCTCTTCCAAATCTAGGGTTCATTCCACTGCCTTTACTTTCAAAGAAGTAAAATACCTTCCTAGCCATTGAAATTATCTGAAAATAAAATGGGACCTCATGAGGTGGTGAGATCCCCATCACTGGAGATCTCCAAATGCTGGATGACTTGTTGCAGAGCAGTAACTGGAATGAGGTGATGTGGGCTTATTCCCAGAGTACCTACAGTTAAGGAGTGATGACAGAGTTTAAACTCAGAGGTCATAAGAAGGGAGAGAAATCCAATACAAATTTACAGACCCCAAGAATTGAGAAGGAAGCATGGATCCCTAAAGAAGCCCCGAAGTCCCAGTAAATTGAACACAGGGATTGGTTTCTTGGTAAGATCATTGTCAAATTTTAACATTAACCATAAAATTATGAAAACAATTATCACCTACAAAACTATGTCAAGTATTGACCAATATAGAGTTTGATCAATGAACTACAAATTACAAATTAAGAACAGAGTATCATTATACTTTAATGTGATTTAATGTTAACAATGTATATATACACATGTTAGAGATAGATGACATAAAGATGATAAAGGTAGATTACAGATAATATAGATATAGCCATTAGAGATAAAGATGATAAAAACAGAAATAGAGATGGAGATACAGATAAAGGCTGATATAGAGACAGAGACAAAGATAGAAATAGAGATATTTATGATTTTCAGAGTAGGCTGAGGCTTACTAAACATTCACTTGAGGCAGCTGTGGTATAGTGCTAAGGTAACTGGATTAGAGGATGTGGTTTCAAATTCAAGGCCTGATACTATGTGATTATAAACATAGCAGAAGGCCCAGAATTTTGTCTCTCCAGGCCCATTTGCTTCCCTGTTAACATTTGGCATAAGACACTTGATGCACATATAATTCTGAACAAAGACTAGTGCAGTTATTTCCTGAACCAAGCATTTATGAGTATTTCTGACTCTATACAAGTACTCACGTCTATAATTTGGCAGCATAAAGTGGTCTTACCTTATTATGTGCAATTACACATTTCTTTAATGTACTATTTTAAATTGTAGCTTTTGAGTAATAAAGTTTCAACTTGGGAGTTTAAGATATACTTTTATTTTGTTAAGACAAAGTATAAATTTGATAATTTTATTCTTTTCAAAAGGATAAGTAGTATAATATATATTTTGTTGTGCATATTAATTATATGTATATATTTGTATGTGTAATATCTATATATATCTATATCTATCTATATCTATCTATCTATCTATCTATCTATCTATCAATCTATATATATATATGTATACACACACATATATACATTATTTTTAAGACTCTGTGGTTCTCCCTATCTTGCCTAGACTGGAAGTATAGCAGCTATTCACAGGCCACCTAGTGATCCCCTGCTCGCAAGAGTTCCCCATATTCCAGTGCAGACACTGGAATAGCTTAGCATCTTGCAGCTCAGAACTCTCATATTGGTGTGTATCACCACTCATACATGTGTTTATGTATGTATATGTGTGTGTGTGTGTGTGTGTGTATAGTGTGTGTGTGTGTATTTACAAAAATGAAAATATATCTAACTACATTTCATAAGTTTTTAAATAAACATAATTTCATTATGTCAAAATCATAAGTGTAAAGTGTAAAGTGTAAAAACAACATTCTAGTTAAAAAGGAATTGTATTTTGTGCATAACTATTTTAAATGTGTTACATTAGAGAAATGCTGCAATACTTGAAAAGTTGAAACTTTGAGAGGATTCATTTTGTGAGCATTTACTGCAATGTGAGTTATAAGCGTGTGAAATATGTGATTTTGCTTTGGTTTTGCATGTTCTCTAAATTGTCATATGTTCTTTTAGATTTTTTTTAATTTTCCAATTTCATATTTCATTTGTATACCTAGTAGGGCATATACTAATAGAGATAGCAAACAGATGGGTACATGATAGATAGATAGATAGATAGATAGATAATAGATAGACATGAATAATTTGTATTGATGTATACATATACATATAAATATACATTTTTGCATATAAATAAAAATCAAATGTAAACATATTTATTCTGGGGGTCTGTTTTTCTCTCCCCCTCCTCTCTTCTATTTCTTCTCTCCTTTCCTTCCCTCTTCTCCCCTCCTCTCCCACCATTCTTTTCCTCTTTTTTCTCTTCTTCTCTCTTCTCTTCTCTACGCTTCTCTTCTCTTCTCTTCTCTTCTCTTCTCTTCTCTCTTCTCTTCTCTTCTCTCCTCACCTTTCTCCTCTCCTGTCCTGTCCCCTCCCCTCCTCTCTCTTTTTTTCAACCTTTTCTGGGTGGGCTTAACTGACTGAACCCATTCTAGTTAGCTTTCCTTATATACCTTCACTGACATGAGCACAGTCCAATTTCAAAGACTTCCAAGTGTCCTGGGGCTCTCCTCGTTGCATCAATTTTCCAGTGTCTGTCTTCTCCCTATCTAAATTAATCTTAAAGTGTCCATGAGAATGTGTTTCATTTTCCTTGCCCCACACACCAGATTTGTTAGTTATAGCTGAGCCCTTTTCTGATGGATTATAGAGAGGATTCTTTACCATCTATGGCCTGGTCCAAATGGCCTCTGACATCCCTTCCAAATCTGAAATTCTCTAATTTTGCAAATTTATTCAGTAAATGATAAAACCATTAAATCATTCCATAAGCTGTGTCCATAGAATATTATGGGATGAGGAACTTGAACAAGTATCTGGCTAACTTTCTGAGAATGCAGGCCAAAGATCTCAAGCCATAGTACCTTGGTCCCATTAACCAGATAACTGCCCTATTACCATCCTCTGCTGACTAAAATAGACATTCATTCCCTAGGTCTACTCAAATAAACCATGTGCTAGGTTTTGTCATTGTCTAGGGGCACAGATCTTGTTCTGTTTCTGTCGGTTAATTTTCCCTTTGTAAGCCCTGTCACGCATCAATGATGTGATGAAATCTTCCCCCACTTAAAAAGCTATTTAGAAAAAAAAGTCACTTCAAGTCTTCTATTAAGAGGAACACAGTATATATTTCAGAGAAAATAATTCGTAATCTCTAAATGGTATTGATGACCTCTTGCTTTGTGGTTACTAAATAGAGCTTGAAAGTTAGTGTATAAAGTGCTGCTGTTTTAGCTACAGTGCATAAGGCAGTGATAGGGTACTTACATGATGGAACCCTGAGATTGGATACAAAGCAAGTCACAATGCAGTACCAACCACCTCCATTGAAAAAAGGATTTTGTTGAACAATGGATACGGTTGCCATAGCAACACATTGCTTCACACCCACTTTTTCCTGGGTTCAGAAGGTAAGAGTTTGATGCCTTATCAAGGGAAGCAGCTCTGATTGGGCTCCATTATTGCCACTTATATGTTTCCAGATATTTTTTTTTAACTCTCTCTCTCTCTCTCTCTCTCTCTCTCTCTCTCTCTCTCTCTCTCTCTCTGTATGTGTGTGTGTGTGTGTCTTCCTCTCTCCTCCTCTCTCCTCTCTTCCTCTTTCCTCAAATTTTATTTTTTTCCTTTTAAATTTTTCTTTTTCTATTTTTTTTTTCATTTCTCCCCTCATAGAATTTTGAGTGCAGGACCATTTTTTATATTTATATCTCCAGGATAACACAGTACTTTGCATCCATTAGACATTTTATAAATATTTGTTGAGCTGAATTGTTTGGCTTACTTTAATTCTGAAAGGCTGTCACCAGTTTAGCATCCTCAGCTGCTCCTAAAAACTGTTTACAAAATCTTGGAGAAGCTGAGATATGCAGGGGTGAATGAACAAAGTACAAACATTTATTCTTTTACAGCAACCATAAGAAGATGCAATAGCTAAGTGACCATTGCATTATAGGAAAATACTTGAGTTGGGATCTCTTTTTCAGTAGAAATACTTTTTTTTCCTGTATGGCTAGGAAGACCCTTTTTGGAATTTCCGTTTTGAATCCTAAGATTTAGATTTAGACCACTAGGCTAGGGGAGCAGGACAAGAATTGCCCGAAGTGGGTACAGCTAGTTTCACTCTGAAGATATCTAAGACTTATAAAATCAAAAAGCTTTTTTCCTGATTTGATGGTAAGGATACCTACATAGTAAACTGTGTTAACATTTGTCAGAGAAGCAAAATATTTGAAAATTAATGGACAAATTAAGAGGGGTGAATATGTTGATGCAAAGCTTCTGAAATACGTTGATGAAAGTGCTGACCAAGGAAGAGGAATATCCAGTCTGTGCTATGAAGCAAGGAAGAGACACATCAAATTCATCTTAACTAAGCAAAGAGGAAGGGCTGGGGACCTTCAGATGAAAAGGGCAGCTCTGGAAATTTTGCATCTATTTGAGTGGGAACTTGGATGTACCAGATAGGGCAAGGCTATAAGGCTGGCTAAATGCAGAAACCCAAATTGAATAACAAAGCCTCAAAAGGGACTGAAAATAACTGAATGACAACAAAAAGGAATATGTTACCTAGCCCCCAGGCAGGTTGTCCCCCAGCCTCCCTCTCAAAGAAGAAAGATACTTTCCCAAAGAAAAAATCGCAGCAAAGGCAGCAGCAAGAGCGAGAAGCGGCAGTCGGGCAGAGTTTCTAGGGCTAGCCTCAGAAGCACAGGATGGAGAAATGTCGAATTCCAGAGAGAAGAGCTTCCACAGGTAGCTGCAGAAATGGAGAGATGGCATAAATGGTAGCCTTGGGCCACACAACAGAACTATAGGAAGAGAAGCAGCCACTTACAGATATTTGCTGGGAGATGCAACTAGGAGAGCTCTAGCAGGAAGGGCTGCAAATTAGAGTACAAGGACTGGAGTTGGTCCTTACTTCAAAGTATGAAATTTTTCGGTGACTTGTTCCCTTTCCCATAATAAGGTAGCTAGGTGGTGTAGCAATGCTAAGCTGGCCTTAGAAACTTACTGTGATTCTGGGCAAGTCACTTAACCATTGGTACTGACTGTATCAACTGTGATCCTCACAACAACCCTGTAAGTGCTAGCATTGACTCCATTTTACAGACGAGGATACTGAGGCAGAAGTAAGTTAAGCGATTTGCCCAGGGTCACATAGCTAGGAAGTATCGGCCGCAGGGCTTGAACTCAATCCTTCTAACTTCACTTCTATCAAAGTCTCTCACCACCCTGTATTACTTCTTAATGATTTCAGTGGAAATCATTTCTCAGAAAATGAATTTCTTTTCTTCCTTGAGACATGAATTTCTGATTAGACATGTTCAGGCAGAACTAAAGCTATGGATGGATATACCTGCAGTGCCTTTTGGAAGGCTTAAAGGAAAATTGTTTTTAAAGTTTGTACATTCTTCTCTTAACAGGCTTTCTATTTGTGGAAAGAAAACTTCAGAGAGAACAGCCATTCGTTTGCCACAAAGGCAGATCTCATTTAGAAAATGGGATTATAAAGGCCTGTCTAAATATCCCATTCATCAGGAGCTGAGAGGCCTTATTGGGATTCAGTGCGGCAGGAGCTCAGGTGAGTTCTAATTTTAACAAGAAAGAAGAGCTCCTAAGCACATTGAATGGAATGCTGCCATTAGCACAGTCAGCCTGGACACTCCCCCAGCTGCAAGTCCAGATGCTTGGCTTTCCCTACATCATTTTGAAGTGAAACCACATGACAAATGGCAGGAGCAGCCAGTAAGACTGGCAATTACAGAATATCTCTGGCACCTCTATACTTCACTCATTTCCATTCATCTCAAAAACAGGTCACATTTTTTTTTTTCCCCAGCACTGTTTTTGCTCTTTTCATTATGGCGAATCCTTACCAATATAAGAGCATAGCACCTTCAAGGCAGGGCTACAAAGGAGCTTAGGGGTCCTCTAGTCCCATCTCTTCAATTTATAGAGGAGTAAACTGAGGAAAGAGATGTAATGGCATTTGGCCAGCATCAGACAGGGAGTAAATGACAGAGTCAGGTTTGAACTGAGGTCCTGTGATTTCGTATTCACAACTCTTTCCATTGTACTTCTGCATCCCAATATGATAGTCACTTAGGTTTCTGGCAATGGCTTTGTGCAGCTTCCGAAGTAATTGGCTTAAAGGGTACATTCATTTTTAATTTTTTTAAACTTTATTAGCAAAATTAATCTTAATACATAGTAACAATCCACAAAAGATGTGTTCCTCTTGCCCAGTTATGTCAAAAATGATAATATCTAGCATTTATTGAACTCTCTACGTTTGTGAGATGATTTCTAAATTTTACCTCATTTTATCCTCACAACAGCCCTGGAAGGTAGGTGCTTTCATTATCACCATTTTTCAGATAAGGAAACTGAGACAGACAGAAATTAAGTGACTTGCCTAGGGTCATACAGCCAGTAAGTGTCTGAGGGCAAATTTGAACTCAGTTCTTCTTTACGCCAGGCCCAAAACTCTATTGACTTCTACATACTAGCATTTATATATTGCTTTAAGGATTGCAAAACATTTTACAAATACTATCTCATTTGAAATGAGAAGGATTCAATAACAACTCACTGTAAAAAAGCAATGCCCTGTCTACTTTATTTACAAAGACAAAATGAAAAACATTCACTGTTCTTAATAGGCTTATATTCTTCATATGCAGAACATTTACATAGTAAACACAAGTCTAATAAGAATATATGCATATTTATAGATAAATGCTTGAATAATTGATACAAACTGAAGAAAGGACTAAGAGAGCAATTTCCTCCCCTTCCTCAATTTCAGGACCAAAGGGGAGGCATGGTAATAACTGGGAGGGGGGGGTTCTTTCACTATTTCTTGCAAAAAGTGACATATGAAGGAAGCTAGCCATCGTAAGAGATAGAGGGAAGGAGGAGTACCTTCCAGGCAAACAGACTTTGAAAAGGGGTGGAAGTAAGATGTGGAGTGTTGAGTTCAGGGCATAGCAAGTAGGTTAATTTTGCTGAAATATATTGTGTAGGAGGGAGAGTAATATGAAATATCTGGAAATAAAGCTCAGAGGCAGACTGAGAAGGGTTTTCAGTACCTGGGTAAGGAATTTGTATCTTTATCCAGAGATAGGCAATATGGAGGGAACTTGGTGCTATGGAAAGAGTTTTGAATGTGGGAGTCAGAGGACCTGAGTTCAAATCATTGTTTATCCAATTACTTACTCATGTAACCTTGGGGAAGTCACTTGAGTTCTTTTAACCTTAATTTCCTCACCTGACAAATGAGGAGTTTGACCTAAATGACCTCTAAGTTTCTTTCCACATCTCTGATTTTATGATTAATGGGAAGCCACTATGGGGTAGTGAGCAGGGTAGTCACATGATCAGACCCGTCCTTTAATATTATTTTGTCAGTTGTGTGGAGGATGGATTGGAGAAGGAATGGAAAGTGCCAGGCAGTTGTAGCAGTCCAGATGGGAGGTAATAAAGGTCTGAACTAGAGTATTATTCATGTGAGGGGAGACAAAGCATTGTAAGGTGTGTAAACTGCCAAGCATTCAACCTCTACTTCAGAGAGCACAACTCTGATAGGCTGGCCATGGTTGTTGTTTGAATCCAAAGCACATACTTGCCAAAAAGACTATTTTGTAGAGAGCTTAGACAGGGCAAGCACTCACAGGGTGGTCAGAAAAAGTGATACAAGGACACTCTCAAAGTCTCTCTTAAGAATTTTAGAATTGATTGTGTGACATGGGAGACACTGGCACAGGACTGCTCAGCATGGTATGCCCACATCACAGAAGGTGCTGTGCCCTATGGGCAAAGTAAAATTGAAGCAGCTCAAAAGAAATGAGATGAACTAATTCAGAGAATCCATCCCAAATGTTCAGATGGACTATTTATGCCCCACCTGTAGCAGAACATTCCAAGCTCATATTGGTCTGATCAGCCACAGTCAGTTTCACACACTGAAAGCTGACTCTAGCATAGTGATGTCATTTTGTTCCTCTTCAAGAATGAAGGACAAAAGCCAACCAACCAAAGTAAATGTAGAATCTATGAAATTTGGCAGCTGACAAGATGAGAGTGATGAGAGATAGTTAGGAAGAGAAGATGGTTCTGCTTTTGAAAATCTAAGTGGCTCAGAGGAGGATAGAGCCATTAATAGAAATCAGGAAAATACGGATGAGGGATATATTTGGTAAGGCAGGCATGTTGCCAGATCGTAGGATTATAGCTGTAGGGATGGAGAACATCTGAGAGGTCACGTTGCTCAAGTCCCTCATTTTACATATGAGAAAACTCAAATTCAGGAAGCTTAAATAACTTGCTGATTTCACACAGGTAATTAGTAAATTATAGAGGTAAGGTTTTGAAACCACGTTCTGCAACAACTAATCCAGTTCTTTTCCCATTGTGCCACATAAGGAAAACGTGTAATCCTGGTTTGGATGTGTTACGCTTAGGATGCTCCCTGGAACATCTGGTTTGAGACCAACAGACATCTGGTTTTGAAAGGCTGGATCTCAGGACATCATCAGCATAAAAGGCTCAGTTAAGCAGTCAGGTAGTGAACAAGCATTTATTAAATTCGTTGATTACTTACTACATACATGCCAGGCACTGTGCTAAGTGCTAGGTATGCAAACATAATCAGAAAAAAAAAGGCCATCTCTGCACTCAAGGAGCTTACATTCTAATGGGGGAAGACAAGACATAAAAGGAAGGTGAAAGAGAGGGAACAGGGCATAATAAAGAAATACGGCTTGTGTCTTGGAGAAAGAAGAACAGATGACCAGTCTGGATGCCCTCATTGAATGGAGGGTCTGGGAAGATCTATCTAATCAGATAGAGAGGGTACAGGACTCCCAAGGTGTGAATTCAAGGGATGAAGAGATTTCTGAAGCATAGTGGAAGAATACAGAGTGTACTCTGTTAAGAAACAAACTCATCAGAGTTGATGAGGCCATCAATAGAAGACAGGAGTGAGTCCCCAGGATGTAGCCTTAGGGTGCAGCCCCTATTTGTGACCAGGGCACAGGTAGTCAACTAAGAAAGGTGATTCAGAGCAAACCATCAAACAGGTATGAGGAGAATTGGGTGAAAGCAGGGTCAGGGGTCAGTACTATAAGAGAAGTGATCTCTCCCCATGACCAACAAAGTGGTCAATAGAGTCAAATACTAGAAGATGACCATAGGTTCGCAAAGTTTATGCCAACAGAGTACAAGTTCTGGCAAATCCTGTAAATGCATGCAGTAGGGAGCTGGCGATGGATTGTGCTCTTATTATTTGAGTAGCAGACTAGCTAAGTTCAGAAAGATTCATCATGATGCTGGATGGTGAAGAAGTTTCCAGCCACCAAAACTCTCAAAGATGGTCATTCAAGTCAATTCTAATCAACAAGCATTTATTGAGCACCTGCTACGTGCCATGTATGGTGCTAAGTACTGGTCTTTCTTTCCTCCTTTTAGAGCCGCCTTCTAAACTCAGTTCCAATGCCAGCTTTGTATATCTTTCTTTATCTCCAGCTGCTAGTACCTCCATATTCCTATATCCATTACTTTCAATTTACCTAGTATGTTTTTTTTAATCTACTTATATGTATGGATGTCTTTTTCCCTAACAGAATATGAGCTTCTTGAGGACAGGGAATATTTCATTTTTATCATTGTATTCCCCAGAGACTAACAAACATAATGACTTGCATTTAATAAATACATACTGGTTAAAAGGAAAGAACCAGCTGAAGTGCTCTAGGAAAATGAGTATCAATTCCTTGTGAAAATGACAATCTTCTGGGACTGGACTTGAATGACTGGACTGGACTGCTAGAGCCATACTCCACCTAATAAAGCTAATGTATTCAATGAAAACATGAAAGAAAATCTACCCTAAAGGGGATGTTTATTTCCATTGTAATTACATTATAATTTGTGAGGTATATCCCTAAGGGGTGAGAGAAATGATTATTAGTAACCAATGAATATCATAGGGATCCAGGGTTTGCTTGTTTGCTTTTTTTTTCCCTTTTCTATTTCCTCATTTAATTACTAGGTCAAGGCAGCCTCTGAAGGAGGCTGTGAAGGGCTCATGATGAGATTAGGTTCATCCTGGGTGAGACCCCACCCAACTGGGAAAGCTTAATTCTGATTAAAAGGTAAAGCCCACCTTATCTAGGTGAATTCCAGCGCCTGATTCCACTACTTGAGTGGTCTGGGCCAAGGACAGATCCTTCTGTACAGATCTGTATAGATATATGGAGGCTGATTTGGATGAGGAAATGAGTCTCTTTGTCCAAGAATGACACAATCAGAGTCAAGGTCCTCCAGTCCCTCATTAGAATAAGCTTACATCTCATTGTAATATTAATTCTTTCAGTGATTGTTAAAGAGTTGATTTCTGCCTGTTGGGAATACCCACTCTTCCAAGTGTATATAAACATTTAGAGGCACCCCAGGTACATCTTTGGTTTATAAGAGAAAACCACTGACCTCAATCTATTAATTATTTGCTAGCCATAATTAATACATTCCTTTTTAATGACCCAGAAACTATGTCTCTCAGACTTTTAATTTGTCACAGGGGACAAAACCCATCATATGCAAGAAAAAATTATGTAGCAACTATTATGTGCCAATTACAATATTGGGGATACAAAGACAAAATGAAAATAAATCGAGGATCATAGCTTCAGACCTATAAGGGAGTTTAGAAGCCAACTAGGGGCAGCTAAGTGGTGCTATCCACTGATAGAACACCAGCCCTGGATTCAGGAGGACCTGAGTTCAAATCTAGCCTCAGTTATGTGACACTTACTAGCTGTGTGACTGTAGGCAAGTCACTTAATCCCATTGCCTAGCAAAAAAGAAAAGAAAAAAAAGCCATCTTGTGTAATCTGTACATTTTACAGATGAGGAAACTGAGTCCACAAAATATTAAATGACTTGCCTGAGGTCACACAGGCAATAAATGTCAGAGGTAGCATTTGAAGCCAGGTTCTCCCTGTGTCTTCAAGGTGCCTACGTTTTACTGGAGGGTATACAACATAAAACAAATCCCATTCCAGGTTGTGATCCCTATATCTTCACAAAAGTGGTCCTTCATATCTGGAATCTATTCCTCTCTCACCTCCAGCTCATCAAACTCCTAACTTCTACTTCAAAGCACAGTTTGGGAGGGAGATCTCTTCCTACATAAGTAGTCCTTCTTATTTCTATTCTTTCCCTCTTGAAATTATTTTGTATGGCTTGTATATGCTCTGTATTCACTTGTGTACACATTATACCCCACACCCCTATAATGAAAACTTATTGAGGGCAAGACCTGCTTTCCCTTCCTCATTCTCTTTATTATTCAACTTCCCTTTCTTTCTCTTCTAGAATTTTGTTCTGATTCTTGGTCCTTATACTTATTTAATCCTTCAGTTTCTGTTTTAAACCTTCAAAGGTATCTAGTTTGGGTTCCCTCTTCTAAACAAACTCTATGTTATTGCTTCATAAATCTTGTTTCCTGCCAATTCCCTTTTCTGTTATGTCTCACTCTTAGAAATCATAATTCCTACAGAAGATAGGATTTTGGCGCAATATTAGAATTTTTCCATGCTCCTGATTATGTGGCTTATTTTTAACCTTTGCTCTCCCCATGTTTATTTTTTACTGATTTACTTTGAAATCTCCTCCCTGGGTGCATTCCCTCCCACTCTTCCACAGGTTAGTTGCCCAAGGAATTCTGATCCTCTTTTTCCTGTGCCTGGATGAGGGCTATCTCTAATTGCCAAAGCTCTGCATATGAAACTCATTGTAAGGTCCCCGTTTCCCTGTACAGAACATCTCTGAGACAAGATAATTTATCAGTGGTACCCTCTTCCATCACTGAAACAAGACTCCATCCTCCCCTTTCCCCATTTCTATCTCTTTTTTTGTTCCTTGCCCATCATACTGGATGGTGTCTTCTTCCCAAGAGACTACAGTAATTTTTTCTTTACTGTTAGCTTTTGACTTAATTAGAACATATCACACATTCTTCTCTGTCTCTTCCTTTTTCTTTCCCTCATTTTATGCTTACTCTCCTGTAATTTAGTTCTCCCAACAAACAAACAAAACACATTGATTCATCAAAAGGTGGGGTGTTGCAAGTTTATTTTAGTTTCTAGGTAATTAATAAATTAATATTATTTGAAAGCTGGCATTTCCAGCCACTTTCTACACCATTGCTTCATTTTGAACTCTCTTTTATACTTGTCTCCTCATATACTTTCAGAAAGATTTCTCTTAATGGTCTGTTCATTGTTATTTTATTGTAGTGGTCCTTGCTTGCTGTATTTCTTTACCATTCTTGTAATCTGCTATCTTGGGTGTTTGAAAAGAAAACAATTGCTTCAGGTCTGTTTTTCTTTCTAGGAATGTTTCAGACATCTCTTTTTATTGAACATATTTCTACATTAATGATGAGCCTCAAGTTTGCAGGATTTATCACCTTGGGTTATGCTTTGAGTACTTTTGCTCTTTAGAAAATATTATTTCTTTCTTTTCTGTGGTTTCTGGTGGGTGCAGAATAGTCTCTTGTTATTGAAATTTCACTTTCTTTATATTCAAATTTTTTCCTGGTTATTTGCAGATTGCAAAATTTCACCAGTATGTGTTTTGGTATGTAGGACTTTTCCTTTTTTTGTTTGTTTTTTGCCCCTTTCCTATGCAAAAAAAAAAAAAGAAAGAAAGAAAGAAAGAAAGAAAGAAAGAAAGAAAGAAGAAAAGAAAAGAAAAGAAAAGAAAAAAGAAAAGAAAAGAAAAGAAAAGAAAAAAAAAGAAAAGAAAAAAAGAAAGAAAAGAAAAGAAAAGAAAAGAAAAGAAAAAAGAAAGAAGCTGTTTTATGCGTTGAAAAGGTCTGGGCAGTTTTCTTGTACTATCCTTTGCATTATGGTTTTCATGTTTTTCATTTGTGTTCTCCTGGAAGACCTATAATCCTTAAGCTGTTTCCATGTATCCTGTCTTTGAGATCCATGTGTTTTCCTTTCATGTTTATTTTAAAGTTCTTACTTTTTGCTTCTCTTTTTCATTTCAAAATATTTGCATTCATTTAATTAGGCAACTAGTATTTATTAAGAGCTACTATGTGCTAAGCACTAGGTAAGCTTTGTAGCTACAAAGAAAGGTAAACAAAATAAAACCCAAAAAGCCTGTTGTCAAGGAGTTTTCAGTCTGACAGTGGAGACAGCATGCAAACAAATATGTACAAATAAGATAAAAGATAAATTGGGGGTAATCTCAGAGGGAAGGCACTAGGAATGGCTTCTTGAAAATGGTTAAACTTGAAGATGGTGGAGTAAAAGCAATGACTTGTTTGAGCTCTCCCTCAAATCCCTCCAAATGCCTATAAAAAATGGCTCTAAACAAATTCTAAAGCAGCAAATGATTAAAAACTTTAGCTGGAGATTCAAAGGAAGCCAGGGAAAGTGGAAGTAGAGATGAGCATGGAGAGAGCCCCAGGCATGGGGAACAGTCAGTGAAAACACTTAGAGTCAGGAGATGGAATGTATTGTGCGAGAAACAACAAAGAGGTCAGTGTAACACTATCCCATAATACTGCAGGTGTATGATGAATAAGAACATAGGAAGGTGTCAGGTTATGAAAGGTTTTGAATGACAGATGAGTTTTAAAAATTTGATCCTGGGGTAATAGAGAGACACGAGTTTATTGAATGGGGGGGATGACATGGTCAGACTTGTATTTTAGGTATGTCAATATCAGTTTGACAGATGAGTGGAGGATGGATTGGAATGAGGAGAGATTTGAAGCAGAGATTAGCCAACAGGCCATCACAGTAGTCCAGGTATGAGATTATAAGTCCCTATACCATGTGTGGTAGAAGGGCAGCTAAATTGCACAGTGGATAGAGCTCTGGGCTTGGAGTCAGGAAGACCTGAGTTCAAATCTGGCCTCAGACACTTACTAGCTGTGTGACCCTGGGCAAGTCAGTAAACCCTGTTTGCCCCAGTTTCTTCATCTGTAAAATGAGCTGGAGAAGAAAATGGCAAATCAATTCAGTATCTTTGCTAATAAAACCCAAAATGGGGTTATAAAAAGTTGGACATGACTGAAAAACAACTAATCAACAACAACCATGGTGGTAAAAGTACCAAGGGAGACAAAGGGACTTATATAAGAGATGTTACAAAGGCAGAAACATTAGGATTTAACAATTGATTGGATATGGAGGTGAGAAAGAGTGAGAAGTTGAGGATGACATCAATGCTGTGAGCCTTGGTTACTGGGCAGATGACAGTACCCTCAACACTAATAGGGAAGTTAGGACAAGAGGAGGGTTTGGAGGATAGATTAATGAGTTCAGTTTTGAACATATGGCATTTAAGAAGTCTATGGGACATCCAGTTTGAGATATCCAACAGGATGCTAAAGATACAACACTTGAAGTTAGGGGAAAAGGTTAGGATTGGACAAGAAGGTCTGAGAGATATCTGTTAAGAGATGATAACTGAAAGCATGGGAGGTCAATAATACCAGCAAATCATATACTTTTGAGGGAGACAATAAGAGGGACCATGGAAGGCACCCATGGTTAGCAGGTATGACCTTGATGAAGATACAACAAAGAAAGACAAAAAGGAGAACCAGCAGAGAGCAGTGTCATAAAAAAAAAAGTTGGAGATAAGAGAGTGTCAAAGAGAAGATCAACAGTACTGAAGGTTGGAAAGAGAGGTCAAGAAGGATGAAGGTTGAGAAAAGGTCATTAGATTTGTCAATTAATAGATTATTAGTAATTTTGGAGAGAAAAGTGAACTTCAATGGTGAGGTTCTCAATCAGTTTTTTCTCTATCTTGTTTCTTCATTGAAACTTGCCACCATGGATTCAAGCTTTATTCTGCCAATCACTTCTATTGGGCAGTTCTTTAAACTCTGCTTTCACAGTTCTCATTTCTCTTTTAAAAGATCTAGGAAGATTTCATGCTCTCTTGAGAATCCACAGGGTGTTCTGACTGATCAGATGTTGATTAACTTTCCTTTATCTTAATATATTTATTCACAGATATCTGAACTCTTATGGCTGATCTGGAGGCCATATTCTCCGGGTTATTATTATCTACTCTGATCATTTATCTACATTTGCCTAAGCTCTTTATTTGAGTTTTCTTTCTCCTGAGATCTTTAGTAATTTTCTTCCTTTTTTGTTCTTGTTTCTCTTTTAGTCCCTTATCACTGATTTCCTGCCTTTTTCCTTTATGATGGCAGTTTCCTTTGGGACTGTATCTCAAAACTTTTCCCACCTATTTCAAGTAATTATCAAGGAAACTGCCCTGATATCTTAGAAGCAGGGGGTAAAATAGAGATTGAAAGAGATCCCAAAATAAAAATTGTCAAGAATATTGGAGCCAAATTCCAGAACTCCCAGGTCAAGGAGCAAATATTGCAAGGAGCCAGAAGGAAACAATTCAAATACCATGAAGCTACAAGAAGGGTAACACAAGATTTAGTAGCTTCTGTTTGAAAGGACTGGGGGACTTGTAATATGCTATCTTTGAGGCAAAGGAGTTAAGGTTACAACCAAGAATCACTTACCCAACAAAACTAAGTATAATCTTTTGGGGGTGAAATGGACATTTAATGAAATTAAGGACTTTAAAGCATTCCTAATTTTATTTTTTTTCTAATTCCATGTGGAAACAATTTAAAATTTTTTTCAAATGTTGAGCTACAAATCCTCTCCTTCCTTCCCACTTCTCCCCCCTCATTGAGAAGATAAGAAATTTAAAATAGTTCATGTATGTGCAGTCATGCAAAACATATTTCCATATTAGTCATGTTTTGAAAGAAAACACAGACCAAAAAAAAATCAAAGAAGCTAAGTATTTTAAAAGTATGCTTTGATCTGGATTCAGACTCCATCAGTTCTTTCTGTTGAGGCTTAATGACTTGCCCAGAGTCACACAGCTAGTAAGTGTCTGAGGCCAGATTTGAACTCAGGTCTTCCTGACTCCAAGCCCAGAGCTCTAGCCACTGTGCAATTTAGCTGCGTTCTCAGTGAGGGTTGCAAGGGGAAAGGTGGGGAAAGGATTTGGAACTCAAAATTTGAAAAAGAAAACGAATGGTTAAAAAGGTAATTCAAAGTCAAAATCTCCTCCAGTACTGTACAATTCCCCTTTCACATGTTTCAATCTCTTCCCCAAGTGATTTCCAGGGAGACAGAACTGGCTTCAGATGGATTCTGGGCTCTTTCTCTCAGGCTTAGTGGAGTGACATCAATCCACACACACTGTCATGTACCAGTTCTCTCCATTCTTCTGTTTTCTCGTTGAGCTCTGGTCAGTGCTGTCTCATGACTCTTCCAACCTGAATAAGCTTCTTCTTTGCCATTTTGTTTATTTGTTTGTTTGTTTTTTCCACTAGAAGAATGGGAGAAGGGTAAGAGTTGAGTTATGTCATAAACCAATTCATTGGATTATGTTTCTAGAGCATAGTAACCGGGGGAGAGGGGGTGCTGAGTAAGTGGTTTAGGGGTACTTTATTTCTTGTGCATAATTCCTATTTTAGAGACACATGAAAGGCCATGAAAATCAGAGAATATGTATAGTCCTCCATTTTCTTGGTCATGTGATCCAGGAGTAACTGGGACTTTTATTTTTTTGACTTTACTTAACCAATATCCAATACAGTGCCTAGTCATTTAATTAAGGCTTGTTGAATTGATTGGAGGGAAATGTACAGTTGAAGGCATAAGAACTTACAACCTGGTGGACTGGGAAAGACACTTGAGCTAAGCTTTGAATGAAGCTAGAGATTCTTAGATTTAGAGGAGAAAAGAGTACATTTCAGGTATGACTTAAAGTCTACGCCAAGGCCCAGATGCACAGGAAATGGAATGCTGATATCAAGGAATGGTAAGCTGGAAAGTTTGTCTTGAGTGGAAAATGTGTACAGGAAAGTAATGTGAAATGACCTTGGAAAAGTTCACCAAGAGCTAGACCACGAAGAGAATTAAATGCCATGTGTCTAAACTATAAAAATTTAAATTGGATATTTCCCCCATATGATCTATATCATGTCAGTGACACCCTTTCAGATCTCTGGCTATCTTGAGACATGGGAGGCAATATACAATTAGCAAAGCACTTTCCTCCAGGTTTGCCAGTCACTCAATAAACATTTATTAAGTGCCTATTATGTTCCAGGCACTATGTTCAGTTCCCAACAATTATATGAGATAACTATTGCAAGGATCACTATCTCCATGTTACAGATAAAGAAACTATGTGCCAATTAAAGTGAGATGACTTGCCATTCTTTCTAGAACTTTAACATCCTTTCTAGAAGCACAGCTCTACATCTGAGCTGGCTAGAAAATCATTAGGGGATTGGGTAAACTGGACTAGTAGACAAAGATCTTCTGAGAATGAACAGAAATTCAGGACTCATTTTGAAAACCATGATGTCCCAGGTTAATACCTGGAAGAAGTGGCAATGGCTGCTGGGGAGAGGGCTTTGATTAACATACTTACTCTTACCTTACCTGAAGTCACTGACTCAGGATCAACCACCACTGAAAATTATTCTTGAGGCAAGATGATCTAAGCTTTGGGACTCAGACAATGCATTTCTCTCATTGTTGCTTACTGTCCAGTGTGGTATTTACCATCATACATGTATTCATAGGATCAAAGATTTAAAGGTGGAGGGGACATAAGACGTAATCTAACCAAGTCCCCTAATTTTACAAATGAAAACTCTGAGGACCAAGAAACTGAATTAATTTGCCCCAGGTCACATGGGAAGTAAAAACTATAGCCATGATTTGAGCTCAGCTTCTCTAATACCAAATACAGTACTCTTTCCATTGCAAGATGATGGAAAACTTTTTATTCCGTGATTTGACATGGAAGCAGATTTGTATAATGGAAGGGGCTTACATCCCTAAATACATAGAATTGTTTTTGCTGTTATTGTTGTTGAGTCCATTCAGTCATGACTGTCCATGACCCCATTTGGAGTTTTCTTGGCAAAGATACTGGAGTGGTTTGCTGAGGAAACTGAGGCAAGCAGGGATAAGGGACCTGCCCAGGGTCACACAGCTAATAAGTATCTGAGGCCAAATTTGAACTTGGGACTTTTTTACTCCAGGCCAAGCACTTTATCCATCGAGTCACCTGGCTACCTCTAATAAAATAGAATCACTAACCATCCCCCTGTAGAAGATTTGCTCATAATATCATAGCTTTAAACCTAAATAGGAAAAGATTTTCTAGTCTAATTCCCTCAGTTTTAGGAGGAAACAGGTGCCCACAGAATGTGAGTGACTTATCAAAAGTTACACAGCTAGTAAGTGTCAAATTGAGATCTGAACCCAGGGCCCCTGACTCTAAATCCAGTCTATCGTATTTCTTCTCTGATATAGTTCCCACTGTACCAAGATGCCACTGAGAAGTGACCTGTCCAACTTTGCACAATTTTGCATGGTACAATTTACATGTGTGTGTGTATTATCTTTCCAGATACAATGTGGGGTCCTTGAAGGTGAAGTTTGTTTTTTACCTTTCTTTGTATCCATGACTCCTGGCACAGTGGGTAGATGGTGGTACCATAGTAGGTGCTTAACAAATGCTTGTTAATTGATAATCTATGTCACAGAGCCAAGATTTGAACCCAGGTCCTCAGACTCCTCAGCCAGAGTTCTTTCCACTATCTCTCTATCCTTAGATTCTGTGAAGCTATTAGGGGGGCGGAGGCTTTCCTCTAATGCCATTCTTTCCTAGTGATTTCTGTTCCTAATCAAGTCTGGGAGGATTTCTTTTCCTCTGGCACTCATCACTGTAATAGTATCCAAGAGTGAGCTTTTAATCTGTAGTGCTGCAAAGGGATCCCACTAGCATTTCTAAGAACATTTTCCTGTTAATTAACCCTGGGCACACTTGTGCCAGTCCTGGTGGGGGATAAAAATCCATTAAAGCCATAAACCATTTGATAAACTCTCACAAAATTCTCCAAAGGGGGCAGTTTCCCTCTAAATGGAAATGATGGTTGCAATGTCAGCGGTAATTACGGGCGCCTGCTACCTGGACCAGGGACAGGTGGCACTTAAAGAAATTGCTGGGGCTGCTGAGATGTGTCTCGGTGAAAGTCATCCCAATAGCCCCGGTTAGAGCTTCCTAGAAAATTCATCTGCCAATATATCAGGGCAGAACCTTCTCAAATGTGAGGCTTTCTGAAACAGCATTAGAAAAAGAAACGTGATAAGTGTCACTTCTACAAAAGGAAGAGGAAAAAAAATGTTTCAGTTAGGCTCCTTGATTCTAACTCAGAAAAGGACTTTTTTCTTTAATGTTTAGCTTTATGATATACAAAATTAGTTTTTTCTTCTGGCCCCCTTCCCACTCTGGGAAGCAACTTCACATGTTGATAACAGTAAGCATAGCATGGTGATATGGGCTCTGGGCTGGGGATCATGGATTTAGATCTCAAAGGGGATCCTGAGGGATGGCTCAGGGGTCATCAGATTATAAATCTTAGAGTTACAGCAGATAGGAACCTCAGGGCTAGCTAATTCAATCTGTTTCTTGTAAAGATTAGGAAACTGACCCCCAGAAAGGTTAACTAACTGGACAAGAGCAGAGAGATAGTAAATAATCAAAGGAAAGATTTGAACCAGTCTTCTGACTATAAAACCAGTGTTCTTTCTGACCTACAAACTTGTTTTTTTTTAAAATTTATTTATTTAATTTTAATTTTCAACATTCACTTCCACAAGACTTTGAGTTCCAATTTTGCTCCTCATCTCTCTCCTACCCCCACTCCAAGATGGTGTGTATTCTGCATACCCTTTCCCCTATCTGCTTTCCCTTTTATGACCCCCCCATCCCCTTCCTCTTCTATTTTCCTGTAGGGCAGGATAGATTTTTGTACCCCATTGTCTGTATATCTTATTTCCCAGTTGCATGTAAAAACAATTAACATTCATTTTTAAAATTTTGAGTTCCAAATTCTCTCCTTTCCTCGATCCCCACCCACCCTCACTGAGAGGGCAAACAATGCGATGTAGGTTATACATGTGTAGTCACACAAAACAATTCCATAATAGTCATGTGAAAGACTATATTTCCCTTCATCCTTTCCTACCCCCTGTTTCTTCTATTCTCTCATTTGACCCTGTCCCTCCTCAAAAGTGTTTCCTTCTGATTACCCTCTCCCTCAATCTGCCGTCCCTTCTATCATTCCCCCTCTCTTAACCCCTTCCCCGATATTTTCCTGCAGGGTAAGATAGATTTCCATACTCAGCTGAATGTGTATGTTATTCCCTCCTTAAGCCAAATCCAATAACAATGAGATTCCCTCACTCCATCTCACCTCCCCCCTCTTCCCCTCCCTTGTAAAAGCTTTTTCTTGCCTGCTTTTGTTTGTTTGTGTGTTTGCTTTTTCTGGCTAGACAATTGGGGTTAAGTGACTAGCCCAGAGTCACACAGCTAGTAAGTGGTATATGTCTGAGGCCTGATTTGAACTCAGGACCACCTGACTCCAAGGCCAGTGCTCTATCCACTGTGACACCTAGTTATCTTCCTTCTTTTTGTGAAGTAATTTGCCCCATTCTACCTCTCCCTTTCTTTTTCTCCCAGTACAATCCTCTCTCACCCCTTAATTTTTTTATAGCATTCCTTCATATTCAGCTGCCCCTGTGCCCTCTGTCTATATATCTATATCTATCTATCTAAGTGTATATCTATATCTGTATCTCTCTTTCTATATATAATGATATATACATACTGATATCTATATCTATAGCTATCTGTCCATCTGTCTGTCTCTCTCTGTACATATATGTACAAATATATGTATGTATGTATGTATATCTTCCCCTCAACTGCCCTAATATTGAGATAGTCTCATGAGTTACAAGTATCATCTTTCCATGTAGAAATGTAATCAGTTCAACCTTAGTAAGTCCCTTAAGATTTCTCTTTCCTGTTTACATTTTCATGCTTTTCTCGAGTCTGCTACTTGAAAGTCAAATCTATTCAGCTCTGGTCTTTTCATCAAGAATGCATGAAAGTCCTCTGTCTCACTGAACGTTTGTCTTTCCCCTTGAGGATTATGCTGAGTTTTGTTGGGTAGGTGATTCTTGGTTTTAATCCTAGTTCCTTTGGCTTCTGGAATATCATATTCTAAGCCCTCTGATCCCTTAATTCAGAAGCTGCTAAATCTTGTGTTATCCTGATTGTGTTTCCACAATACTTGAATTGTTTCTTTCTGGCTACTTGAAATATTTTCTCCTTGACCTGGGAACTCTGCAATTTGGCTACAATATTCCTAGGAGTTTTCTTTGGGTATCTCTTTCAGGAGGAGATCAGTGGATTCTTTCAATTTCTATTTTGCCCTCTGGCTTTAGAATATCAGGGTAGATTTTCTTGATAATTTCTTGAAAGATGATATCTAGGCTCTTTTTTTTTATCATGGTTTTCAGGTAGTCCAATAATTTTTAAATTATCTCTCCTGGATCTATTTTCCAGGTCAGTTTATTTTCCAATGAGATATTTCACATTGTCTTATATTTTTTCATTATTTTGGTTTTGTTTTAAAATTTCTTGATTTCTCATAGAATCATTAGCCTCTATTTGCTCCATTGTAGTTTTTAAGGAATTATTTTCTTCAGTCAGCTTTTAGACCTCCTTTTCCATTCTGCTTTTGAAGTCATTCTTCTCCTCATTGGCTTTTTGGACCTCTTTTGCCATTTGTGTTAGTCTGTTTTTTAAGGATTTTCTTCAGTATTTTTTTGGGTCTCCTTTAGCAAGCTGTTGACTCATTTTTCATGATTTTCTTGCATCACTCTCATTGCTCTTCCAATTTGTCCTCTACTTCTCTTACTTACTTTTCAAAATCCTTTTTGAGCTCTTCCATGACCTGGGACAGATTCACATTTTCTTGGAGGTCTTGGATGTAGGAGCTTTGACTTTGTTGTCTTCTTCTGGTTGTATATTTTGATCATCTTTGTCACTAAAGAAAGATTCTATAGTCTGACTTTTTTTTTCTTCTGTTTGCTCATGTTCCCAGCCAATTATTTGACTTTTTGACTTTTTGTTCAGGTAGTGCTCTGCTTCCAGTGTGGAGGGTGTGCTGTCCCAAGCTTTGGAGAGTTTGTGCAGCTGTTTTCAGAAATACTTCTAGGAATCTGCAAATTTTCCATTTTTCCAAGGTGGTATGATCAAAGGAGAGGTGTTTACTCCTTTCCTGGCCTGTGCTCTAGTTTATGAGTGACCACAAGCAATCTTTTCTGCCTTGGAAATGTGAGAAGGATTCCTTCTTCACTGCTTCTACAAGATTCACCACACCAGTGCTCCTCCTTGCCCAAGGACCACGAGACAGGACTGTGACCCAGATCAAGCACAGGCAAAGCAAGAGAAACCTGCACCAGCTCTAGCAAAGAGATCCCTGCAGTCCCCTTCTGATCATTCACTTGATCCCCCACTGTCTGTAGGCTGAGAGCTCCGGAAACATCCACTGCTACTGTGGATGCTGCCCTGGGGCTGTGCTAGAGACAGGGCTAGACCACATTTTTCTCTCACCCAAGCCTGACAGACTTTTCTCATTGATTTTCAAAGTTGTTTTTGGTGTTTGTAGCTTGAGAAGTCTGGAAACCACCACAGCTACCTGTGACTCGGTCTCCTGAGGCCTGCTCCAGGTTTGCTCTGGTGCCATCTTGGCTTATACAGCCCACATTGAACTGCACTCCTCTCCCAGCCTGGCACAACAGACCTTTTCCATCAACTATCTAGGTTGTCTTGGGCTGGAAATTTGTTTCACTTTGTCTTTTTGTGGGTTCTATTGCTCTAGAATTTGTTTAGATTCATTTTTTACAATTATTTGGAGGGTTTGGGGGAGAGCTCAAGCAAGTTACTGCTTTTATTCTGTCATCTTAGCTCTTGACTAAAAACTTGAATCCTGACTCTGTTGCTTACTAGCTCTGTGATTTGGGTCAGGCCAGTTCCCCTCAATGTGCCTTAGTTTTCCCATCTTTAAAATGGGGGTAATAATACTATGCTAATAATAGCTAATACTGATATAGCACTTATTATGTGCTAAGTGCTTTACAAATGTTTTCTCATTTATTCCTCACAACAACCTTGGGAGGTAGATGCTATTATTTCCTACATTTTATAGGTGAGGAAACTGAGGCAAACAGAGGTTAAGTGATTTACCTAGATAACACAGACAATTAAGTGTTTGAAGCTGGATTTAAACTTAGGTCTTCCTGACTTCAGACCCAATATTCTATGCACTATGGCACCCCCTAACTGCCTCTATGAGATTGTTGTGAGGAAAACTGTAAAAATATGGCTTCTTCTTATTCCCCATTCCTGAATGATGATCAGAAGCTATCTTTTTGTTCACTCTTCCAACAGTGACTCTCCTTTAGCTGTTACCAATACACAGTGCCATATTGTCAATCCAATCTAATAAGTAGCTGTGGCCTTTTCCCCTCTTTCCCTCTTCTCCCTTCCATTGGAAAAGAGTAAGGGATCCTAAGAGATGGAGGTGAGGAGTGTGAGCATTCTAGGCATGAAAATGGTATCCAGTAGACAAGGTTTTCTGTCGGTTCTCTGGCAAGCCCAAGGGGAAGTCAAAATGAAAAGACTGAATCTCTCAGATTTTAGCAATTCAATCCCTAGACAAGCACCCTACAACAAAGGAAATCTATTTGGGAAGAATTTTTTTTTTCATTTTTAATTGATATGTCATAACTTTAACACATTAATATTTTAGAAGCTGGTTTAACTAGGTTCACGGAGTCAGCATTTTCCATGTGGACAGGATGTTAGAAGTCATCTAGTCCAGGTTTCTGCCTCCTTTTATATGTAATGGGGGTGCTTGATGCCAAGATGCAGTGGTTTCTACAGTTCCCAGGTCAGCAGACAGGAGGTAATGATGTGCCATTGATTATCTCCATTGCATATACAGGAGACAAATAAGACCCAGATATGTTACACAGCTTGCTCAAGCTCACATAGCTAGTAAACAGCAAAGTCAAGATTCCAACCCAGATCTCCTGATTCCCAAGCTGCACAATCCTTTGTGCTATACAACATTACACATACAGTTTCAGGGACTTGGGATAGACTTGAAAAACATTCCTGCATCAATCAACTTGTATTTATTATCTACGAGGTGCCAGGCAAAGTAAAAGAAAAACAATCCTTTCTCCCAAGGAGTATATATTTTATAAGAGGCAATAATGCATAAATGAGTAATTTGAAAAATATGCATTATGCAAATTATATATATACACATGTGTCCACGCATATATAAATATACATAATTGCAAAATATTTTCTGGGTAGTGGTACTAATAGATGAGAGAGAAGAGTCAAGGAAGTTTTCATAAAGAGAGTGGCAAATGAGCTAAGTTTTCAAGGTCACTACACAGTCTCAGAGATATCAATATGCTGTTTAAAAACTGAAAATTTCCTTCCATGAGGCTTTTTCCAAACCACAACTCTTCTTGGTCATTTTATTAAAAATTATTTTATTTTTAATTTGTGGAATAAAGCAAGCATTTCCATAACATAACATGATGAAAAGGGTGATTACACATGATACTACAAATCTATTATGTACAACTTGCTATTCTTTTTAAATATACAATAGAGTTATTATGTAAATTTCTTTTCTCTCTTTTTTTACTTCCCTCCTCCCCACCCTAGAGATGGCTACTACTAGGCAAAAATAAGCATACGTGTAAAATTATTCTATACATACTTCTATTTATCAGTTCATTCTCTGGATGGAGATGGTGTCTATCTTCATGTGTCCTTTATAGTTAATTTGGATATTTATGATAGTCAAAATGACTTATTTGCTCAGTCATTCTTAAAATGATATTGTTGTTACTGTATATAATGTTCTTTGGTTCTGCTTATTTCACTGTTCATTATTTTATGCAAGTCTTTTCATGTTTTTTTTCCCCTAAGATCATTGAGTTCATCATTTCTTATAGCACAATTCCATCAAAATCATATACCACAACTTGTCCATACCATAAGAAGTTGTAGTCATTTTGGAGGATTTAGGATTATTCTGCTATAACACAGGAGAATGGACAGGAGGACTCTGCTCAGGGGGTCTTTCAGTGCCTCAAAACTGTGTGCCATAGGACTCCTCACTGCAGTTCAGGTCTTGTCCTATAATGTATCATTAGCTTTACCATCCAGTGGGTAAGTTATCAGGGCAATGGAGACAAACATCCTAGGTCTGATGCTATGTGTGATATAATGGTACTCCATTGCCACCAATAGCATCCAGGCCCACATGTCTATGAAGAGTCAATTTCTATGGCAACTCTATATAGTTTACTGTCCCTGTTCCAGACAAGCTCCTTCCTTTTGTTACAGTATGTGTTTGTCTAATACAATTTCTCCTTGTACCTGTAAAGTTAATCCACTTGCTGTCCCCTTATATTTTGTGTCAAGCCCACAGAATATACTAATCTTTAATTTATAACCAACCAGTGGTGCATGAATTTCATTAAATTATGCAGGCTTAAAAGGCAGGCTTGTTTTTAATCCCAAACTGTATTGGGTGAGACCCACTTAATTTCACATTTGTTCATTGAGTTGAACAAACCTGGCTGCCCTGCTTTCTGCTAGGAGTATTAAACACACAATGCCTCAAAAGCCGGTGATAGCCTCCTGAATTCGAACAGAGAAAACCTCTTCTCTGTCAAAAAGAAGTATTCTATCCCTTTACTGAAGTAATTGTCTCTCTGAAAACTTAATTACAGAACTGCTCAAAACTTCTCTTATATTATTCAGCAATTACATACCATTTACAGCTTGTAGTCATTCTGTCCACATGATCTGATAACGGCGGCCTAATGCAAATGAGCATTATTGCTAATAAACTGTAGGCATTCGATCAAGACAAATTCACTTCCCCAATGCAAGGTGTATTTATTGAACAGACTGCTCTTTTTCAGAATAGGGCTCCGAGGCTAATCTACCTATTTCTGTGTTTTAATCAGCTCAGTAGGATATCTGACTTTTTTCTTGCCTCAGAAAGAAGGGACCTACAGCTGGCAAATTTTCCCACTTGGTGGGTGTTACTTCCAACCAATTACCTTGTGAACAGATCAAGTGTTCTGCCTGTGACAGATGTGCTGTGAAGTGAACCTATTTTTAAAATTTTTTTTTCTTTCCTGGCTTTCCATTAATTCCCATAGGTTGCCAATTTAAATGGATAGTATGGGAGGGTTGCCTGGAGGGGGCCAGGGTTGCTTTAGAAATTAATAGCAGCTTCCTTAGACATTCTGTTCTTTTTTGAACTGTATTTGTAGAAGAGGTAGAGAAAATGGCTTCAGTTCACACCTCAGGCCAGGGGGAGATTTCATACCTTTATGCAAAGCATAGGTAGTTTACATGCTTATGGATGCTCTTACAGTATCATAATGTCCGCTGAGGGACAATTATATTTTGACGAGAAGTGAGTGAATATCTATTTTTCCTTCAAAGCAGAGCCCAAGAGTCATCTTCTATGTGAAGCTTTTGCTGATCTAGACACCCCACCCCCTTACTCTGCTATTTTTAGTCTTTCCTCTTTTGAAATTGCTTTGTATTTGCCTAGCCATATCCATGGCCTATGCCCCAGTTGAATGTTAACATGAAGAACATTATCACTTCATTACTGTCTTTTGTCATTGGCTCCTCACATGTTGCCTTGTATGTAGCACGATTAGTAAATTACTATTGAATCGTATAATTTTATCCCCAAAAATGGAATGTCAGGCCACATGGGCCCCTAGAAAACATTTAGTCAAGCAGTTTCATTTTATACTGTAGGAAACTGAGGCACAAAAGAAGAGAATTTATTTGCCCAAAGCCAGAGAGATAATAAGTAGCATAGCTGCTATTCAAAATAAATCCCTTGCTTTACTGATGGGAAGATGGAGGTCCAAGGATGGAAGACACTTGGCTGGGACATTCATTCATATATTCTTTTAGCAGACATTTAAGTTTGTTAAGCATAATTAATACTTAATGGTTAACATTTGTGAAAGCATAGTTTTATACTAGGTTTTAGAAGAGATTCAATGAAGTTGAAACTAGTATCATAAATCATAGATTTAGAACTAGAAAGGTCTTTACAAGTAAGTTAGTCTAACTCTTTAATTTTGAAGAGGAGAAAACTGAGGTCCTCAAAATTTAAGTCTTCAATCCTCTCCAGGCTGTACTTTTAAATCATTGCCACAAAACTTTCTCTATCGTGCTCAAGTGCCAGCTATCTTCCTCTTCCTCTTCCTCCCCTCTCTCTCTCTCTCTCTCTCTCTTTCTCTCTCTCTCTCTCTCTCCTCTCTCTCTCTCTCTCTCTTCTCTTTCTCTCTCTCTCTCCTATGTGTTCTCTTCCCTTATCAGAATGTAAGCTCATTGAGGACAGGGACTATATTTCTTTCTCTTTGTATGTATTTGCAGTCTCAGCGTTTACCACAGTGGTTGGCATGTAGCAAATTCTTAATAAATGTTTGTTGATTGACTGACCAATTGAAGAATTTGGGATCTTAGGATTGTAGGATCATAGGCAAATAGGTGGTGGAACTTAGATCATTGAGTCCAATCCTCTCATCTTACAGATAAGGATCCCCAAGGTTTAAAGAATGACTTGTCTGGAGCCACACATGTAGTAATGGCAGAACAAGGATTTAATCTCCACTCTTCAGCTTCAAGTCAATCACCATTTCCAATAAATTCTCTCATCTTGTACTTGATTATGCAATCCCCGATTTAAAGTCCTTTCTAGTGTCACACAGTTTCTTATATAAGCACCATTCATGACCAGTACTTCCTTTTTTTTTTTCCTTGGGGATGGTGAAAACATGTCTCTGAACAATTTAAGTCCCTCTGGCACCTACAGGCTCTGGAAACAACAACAACAGCAACAGCAACCAACAACACCGTAGGCTTATGTGAAATATTGGAAGCAAAAATTGGTTATGATTTGATGCCAAGTCCAGATGAAGTGCCTTGCTCCTAGATATAGATCCCATGAGAATGGATCAGCAGCAACACCTAGTACCCTTGCTACTAGATATATGATCAGATATACTCACCAAATCTAGTTGTCTGATTGAATCAATATTCAAAACATGGCAGTAGATGCCATCCATACCCTTCCTCCCTCCAACTCCAAACATGGGCCAATTCCTTAATTTGTATTTCTGCTGCATTGTTTTATGGCATAATGCGTAGAATGTTAAGCATCAAGTCAGCAGGACCTTGGTTCAAGATCTACCTTTGACGTAAGCTGTGTAACCATGGGCAAATTATGTCTGCCATCTGTACCTCATCTGTAAAATGTAGATAATAATGCCTGTGGCACCTAGCTCACAGAGCTGTTATGAGGATTAAATAAGCTATCATACATATAGTATTTTGCAAACTTTTATTGTGTCATATGTTTTATCATTATCTTATTCTTATATTACTACTACTATTACTGCTAATAATAATAATAATAATAACAATAATGATGATAATAATAATAATAATGTGATTTAGTGAAAGTCTGTCTATAAACTTTAATGTCCTCATCTTGACTTAAGGGTTCATTCATTTATTCATTCAACAAGTATTTATTGTCTTCTATGTTCTGGGCACTGCAGATAAACAAAAAACGGAAACAGATAGCTATACAAAAGTGTTATGGATGGAAGCACAAAACAGTCCCTGCCCTTGAAAAGCTTGAATTTCCCAGCATCATACAAAGGGATGAAGGAAAATGAATTAGAAGCAAAAGAGAAAACAGCATTAATTCTCAAATACTATGAGCACAGGTACAGTAAAGAATTTTTTTATTTTCTATTTAAGCACCAGCCAAACAATTCAGAGAGGCTTATCAATAGTGTGTCCGTGTGTTGGTGATTTTTTTAAAAAAAATTCCTCAGTAACTCTTTAATTCAATTTAATTTGACTCAACATGAATTTTGAGGCCGCTAGATGGGGACTTCAGGGAACACTAGACTTGGAGTCAAGAAGACCTGAGTTCAAATCCTACTTCAATAAACATATTAACTACCTTCTATGTGCTATAGACACTGTGCCAAGTGCTGAGGATATAATGAAATTGTGTGTGTGTGTGTGTGTGTGTGTGTGTGTGTGTGTGTGTGCATGTGTATTGTCTATTCTCTCAAGGAGCTCACAGGCTAATGGGAGAGATAAGGTCCATCCAGCTCCAAAGCTATGCTAAACCTACTGGCTTTCTCCAAGTGTATTTCTCTTCTTCCTACCCCCAGGGGTCAGGCCTAGGTTCCCTTGGAGTCCATCCATGACTTTTTCTGAGGTGTTGCAATAATGGTTCTTCATTAGGGAGACCGGACTTCTCATTAGATCCACCATGCCCAGTGTAGTCTATGGACCAAATAATTCAAAGAACTCCATCCTATGTTGTCAATTCTGATGGTTTATATAACAGGGAAAGTCGGATTAAGCAAAGGGATAGAAGTGGTTAATAAAAACAGAGAAAATAACAAGAGTTCTTGTCTACTGTATGCAGTATTTTGCTCATCTCAGCATATTTCCTGACATCAGAGATGTTTTGCTTTGTCTGCCTGATAGGTGCCGACAAGCCTTCCTCCCTCGCGAGCTGCTTACATTGACGTGTCTGGAGCTTTCCACGGGATCTTACACGCAGGGTTGTCTAGCTCCCTTTCTTCCAGACTGAAGGGTTCTTTCTATTTGGATACTTTGCTCTGTCAGCCCAGCAGTTATTCTTACCCCTCTACCATTGCTGAGCTTCCTAATCCAAAGTTGATTCATTTCATAAGTGGAAGTCTTACCTGAGGCAAACCACTCTGAAACTATCCCCAAATGAATCTCAGAAAAGGTTCAGAAAGCTCAGAAAAGAAAAGAAATCTCAGAATCTCAGAAGAGCTGGGCACAGCTGCTTACTGGAAAAAATGTTGGATCTGTCAAAGCATAGAACAGAAAGTGACCTGGGCAAAACTGCAGCCTTATCAATCAATACAGTTAATGATTTTACCAAACAGGAGATGAAGGAGTCAATACATTAATTACATGACTTGATATGCAGAGAAATAAGTAGCCCCTAGATTAATTCTTCCTCCTTTCCCTCTTTCATTCCTTCTTCCTTCCTCTATTCCCTACTTCCCTTTTTTCTTCCTTTCTCTTTTCTACTTTTTCTTTTTTCCTCCTTTCTACCTTTTTTCTTCTTTGTCCTGCTTTTTCTCTTCCACTGTTTCTCATTCTTTTCTTTTTCTTCATTTCCTCCTTTTTTCCTCCATTTTTCCCTCCTTCCTTTCCTGTTGACTTCATTGGTATATAGAGCTCTGGATGGGAAAAGTGCCTTTACCAATGCATCCCGGTACCTTGTCTGTGACTTACATTCTTAGAAATCACCAAGTATAATGAGAGATTAATTGACTTACCCAGGCACCACCACTATGTGTCAGAAGTGGCACTTGAACTCATCTTCCTTATAAGTAGGCCAGCTCTCTGTCATAATTCTCTGCCTTTTAGGGGCTTTCTTAATAATTAAATAGATTCTTTTATTGATTTTTTACATAGTTGTCACTTTCCAATCACTCCTTTTTTTCTTTTTCCTTCCCTTCCATCCTTCTTTCCTTCCTTCTTCCCTTACATTCTTCCTTCCTTTCCCCTTTCTTCCATTTTTCCACCTTTCCTTATTTCCTTCCTTCCATATTTCCCTATTTCCTTTCTTCCCTCCTTCCTTCTTTCTTTCCTTCCTTCCTCCTTTTTCCTCTAGTATTTCTTCCTTCTTCTCTCTTTCCCTTCTTCCTCCTTCATTCCTCCCTTCTTCTTTTTTCCTTCCTCCATCCTTAATTTCTTTCTTTCATCTTTCCTTATTACCTACTTTTCACTCCTTCCTCCTTCTTCCCTTCCTTTGTTCTTCCTTCTTCCTTCCCTTGCTCCCTCTCTTTCTCCTTTCTTCCTTCTTTCCTTTCTTCCCTCTCCTTTTCTTTAAATTTATTGTCACGGAGAGCTTCTGATGAGGAAATTTCCTTTATCAATGCATACCAAGCAGTAATTATTCTAAAACTTACCTTCTTAGAAAGTTGTCTGGGGCACTTGGAAGTTAAATGACTGCCCCAGAGTCACACAACAAGTATGTAACAGAGGTGGAATCTTCCCCTTTGCCTTTGACCTGTTTTGGATATATATCCAGGAGTTGTGGAGCCAAGTCAAAGGCTATACAAAGCTTAATGACTTTTCTAGGATAATTCCAAATATTTTTTTCCCTAAAACAATGGACCAACTCACACCTAGACCAACAGTGCCAGTCTTCCCATATCCCATCCAACATTTGCCATTTTTTAAACTTTTCATCTTTTTTAATCTTCATAACTGTTGTAATTTACATGCCTATTATGAATAATTTGGGTCCTATTGAGGTTGTTTCAAATAGTTGTTGGTAGTTTGTGTTTCTTCTTTTGAAAATGCATGGCCACAAATTTTACCATTTATCTATTGGGAAGGTGCTCTTGTTTTTACATATTTGTGCTGATCCACTTCATATATTGACTATAAGAACTATTTCAGAATTTCCAGTGTGAGTTCTTTCCCCATTCAAGAGCTTCTCTTCACATCCTGGGAGTACTGATTTTGTTTCTGTTGAAGCTTTAGAAATTTCTGAAATTGAAACATTTGATTTTATCTGGTATGACTGCTTCTAGTCCTTGTTGATGATTTCTTCTCTTAGTCCCGAGTGTAAAATTCTTCCATTCTAATTTTCAGGATCCAACCTCACTCATATTTATCATGTAACCATTTGTAACTTATTGTAAATATGATATTAGTCTAAATCTGATTTCTGCCAAACTGTTTTCGATCAATCAACAATCATTTATTAAATGGTTACTAGGTATCTGGCACCATGTTTAGGTGCTGGAGTACCAGTGGTTCTTGCTGAAAAGGGAGCCCTTGCCCCAGAAATTTCTGTTTTTGATTTTATTCTAGATTTTGTTTACCTAATATTTTCCATAGATCAACTTTATTTTTTTTGGCAGTGGCTAATCATTGCAAAGTTTTATTAATTATTGTTCAATAATATAATTTGAGATCTAGATAATGTTAGGTACTCATCATTCCTTTCACTTCCCTTCAGGTTGTTGGCCTATTGTTCCTCCAGATGAATGCTAATATCACATTACATAGTTCTCAAAAGTCACCCTGTATGAGCTGGATTAGAACAATTTTAAATCTGTAAAATAATTAGGTGGCATTGCCATGTTTATCCTGTTGGTGCAGGCCAATCACAGACAATGATTTTTCAATTATTTGTCTTCTGGTATTTTTGTACAAAACGTCTTTATTTGTATTCATATAACTCCTGAATATGTCTTGGTAGGTTAACTCCCAGATATTTTATGAGTTCTGAAGTTATTTTGAACGAATTTTTTTTCTATCTCCTCCTGCTGGGTTTTGTTATTAACATACAGAAAAGCTAATAATTTTGTGAATTTATTTTATATATTGCTTCTTCACTGAAGTTATTAATTGCCTCAATTAATGTTTTGTTGAAACTGGGATTTTTCAAGCAAACCATTTTGCTTCCTCTTTGCCCCTGCATTTTTGTTTCATGCTCAGTGGATTCTCTACAAGAGCTCGAGAAGGAGAATACACTCATTTTCTGCTGCCAAAACTCTGGTCATCAGACAGATGTGTATGAAACTGTTTACTCTTGTCATGATAATTATTACTATTATTTAATGTTTATTGTGCACTGATAACTGGCAGATTGCTTTAAGGTTTATTAAGACCTTTACATACATTATATCTCATTCAATCCTCAAAACATCTTTGTGAGGTACTTATCACAGGCATTATCCCATTTTATGAAAACGGAAACAGGCTCAAAAAACAAAAAACAACAACAACTAAGTGGTTGGCCCATGATACCACAGAGCCAGTAAGCTTCAGAGCCTTTACAACCCAAGGCTCTCCAGACTCCAAATCTACCAGGCCACACTGCCAATGGCTAGGCTAGGGAAAAGTAAGATTACTAGCAATTTCAGCTACACCATTTAATCCCATACAAAAATGGGTGATTTGGGTACAGATAGTAAGTTACTACCCAGACGACTTTCCAAGTCGCAGCATTTCTCAACCTCAATTCCTTCATCTATGAAACGAAGGGATTGGATTGTGAATCTCTAAAATTTTTTTAACTTCAAATTCATGATCTCTGATTTCAAACAAAATAACATCTCAAAAAAGCCACAAGACTGCTTCTATGAATTCAATATGGGTCATGACTCTTAGACTGCCCCAGTCCATATGAAAGAAGACTAAGGTTTGATACATTTACCAACCTGTGGCCAACTCATTTTACTGCGATATTATTTCAATTTCTTTGTTTTGGGTTTTTTTATTTTGTTTTGTAAATTATATAATTACAGAAAAGTTAGAGCCAAAAGGAATCTTAAAAGCTAAACCCTTTCCTTTTACAGATGGAAAAAAGAAAAGATAAGAAAAAAAATGAAGTTCTGAGTTTGGAGGGTGCTGGTGGTGACTAGCAGAAGTTATGGATTTGGAGTCAGAGACCCAGGCTTCAAATACCCATACTTCTATATTCTGCCTGTATAAGCTAAGACAATTATTAAACTCTGGGCCTCAGTTTTGTTATTTATAAAATTATTAGTTTGGACTGGAATTGAGTTGGGAACTTGGGGCCTCAATGCCACATATGGCACTCTAGGTCTTCAAGTGTGGCCCTTTGACTGAATCCAAACTTCACAGAACAAATCCCCTTAATAAAAGGATTTGTTCGGTAAAACTTAGATTTGATCAAAAGGTTACAACCAAGGACCTAGAAGACTATATGTGTCCTCAAGGCCACAGGTTCTCCACCCCTTCACTAGATTATGAGTTCTTAACCTAGAGATCTGTGAACATGGATGAGAAAAATTATAATTTATTTTCACTAACCTTCAACTAAAGTTTCTTACTTTCCCCAATGATGATTATATGTTTTTATAATACAATAAACATTTTACAGTATATACAATTATATGATGCAATTATACAATAAAAATTTTTCAACTCAGGGTTCCATAGGCTTTAACAGACTGCTGAAACTGTCAATGACATAAACAAAGCCAAGAGTCCCTGGATTAGACGATCTCTAAAATCCCTTCCTGTTTGACCCTGGTCAAGTCACTTAATTTGTTTGCCTCAGTTTCCTCAACTCTAAAATGGAGATAATAATAGCAACTAGCTCACAGGATTGTTGTGAGGATCAAATGAGAAATATATATTAAAGTGTTTAGTACAGTTTCTGGCACATAGTAGATGATATGTTATCATTGTTCAGTCATTTGAGTTGTATCCGAATCTCTGTGACCCCATTTGGGGTTTTCTTGGCAAAGATACTGGAGTGGTTTGCCATTGCCTTCTCTAGCTCATTTGACAGATGAGGAAACTGAGGCAAACAGGGTTAAGTGACTTTTCCAGGATCACATAGCTAATAAGTGTCTGAGGCCAGATTCAACTCAGGAAGATGAATTTTCCTGAATCCAGGCCCTGCTATCTATCAACTTCACCATCTAGCTGCCTGTTAGCAGATGTAATAGAAATACTTATTCCCTTACTTTCTCTGTCTTCTTCTCACTTCTCTTCCAGAAATACATTTATTAATACATGTGCCTGTAAGGTGAATGGTTTCCTAGTATTAATTTTATGTTGTAGGATTTCAAATTGTCCTACCAAATCATTTTTTCATAATCAATAAAAAAGAACAATAGGATATTAAATTATTTCAATTAATTATGAGATAATAAAGATTTGGTCCATTGTTAAACATTGCTTTTAAAAGTCTAATTGTTCCTGACTAATACCGTCATTGAACATGCTCTCAATTTGTGTAGAGATGAGTCTTATAAAGATTTTCTATAGATGGAAGGGGAGGCAGATGGATAGGAGGTTTTTTGGTGATCTTGCAGTCACTTTTTCTTTGTTATTAATAAGGTCCAAGATGTTTTTCCCCTATACCTTTGATGTCTCCCCTTGATTCCTTCGCAATTGTATTGCCTTTAGCACCATTTCCCTCTACACTCACTTGGTCCAATCCAGCTATTTTTTTTCTCATCTTTGTTCTCTGTAATGCTGTCTTACAAGTTCTTTGTTCTCTTTGGTTTAGAACAAATGCTGCCTTACAGGCTCTTCTACAACAAGCTGCCTGCCATCCATACATCAAGATAATTCAGGATTCTTCGGAAGATGTAACAGAAATAAATAACTCTGTGCAATGAGCCTCTAATAATAAACATTAGAAGAGGCATGGAACAGAGAGATTTTTGCTCAACAAAGATGTTCTCCACTGTGAGAGAAGAGACCCAGTCCAGGTCAAGGAGGGCCTGATCTCTTGTGGGTGGTTAGATTGTCCAGATATTGTTGTTGTTGTTGTCATGTGTGTTCAACTTACAGATGACATTGTGCTGACTGCATCAAGCCTTACGATGTTGCAAAGCATCTTAGAAGAAAGAGATCTATAATCACTCATAGAAGTTTGCCTTGTCTCTCCCCATAGAGAACCTCAAATGATGAAGGATATGGGTTATCCAAATATCAGCATGTTTCTAAATGAATATCCTATAGATCTCATTCAAGATGCATATGTAAATTGAAGAATGATAACACAGACAGACAATGACCTGGACCCAAAGTCAAACAGAGGGAAGAGAATAGGTTGGAATTGCCTTTAGGAATTTACAAAGTTCATTTACTGGTCCCAAGCCTCTCATGAAAGTGAAGGGGCCTCTTTTCAATACTCAGATTTTACCAGTCTAGCTGTATTGGAACAAGACCTAGAACTGCACTATCTCTGAAAAACTCAACATAAGTAACACACAGAGGTTACTGGAAAGGCACCCAGTGGGTGGGAATAGGCTGCAATATGTAATAAATAAGGAACTCTGGAGAAAGGAGTAAAAAAAAAAAAGGTCATCAAGGAATCCTATGATGGGAAGAGAAATGGACTAATCTTGTGGCAAGAATGAGGAATGATAGGTGAATAATCAGAGGGCTCTCTCCTGGTCCTATTATAATACTAAAAGAAAGCAAGCAAGGAAGGTCTATACATCAGAATGCTGGATGAACCCCTGATGATGAATATTTGAGAGAACAGAGGCAAGAGTTGCATGGGATAGCCAGGCATGAATGAGTTGAGATCTGCATTACTAGAAGCAGCTCCAAAATCATTGAGATCACAGATCCATTTGAGTATTGAGGATTTCAAATAGGGATTATATATGTATCCATACTATAGTATGAGTTTGCTTTCCTTGGTCTTTTTGAAAAATATCCAACCAACAAATAAATAGCAATCTATTTTCTGTCCCTCATATCTCTTCCACTGCAAAATTAAAAAAAATTAAATTAAATTAAAAAAAAAAAAGAAAACCTCTCATTACAAATATACATACCCAAGCAAAACAGATTCCCATCTTAACTATGTCCAAAAGGATATGGCTCATCTGTGCTCTGGGTCAAGGCCTCCTTGGCCATGGATCAGAGCAAAAGTAACTGAGCCTCCAACTCCTTTTCTTGGCCTTATTAGATCCCTTAGGAACTCTTCCAAGTTAGCTGGTTGTCAGCTGTTATTGCTGTTCAGTCGTTTCAGTCATTTCCAACTGTTCTTGACCCCATTTGGATTTTTCTTGGGAAAGATCCTGGACTGGTTTGCCATTTCCTTCTCCAGTTCATTTTACAGATGAGAAAATTGAGGCAAACAGTATTAACTGCCTTGGCCAGAGTCACGCAGCCAGTAAATGTCTGAGGCCAGATTTGAACTCATAAAGATATCTTCCTGATCCAAGCCAAGTGCTCTATCAACTGTATCACCTCATCAGTAGGGTCAAATAAATGCACTCCCTCCCTACTCTCTGAGCTGAGGAAGTGCACTCTCAGTAAATATTTCTCCTGTAAGACATTATATGAAAGGAAGTACATGTTTGCCTCTGTATTTTTTTTTGGGGGGGGGAAGGTGTTATTTTTGTTTTTCAGGAACTGTACCAAGATTTCAGCTGCTTGAGCAGGGAAAGTCCATCTTCATGGATGCCAGAGGATATAAGGAACTGAATAGTCAGCAACCTCAGACCAACTGCACAAGCACATGAAGCCCAGCTAAACGTGTGCTTCTCCTGCAACTCACCCCTTCAATTGCTTGGTAGTAGAAGGGAAGGCATAGAGATCCTCTCCTTCCCCCATAACAGAGTTCTCTCTCTTGTGTTTTATAATTTAAAAAAATCACACACTGTTCCATGAACAATGGCATAAACTTATATGTGTGCTCTGGGTGATTCTGTAAGAAGAGAATGGCATAATGAGATTGAAGACGTAATATGGCTCAGAAGGCTCTTTAACTAAAAATGGTTACTAATGTGGGCAGTTATTTCTGGGCCTTCAATGTAAGTGTGTGTGAGTCATTATGATCGCCATGATGGAGAAAGATGAGAATCAATATCCTTGTTGACCCAATGTATCTTCAAAAGATGAAAGGGAGAACCATATGCAAAAATCTCCCATACGGAGTAGCTTTCATAAGGCTGACAATTACTCTGTGTTTATCACAACTGGAGCATAAGAGGAATCATGAGACTCATTTTACCTGAATCTATTACTGTCCCTCCTCTTCCCTCCCCCATAGGAAGAAGCTCCATATACAGATACAAGTCTTTCAAAATTCAGGACTGAAAAACAAAGCAAAACAAAACAACTTTCTGTTGCTCCCTGTGAAAGAACAGATTATCTCTTCATGCTGAGTGGTATTTTCCAACTAGAATATAATTTTAAAATGAGAATTTTTTTGGTCCCCTAGGAAATATGCTCTAGGCTTTACTTCAAACTGTGCAAAGTGTTCACTTACTGGAAATTGTGTTTTTGGTCAATACAAAAAGATGGACCAAAAGAATGGGCCTCTGAAAACAAATTCAGAAGGTCTCTGGAAAGTTACTGTACACATTTTTAATGAATCACATTCCTAGATGCTGAAATGATAAATAAAATTGAAATAACACCATCTATCTCATAGGCTTATTGTAGAGATCAATGACATAATATATGTAAAGAGCTTTGTAAATTTTAAATTCCTATATAAGTGGGAGACATTAATAATATCAAAGAAATGCAATATTAGATGAACAATATAATTCATATTACATAACAATAGTGCTTATCGAGCATAGGGATTGTTTCCATTTTGTCTTTGTGTCTTCAGTGCCCAATACAATGCCTGGCAAAAAGTAGAGGCTTAATCATTGTTACATACATGCATACATACATGCATGCATGCATGCATACATATGTGTACAGTACATATAGAAGTATATGTACATAAAAGATATATTCATATTATATATACATACACATATACCTATACATGCACATAAACCTTTACTTACATATATCATATACTCACAGATTCATATATACACAAATATGTGTGCATATATTTATGTGTCTAGATCTATCTCTATCTCTGTTTATCTCTTCCTATCTCTATCTCACTAGGATCACCTCTCTATCTACCGATTCCTATATAACTATCTCTAGCTCTCTATCTATATATCCCACCCAGATTAAAAGTGCAGGATCTACCTGCTTGATCATACTTTTTGATTTGAAACACTGACCTGGTCCATTTCAGACTTTAGTCAGTTCACTAGTCCTTAGAAAACACGGTGGCCCCCTGCTTCTGGGGCTTCACTCTACTAATACTGAGTGTAGTGTACACACCTGATTGACATAGCCCACTGCAGTTCAGAACTCCTGAGCTCAAGAAATCCTTTAGCCTCAACCTTCTCCACAGCAAGAAATGCAAGACCATCCATCATGTTCAGCATAATAATTGGCTCTTGAATAAATGAATTAGTCCTGTTAGACACTGCTATAATACCCATGCCCATATACACAAATATTATTGATTTTATAGGCTTTACCTATTTTATTGAGAGAATCTGTGGAGGTTAAGGCTTTACAGTCTTAGTATGAGGCAGCAAGGTTATATTGTACATAGAGTGCTGGATTTGGAGAAAAGAAGGACTGAGTTTGAATCTTTTCCTCAGGCACTTAGTTTCTGTGTGACCCTCAGCAAATCTCTTTCTTAGCCTCATGTCCTTCGGGGTTGCTTTGAGACAAGATAGCATAACATATGGAAAATGCCTTGCCAACCTTAAAGTGCTACAGAAAAGCTAGCTATTATATAAGCTAATGATGGGACACTGATTATAGTCAGTGCTCAGAACAAGGGAGTAAATACATCCTTTGGACTCTGCCTTAATTAAACTGCTGCTGGAGTATTGTGTTCAGTTCAGGGCACCGTACTGAGCAGCTAGAAAACATTCATAGCGTGGTTCTCTCGGGGTGGAGAGGGGGATCAGAGGTCATGACATTTTGAATGAACGATCTGGGAATATTTAGACTGGAGAAGAGAAGACTTCTCCACAACAGATTGACCAGGATGGGGAGGAAGATCACAGGCAATATCATATAAGGCCTGGATGAAGAAAGTGAGGATGTTTAGGCTGGAGAAGACTTGACAGAGGAAAGAACAAAGAGAAGACCTTAAGGTATCTTCAAGTATTTGCAGAAATATTACATAAGAAAATAAGCTATCATTATTCAAGTTGGCCCCACAAGTTAGAACTAAGGGTAGATGGAAGTTGTAGAGAGGAAGATTAAAGCTTTTTCTAAGGGGGAAAAGGCACCCCAAAAAAAACCAATTGGCATTTTATAAGAGTGATTCCACTTGCTTAGCAAGGCAGTGGGTTCCCTCTCACTGGAAATCTTCAAGTGAAAAGTAGATGACCATGAACCAAAGATATGATAGAAGGGATTCTTGGTCAGGTATGGGTTGTACTGAGTCTCCAGCTAAGATCCCTTCCAAATCTGAATTTCTATGCTTCTATAAGACAGATTATGTACTATTAAACACACGAGGATTATGATAAACTTACCTTGCCCTCTTTCTGCTCTGTGGTTGCTTTATTATGGATGATTTACTTCTAAAAGTCTTCTGAAGAAATACTAGAGTTCAATTATGAACGAAGTTCCCTCCCCTATGGGGAAGGAAGGGGAGAAAATGGAATAATTGTATGATTTGTGGTTAGAGCATGTAAAAATCAGATCTGAATGTATTCTCTTATCTATGAAGAGAATTTCTGAGATGACAAGAATAAATTGAGAAAATGTCAATATTTTACCATATAAAATGAAAGTCATTCAACTTTGGCTTTTTTTCTTATGTCAATGGTATTGGGAGACTATGGGCTATCCAAGAAACAAAAGAGAAGGATAAGTATTTCAGTAAACGTTCCACCCACCTCCCTACCCTGATGCTTCTAGAAACTGAAAAGATGTAGGTTTAGGACAAATAAAAGGAAGATGTACATTACACAGTAGGCAGTAAACATGTGGAACTCATTACCTTCAAAGGGCTGTACTACTCACAATTATAAATAGGCTCAAGGGAAATTTGGACAAGTTTATGGATGAGAGATTGTCATGAAACCACTTCAAGTCTATGTTTAGAACACCTTGTTTTTGAGAACGTTTTGTTCTGGAAGGGAAGCGAGCTCTTTCTGAGAAGAGTCCCAGGATTACTTGCAGAGACAGCTAAGAAAAACTGGAGGCCAACTCCAGTATCAACAGGAAAACTTTATAGGGTGGTATTTTATTTTGTATTTTGAGAGCTTATAAACACTAGCTACATTTTTGGGAGGGGGAGACTTCTCTCTTCCACTAGAATAGAGTTGAAGGTTATGCACACACACACATATATGCACATAAATACATATAAATGTATATGTGCATATTTGTATACCTACATACCCACATTTATTTATCCATCCATTCATTCATTCATTTACCCCTAGGGCAAGGCAACCAACATTTATTAAGCATTTACTAATTTAAATAGTCTTTTTGAGTCTTCAGTGTAAATGTATATGTCAATGTGATTGTCACATTGGAGACGCAACAAGAATTTGTATGTGCCATGCACTTTTCTAAGGAGCAACTAGGTAGCACAGTGGTTAGAGTACAGGGTCTAGAGTCAGAAAGATTCATCTTCCTGAGTTCAAATTTGGCCTCAGATACTTACTAGCTGCATGACTTTGGGCAAGTCACTTAACCCTGTTTGCCTCAGTTTCCTCAGCTGTCAAATGAGCTGGAAAAGGAAATGGCAAACCACTCCAGTATCTTTGCCTAGTTCAATATATTTTGTATATGTCTGAATATGTGCATGTTGTGTCCCCTGGCTAAGCTGTAAGCCCTTTGAGATTAGGTAGCAGGTCATTTTCTTTTTCCTTTGCATACCCATTGTTTAGCACAGTTCCTAGTACTTAGTAAACATTTAATAATTGCTAATTATAATAGGCAGCATGTATGTAGTGCTTTAAGGTTTGCAAAGAGCTTTACTAATATTTTCTCATATTATTCCTTACAACATCAATGGGAAAGAGGTGCTGTTTTTATCCTAATGTTACAGATGAGGCAGTGTTGTAGTGCACAGAAACTCATCTTCCTTAGTTCAAATCTGACCTCAGACACTTACTAACTGTGTGACCCTGGGCAAGTCTCTTGACTCAGTTTTCCTCAGTTTCCTCATCTGTCAAATGAGCTAGAGAAGGAAATGACAAACCACTCCAGTATCTTTGCCAAGAAAACCCCAAATGGGGCCACAAACAGTCAGACGTGATTGAAAATGACTGAACAATGAAGCCAGAAGTTAAGTGACTTGCCTCATATCACACAGGTGGTAAGTGTCTGAGGCTAAATTTGAACTTAACTCTTCTTAAAACCAAACACAACACTCTATCTACTGTGCCACTTAATAAATGCCTTCCGATTCATTGATGAGCTGGAAATCATCTGAAGAATATTCAGGATAATTAAGAATATCGAGCCCATGCCAAGTGAGAATCCTTTAGAAGAACTAAGAATGTTTAGATCAGGGGCTGGGAACCTGCGACTTTGAGGCCACATATGACCCTCTAGGTCCTCAAGTGCAGCCTTTTGACTGAATCCAAACTTCACAGAACAAATCCCCTTAATAGAGGATTTGTTCTGTAAAACTTGGGCTCAGTCAAAGGCCACACCCGAGGACCTAGCCGGTCACATGTGGCCTCGAGGCTATAGGTTCCCCACCCCTGGTTTATCCTATAGAAGCTTGAGGGAGCAGGAAAACTGTCTCCAGGTATTCAAAAGATTGTCCCATGGAAGAAGGATTAGACTTATTCTGCTTGGCCCCACAGGGTAGAGCAACTCATATGAGAAAGAAGCTGGAAAGAGGCACATCTAGATTTCTTGAAGAAATGAAATATCTTAACATTACATCATTTAAAACTGAATTGAGCTGATTTGGAAGGCAGACAGGGTTTTCCTCAATGGAAGTTTTAAAGTACAGGCCAGGTGACCACTTGATCAGGATGTTATATTGGTATGAAATAAATGGTCACTGGGTTTCTTTCTAATTATAAACTTCTATTATTTTCTCACTGAAGTAGATCAAAGGGAATTTAGAAATACATTTGTCAAGCATACCATTGCCTTTTAGAAATGCTTAATTATTAAATGAGAAAGAGAATGGCCACTGAGTGAAGTTAGACTTCAAAATTTGTCAACTGGACCAGATTCGTGCTTAACCTGTGAACAGCTGGACCTGAAGTAAAGCAGGCCAGAGGCAGGTGTGCTGGGAATCAAACAGAAGGTTGATTTCAGAGTGAAGAAAATGCTTACAAGCAGAAAGACCCTACCCCACCCCATCCCAAGGAGGGCTTAATATGCTGGGGCAAAGACAGATTACAGAACCAGAGCTAACAAGGTGGGAACAGGAGTGCAGTATCTGTTTCAGTTACACAAGCACAGGAATTCAGGAATTGTCAGCATGTTGGGAGATTTGGATGGATGGCTTTAGGCTATAACATGTTGGCTCTGAGATCCCTGGGAAATAGGGGGAGCTCCAACAAATCTAAATATGAAAATCATAAAATTCCTCAGTGAGCACCTGGTGTTGGTCAAAGCAATAGACTTTGCTAGAGGGTGAGATCATCCAAAATGCAAAGGATCGTTGTTATGCCAAGCTCAGGGCATAGCCTCTTGCTGGGCCTTAGCTCTGGAAAGCTAAGTGTCTCCTAATATCTTGACAGATTAAATGGGAGGGTCACACATGTAGTAGGAAGTGAGTCTACAATGTAAGAAAATGCAAAGAGATAATGAAACTGCTACTTTTGTCTTTTAGAAAAAGTTTCATAATAAATAATTAAAGCACTTCTCTCTCTATGATGCCAACTTTTCACATATGCAAAGCTTTGTTCTGTTCAGTGTCATCCAGGCAGGGAAATAGGCCCAAGGGATCACTAACCACCATTTTTTTTCTTTACACGATGAGGATACTGATAACAAAGAAACAATTGTGACAACTGACATTTATATAACACTTTAAGGTTTGCCAAATGCTTTACAAATATTATCTCATTTTATCCTTACCACAACCTTGGGAGAAAGATGCTATAATTATCCCCATTTTACAGATGAGGAAACTAAGGTAGAGGGCTGTTAAATGACTTGCTGAGGGACACACAGCTGGTAAGCATTTGAGGCTGGACACAAACACAGGTCTTGATTCCAAAACCAGAGTTCTATCTACTGGTAAGTGTCTGAGGCTGGATACAGACAAAGGTCTCAATTTCAAGACCAAGGTTCTATCTACTGTACCATACAGCTGTGATAAACTGCAGAGTTTCTAGAGGAGGATGACTTGGATAGTGAAAGGCCATCAGTTCATGATATATAAAAATCATTTGAAAGAACTGGAGATTTGTAGCCTAAAGAAGAGAAAATTTAGAGAAGGACAGGAAAATTGTCTTAAAGTATTTGAAGGATTTTGCCTGTTACAGGGATCATTGTTGTTCACTCATTTCCAACTCCTCATCACCCCATTTGGGGTTTTCTTGGCAAAACTATCTAAGTAGCTTGCATTTTCTTCTGCAGCTCATTTTACAGATGAGAAAACTGAGACAAACAAGGTTAAGTGACTTGCCCAGGGCCACACAGCTAGTAAGTAGCTGAGGCTGGATTTGAATTCAGGAAAACGAGAATTTCTGACTCCAGGCCCAGTGCCTTACCACTGTGAAACCTTGCTGTCCAAGGAAGAAGGATTAGACTTCTGCTTTGTCTCCTCTTCTCTTACACCTCCCCTCATGCTGTTACCAAGGGATTCCTTCTAAGGGGTTTTATAGCAATGTATCAGTGACTCCAATCACTAGAATAATTTCAGTTCTGAAATGATATTTTATAGATGACCCCTAGGGCATGACAAGGTTACCTAAGCCAATCAGGACACTCTTCGTGTGCAACATGACTCCAGTTTAGCTAATCAGAAATATTTAAATTAGTCAAGGTCGCATATCTAGTAAGTGTCTGAGGCCAGATTTGAACTCAAGTCTTCCAGACTGAAGGTCCAGTACTAATGACTAACTAACTGCGATACCTAGTTTAAAAAGAACCTTCATCACAACACTTCTGAGAGGTAGGTAGTATAAGCCTTATTATCATCATCAAAGGAAGCTGAGACTCGGAGAGATAAAGGAATTTTCCAGTGCATACACAGCTATGAAGTGCTGGGGACATTATCTCTTGTGAATTTGTCATTTCTATGCCAGGCATCTCTTCTGGTCTTGTGGTCGTTGTGTTTCTCTCTACTTCAATGTAATCATCCTTGTGGTTATGAGCTACTCCCACAAACAATGGACCTTAAAGCAGGTCATCTCTCATTTAAAAAAAAAAGTACCACTCTTCCAATACATCAATATTTATAGTAGTTATTAAAACCTATTAGTCACAATGTACCCCAATAGAATAATGTTATTTAAGGAAAAAAAAAACACTTCAATGAACTTTACACATAAGATAAGGAATGGAAAAGAATAAGCATTTTATTTAGTATCAAGTATATGCTAGTTATTGTACTAAGCATTTTACAGATTTAACCATTTGATCCACACTGTGGGATATGTTCTGTTATTATCCCCATTTTACAGTTGAGGAAACTGAGGCCCAGAGAGATTAAGTGACTTGCCCAGGTTACAAGTAAGTTCTTGAAGCCTAATTTGCACTCAAGAATTCCTGATTCTAGGCCCAACACTCTATCTACTGCGTCACCTAAAAGTTTAAAGTTTAGCCTGTAAAAGTTCAAGAGCCTTTTGGAAGAATGGTTATATCCATGTAACGACAATAACCAAAACAAGCTGTGCTAAGTTTGAGATAGTCTGTGCATCAGCATTCACTCAAAAGTATAGTGTATGGGCCTTCACATTTTCTTCTATCCACCAGCTGGGGAGACAAGACTTTAAAACCAAAATTAATTCAATAAAATGAAAGTTCATAAAGACATAAGAAAAGATGTCTCCCTCCTCCCATCATGCTGGTATGCTTGTCACACTCTATTTCAGGTTTCCACACCACCAATAAAGAAAAACACACACCTAGATTACATAGGAAAACAACACATCTGCATGTGCTGGGTGTATATTCAGGGAAATGTTTGATCATGGACCATAAGTGACAGGATACATGCCAGAAACTCATATACCTAGGCACATATATGGCTGTGTTAAGGAGCTTGTGTTAAGTCATAAACATATCAGTGCCTTCTGTATGAGATTAACTCTAATCTATCTTATACAAAGCTTGTTGGTACACATTTATTCATCATTCTCTCCCCACCCAACCCCCATTAGATTTTGAAGTTAGGGACTGGTTTTTGCCTATCTTTGTATGCCCAACTTTTTGCAGAGTGCTTGCCATATAGGTGCTTAATAAATGCTTGTTGACTTGATTATGGGTCAGAATATATATATGTGAATAGCATGACATACAGAGGACACTTGTACCCAGGGCATGCATGGTCATGGCATCTCACACTGGTGACTCAGCACAGCTGCCTCTGCAAGGCCATCAAGCTGCTTTCCTGTCCTATTCTGGACTGTTGTCTCTCCTCAGTACATCATTTCTGGGAGGCATCTCCACTGGTATCTGGTCATTAAGTTGCCATTTATGGAAACATCAGTTATCTAGCCTTTTCATTGTTGTTCAGTTGTTTCGTTCAACTCTTTGTGTTCCCATTTGGGGTTTTCTTGGCAAAAATACTGGAATGATTTCTCATTTCCTTCTCCAGTTATCTAGCCTATTCAGGACCAATTGCTATCTCTCTAGAATACAATACCTAGAAAATCTCTCCCTAACAGGGAGAAAGACACCATCCTTTAGATCCATAGTTGAGTTGAAATATCACACCCATTCAAACTGTAGCCAAAAATAAAAATAAGCAAAAGATTTTATTTATTATTTTCACCTGGTTCTGATAAAGGACTGTGGTACCAGACAACTATCTGACTGAAGGTCAGAAAATTTTGTATAACTTCAGTTTAATTCTTGATTGTGAACATGTGCCTTCAAAATTTATTTCTAAACACCACTAGGGAAAAAAAATCACAAAAGACCTGTGGAAGTTAGGGTGATGAAACCTACCTTAATCCAAAAATATTGCTTATTTTGTATTCAAATAAAGAGAAAGAACAAAAAAAGTGAAATAAACGGATCTGTTCCTTCTTTTATGCATATATGTCAGCAATAAAAACTAAGCATCTTTTGTTTACCCTGTCTAGAATAAAAGTAGTGTCTCTCTACACATCCATGAGGAAATGCAGATCTCTCCTGGGGAATGGTGGGAATCTTACCATCTGTGCATGCATATCAGAGAAATGGACTAAATTACCTAATTCTCAAGTGTCTGGTTGCCTTATGATGAGTTATTGGCCTCTCTATGCTTATTGTCTAAGGCAAGGAGAGGTGGCATAATGGGAAAGGCCATTCCATTGAATAGTTACTAGTTAGGTGACCTTTGCAAGTCAATTAACTCTCTGTGCCTCAGTTTCCCCACCTGTTGGACACTATGCTTTCAATGGTTTTTTTACAGCTCCATATGTGTGAATTGATAGGGTAACAGATGGAGAGTTGGAAAGACCTGAGAGGTCATATAGTTCAACTCCCTCATGTCATAGATGTGGAAACTGAGGTACAGAGAAGTGACTTGCCCAAGATCACAGTCATTAACCACCTAGTATGTGTCAGGTATAGGGATAAAAAACAAAAGCCACTCCCTGGCCTCGAGAAGCTTACAGTCTTTGAAAATGTAAAGAACAGAGTTCTTTTCCTTGTCGTCCCAGTTTGCATATCATATATGTCTTGGAGTGAGACAGAGAATCTGAATTCTCTTTAGAGGAAATTTTTAAATAGGTTAATAAAGAGTCCCAACTGAGACAATGCTATTGAAATATCGTTTTATTTTTCTTCTTGGGTGATCCTTCTAGTTTGTACAATTCCTTTTCCTCAGGTCTTCAATAAACGTACCTGTCAAGTTACTTTTAACTCCAAAGGCAAAAATAAAACCTGGAGTTTTCTTGAATTGGGCTTTCCAGATCCTTGGGATCATCAGCTAATGGAGACCATTTGTATTCTACAGTTCTCCCACTTTCTGTCACCAAAGGCTGATGGACCCTCACTGTCGTGTGTGTGTGTGTGTGTGTGTGTGAGTGTGTGTGTGTGTGTGTGTAACAAACAAAAAAAACAAACCCTTACTTCTCTATGTTGAAGAAGATCTATTCCACAGTAGGGAGCCCAGGAGCACATTCACATGCGTATGTATGTGTGCATGCGTCTCTCACAAAAACAAAAATGTATAAGGAAGAGGGAAGAAGGGAAGAAAAACAGAAGACAAGGCTGCTATTTATAAGTGCAACATTCTTTTCTCTTCCCATTCCATTTGTATAGCCCAGGGGAAAGCAAAATCATGCTGAAAAGGGATTATTATAGAAAGTATAGTATTTCTGAATCACAGTCTATTTTTGACTGGTACTAAGAGCAAAGTCCTGCTTCAGAACATGTAGAGTCATTAGCTGTTTGCTTATTATCTTTCTGTTTTCCTTTGTCTCTACTGGGACACAAGAGTGGTTAGAATATTTGCCATTCCCCATGCCAAAGTTCAAGAATTCATAACTGATACCCAAACAGTCTTGTTTAATGATTAAAAATTAAAAGATCTCCTATCTACTTTGTCCCCTGCTCTCTCTGATTCTATTCTCTCTTGTTTTACTTTGTTTTAATATAATTTCACTTATTTGGTCCAAATTAGACCGTAAGGAAGTGTTGAGATTATCTGCTTCAACCCCCTTATTTTATGAATGAAGAAAATGAGTCTCAGAGATAAGTGACCAGCCTAAGGTCATACGGGTAGAACTTCAAACCTAGGGCTGCTGATTCCATATCCAGTGTTCTGCTACCCTCTACTGCCCTCTAAGTACCAAAATGAGAGCACAGGACGTGATTTTGTAAAGTAGAAGTCTGAAGGATACCTACCATTAGAGGTCATGGTTTAGAGGATAAGCCAACAAAGGATAATGAGAAAGACAGTTCAGATAGGTAGGAGGAGAAGCAGGAGAGACTAGTGTCTCTAAACCCTGGATAGAGGGCATAGGGGAGAAGTCAAGTCATAGAAGTCCCAATGTAGTGCAACCAGGAGAGAATTAAGGAGGAGGGCCACAAAGTCAGGAAGCTTTAGAGGCAGAAATCACTGTGTCCTGACTCCAGGTCCTATTCAATATGCTTTCAACCCTTTGTTAAGAAACATGAAAAGAAGAGTATCCTGCTGGAAGTCCTACTGAAAAGTCCAAACCCTAAGAGGGATGGAGCATTGTGAAACCTGTCAATCCATGGAAATCCACCAGAGGTGAGAACCCTCAAGTTTCTCTGAGATGGCCTCAGGGTTGCTGTAATTACTACTTTTAACTTATTTATCCTTATGATTCAAGGTGACTTCACATGCCATGAAGGAGAGACTAAGGGGGAGGAGCTACACTGTATAAAAAGGAGAGTATCCTGATCAGAAATATTTCCCTGAGTGGAAATGAAAGTGTCTTGCTCTCAATTCCTACAGGAGAGAAGTTCCAGAAAGAAAAATAACTGCTAATATGGATGCAATCTGGAAAATGCAGATTGAAATCACCTGTGGAATCTGTTGGACCCTACTTCTCTCAGCCAGTCGCCATGGACTGTGGGCACAGCTTTTGCAGAGAATGTCTCTCCTGAAGCTGGAGAGTTGGAATCACACCTCTCTCTTGTCCTAAATGCAGGCAAGTTTCCCAAATCAGAGAATTCCCAGCACTCAATGTGAGCCTGGAAAATCTGACTGACATTGGTAAGCAGTTCAACTCCTTCTATTTGCAGAGTACTGATGAGCAGAGGCAATGTCCCACTCACAAGGAAATCATCAAGTTCTTCTGCGAGGAGGATTAGACATTACTCTGTGTGCCCTGCTCCTAAATGGCAGAGCATGGAGTTCACAAAATCTCTCCTATAGAACAGGCTGCTCATTATTACAAGAGGAAGCTCCAGGAGATTCTGAGTCACTTGGGGAAGGATTTTTAGGAAGATGAGAAACTTTTTTCTCAGGTGGAGGAGAAGAGACCTCTCATTGACTGGAATTTAATGATTATGGGAGAATATTGCAAACTTCACTACCTTGTGTTAGAGAAAGAATTTCAGTGTCTGGAAAGGTTGAAGGAAGAGCAAAGAACCAGGAAGGACAGACTATCCTGGCTTATCCAAACACTTCCAAAAATCATGCAAGAACTGGAGGAATCAGCCACAAATCCAACATTGATCTGCTGCATGGTTTCAGGGAGCTGTTGGAAAGGATTCAATATTATCCCAAAGGCCCAAGACTGCCAGTTCAGAACTGAAAAAAATATCCCCTTGCTGGGATGATAGATATGCTCAAGAAATGCAGAGTGGATATCAGAGTGTGTGTGGAATGTACCTATGTGACTGTTTCTGAGGATCTGAAGATGATGAAGGCTGGAGAAGGCTGGCAGGTGGAGCCCAACCATCCTGAGGACTCTGCTTGCCCTTATGTCTTTGCTGAGCAGCTCTTCACCTAGGCAGACGCTGTTGGGAGGTGGCTGTGACACAGGTATCTCAGTGGACACTGGGGATTTATACCCCATTCTTGGAGACAGGGATGGGGAGCAACTTGGGCTCATGTGCCCCTGTGTTCCTGCTTCACTGTGTGAAGAAGGGAGATCATTACAATTTTCAAACTTATCCTGGCTCATTAAACCATCAAGTGAGAGGCTCTGTGCCCAGGGTTGGGGTGTACCTGGAATACAGTCCTGGCATTGTCCTCTTTTATAATGTTCTCCACTGTTCCATCATTTATGAATTCTGTCCTCTTCCATTCACAGAGCCTGTCAGGCCTGTCTTTTCTCCTGGCCCCCCACTTCCAGGAACAAAGGCTGGTGCCATGACTATATGTCCAATTGACTCTCCTCTGTGTGCTTGCTGCTATTCATTATCCTGAGCATTTCTCCGTGGAGGAACCTCAACCCACCACGAGGCTGCCTGGCTACTGTCCTTCAGTTTCGAGGCTTCCCCTGGGAGAGAAGGAGCAACACCTACATGACAAAGAAGGAGGACAGCAATGGTCACCAATCTGAGACAAGCTGAAAGAGATCTTTCCAAGTGTTTTATGTTTTCTTATCCTCAATGGATTCAATCTGTTCATGTATTTTCACAATACATCAATCTTATCTCAGCAAAAAAAAAAGTAATCTCAAAATGTTTTGTTATTTAATCATTATCAGCCATGTCTAACTCTCTGTGACCCCTTTTGGGTTTTCCTGGCAAAGATACTGGAGTGGTTTGACATTTCCTTCTCCAGCTGATTTGACAGATGAAGAAACTGAGGCAAACAGGGTTAAGTGATTTGCCCAGCATCACATAGCTAGTAAGTGTCTGAAGCTGGATTTGAACTCAGGGCTTCCTGATTCCTAACTCAGCATTCTATCCACTGTGCCACCTAGCTGCCTCTATAATCTCATAGCGTTATGAATTTAAATTTGGAGAGGAAACCTGATATAATGAAAAGAGCAATGTACCCGGAATCAAGAAAACCCAGGTTCAAAGTCTAAAAACCTCAGGTACTTAATTGTATGACTCTAGGGGAGTAATTTAAAACTTTCTAGGCCTTAGTTTACCATTCTACAAAATGAAGGGGTTGTATTTACTGGCCTCCATGATGAATGAAAATTTGCAAAGACAGAGTTCTTGGGTAATTAATAATTTATTAACTATGGCTATGAAATAATGAATAAATACGGTCAGTGGTTTCTCTTGGCAACCAAAGAAGAACCTTCAAGGCTGCTGAATGCTTAAATACCTTTGAAAAAAGGTTGTCCCTAATGAGTGGAAAATTAACTCTGATGGGTTGACAAGGAGAGAATGAATATTATGAGGGTGGGCTTATTCTAATGAGGGGTTGGGGACATGATTTTGATCTTGTCATGTTCTTAGACAAAGATTCATTTCCACACCCAGATCATTCTGCTTCTCAAAACCATACAAAAGGATCTATCCCCTATCCAGTCCTGCCTGAGTAGCACAATGGGCTGAAATTCACCTAGACTAGATTCTCTTTATGTTTTAATCAGAACAAAGCTCTCCTAGTTGGGTGGGATCCCTTCCCCCCTTCTCCACCAAGATTGAGGACAATGACCCATTGTCAACCCTGTCCTTCACAAGGAGGTAAAATGAAAAAAAAAGGTCATCTTAGGGTATAAAAGGAGTTATTAATATAATAAAAAAAACAATCATTTTTCTCACCTCATAGGACCCTTCAGCTTTAAATCTGTGATCCTTCAGCAAAGGTCACCAACTGTATGAGATCTTCATGGCCCTTTTGAGCTGTTCTGCCAGGTTGGTGTGCATAGGCCAGGAGGCAAGGTGAGAGCTAGAAAATCTTTTCACCAGAGGCTCCTTTGAAACTTTGATTAAAAAAGGAATATCCAAGATTATTTGCAGGGTTCAAGATTTCCAGCTCTTAGATATGATAGTATTTTAAAAGGCATTTTCATAAAATCACTCAGGTAAGATTATGGACTGAGAATATTTGAGTAGCAAAAGAGGGAAAGAGCAGATTTAATTTGCTAAGGGCTTCTTAAAGTACTAGAGTTCTAAGGTGAATGAAAAGGCCAAGAGACAGGGTTTCTGGGTATTTTGGATTCAATTTATTAATTAGGATAGCTGATAATACATTGATGGACAGTAGTTTCGATATCAGAAAGACACCTAACTGCCCCAACAGGAGAAATCAACCCTGATTGATAAATAATTAATGAAGGGGTGGACATATTAACGAAGAGGTAGGATATAAGTCTTTACCTCCTTCTGTTGAGAATGTGACTTGATCATGAGACTCAGCCACCTCCAACAATCTGGACAAAGGAATCCATCTCTACTCAGACCACTCTAGATGGTTTTCTCATTCCTTATCTGGGTCACCCTAAACTCCAGTGGAAGGGTACAAGAACATGGACTTAATGCTTTAGGGCTGGAAAGCCCTAGTCTAGGTTCTGTTAACACTCTAGTCTAAACAAAAGTAAGGTCTTCTGGCTGGGTGGAGTCCTGCCCAAGATTGAGGAGCATGTTCCCAGAGGATTTGGGCAATCTCATCTATCAGCAAAGTCCTTTGGAGACAGATTAACTGGCCTACAAGGGCTGGTCACTGAATGAGGAAATAGAGAGACAAAAACTCAATTCTAATTTAATAATCGGTTATTAATTTAATAGAAAAATAATCACTTCTCTCAGTTTGTGCCACTGAGAGAGATGGTACAGCCCTTGAGACTATGAGCTAAAACCCTCCCCTTCTGGAGGCTACAGAGATGATATAAACCAATATCCTTTAGTTGTTCAGGAAACTGAACCCCATCAATAATCATGATCAACAAATTAGGAAATTATCCTCAAGACTTTGGCAGAAAAGATATAAATAATTAAAAAGTCCAAAATTCTTCACTCATATTGTTCTAGGTTTTTACAGTCTGACCTCAAAGTATATTTCCACCTTCACATCCAAGTCTCCCCATTCCAGCTATATATGTCTTCTGCCTATTTTCTCGACACACAGAAAGCTTTTCTACTTACTGGATTGTGTTCAAATTCTTCTTCCCTCTGCTATTCTCTCTATTATTATTAATAATAGTAATAATAATAACAACCATAACCATAATAATAGCTTTCATTTATATAGTGCCTATATACACCAGGCATGCCAAGCACTTCATAAATATCATCTCATTTGATCCTCACAACAAAGCTGAGTGGTAGGTTCTTTTTTTTTTTTTTAACAGTTTAGGAAATTGAGGTAAACAGGTTAAATGACCTATCTAGGGTCACACAACTACTAAGTGTCTGAGGCTGCCTTTGAACTCATGATTTCCTGATTCCAGGCCCAGAATTCTATCCATTGCAGCAGCTTTAAAAGAAAGATTTACCTATGCAAATTTTAGGAGTTCTGCAAGGCTTAACTTAGCTTCATCTGCTTTTCTGAAGCCTTGCCCAGGGTTCTCCAAGCCATGTTGGCTCTCTGAACTCCTGATTTCAAAGAATCCAAAGTCAAAAAACTTTTCTACCATGGTTCAAGTGCATTCTCATCTTGCTACTTCTTTCAACATCTAGAGCTTTCTCACCACGGAATATACCCCTGTCACGGCATCCCTCTTCTTCCATTGATGAGTTTCTTTGAGGGCTTCAATTTAGGTGATAGGCCCAAGTCAGCTATGCTTCTTTTCCCTCCCTGGCCATGCTTCTGACTCTACATATTTCACTATCATGAACAACATGATACCCAACAGGTGTACCCTTTCCTCCTCCCCTCCCCACCCACTTTCCAGCAGCCTTTTACACATTGTCATTCCCCATTAGATTGTAAAGTCTGTGAGGGGAGAACTGTCTTTCTTTTTGGTTGTATTTCTATCCCCAGTGTTTCTCAAGGTGCCTGATACATGCTAAGTGCCTAATGAATGCTTATCACCTGTCTACCTGATCCCAAGCCCTATTTTCTTTATTATCTGTATCACTATCATTGCTACTCAGCTAACCCAAACCAGAAAGAAAAGAAAGTTACTGACTTGTTCTTACTGAAGCCATTATGTAGGTTCCTACATCCACCACTTCCTTTTGTAAATTCACTAACCAGCTCTTTAAATTAATCATATACTGTATTGTGGAAAGAGTGCTTCTGTACTGAATGAGATGCATGGCCATAATCAATTCATTTCACATCTGAACCTCTCATTTTCTGCCAAATGATTTAGCAGCCCCTTCCCTACCTACCTCCTAGGGTTATGAATAATGTATTTTGTAAACCATAAAGGTTTATTATTTACCTGTTGGATGTTTATTGAAATTTTCATGAGGTTTAATTTTGTCTCCACAGTTGAGATGCTGACATCCTGAGGTCAGGGCATGTTATATACGTCTCCAAAATCACAGGTTTCAGTAATTACAAGGGATCTAATTGGCCATTTAGCCCAAATTTGCTTCCTAATAACTTTGGCCCATCATTTCTAGTTTGGTCCTCTGGGGACAAAGGAAAAATCTGACCCCAATTCTATGTGACATCCATTAAGATACTAGAAATCAGCCATCATTCTTACTTCTATATGTTTTCTTCTCTGGGATAAACATAACTAATTATTTCCAACAGTCTTCAGATGAAGTAATCCCAAATCCCTTCACCTTACTAGCAACCATCCTTTCAACACTAGCTAGGGTATACAACATCTTTCTTAAAATTTGTTGCCTATAACTGAATGCAATGCATGGGATGTGATCCATCCAGAACAATGCATAGCGGTACTATCATTCCATGTATCCTAGATATTGAAGCCTCTTTTAATGCAGCCAATGATACATTAGCTTTCTTGGCTGTCTTACTTGCCCCATCTTGTATTTATGAAATTCATTTTTTTAACTTAATCATCAAACTTTGCATTTATCCTTATTACATTCTATTTTAGTAGATTCAACCCAACATTATAGCCTATTAAAGTATTCTTGGCTCCTGACTCTGTCAACCAATCTGTAATTCATCCTTTTTTTTTATTTGACAAAATAAAATTTGACAAGCCTGCCTTCTATACCTTTATTCAAAGTGCTTATACAAATATGAAGTAGCAGCACAAGGCCAATAGTGGAGCTTTCCACTAGACTAGAGGCTTCCTTCCAAAGTGACTTTGGACCGCAGGTGTCTGTTCTTTGGGTCCAGCAATTCAACCACATCTGAACTTGCCCATCTAGGCCATCTTGCTCTACCTTGATCCCAAGAATAATATGAGAGACATTGTCAAAATAATTGTACTATAAAATCTATAAAGTGTCTTTAGCGTTCTTCTGATGTACCACTCAATTTACTCAAAAAAGAAAGAAAAGAAAGTTACTGACTTGTTCTTACTGAAGCCATTATGTAGGTTCCTTGTGATCACTGCTTCCTTTTGGAAACGTTCACTAACAGCTTCTTAAAATATATGCTAGAACATTTCTATAGTTTGCAAAGCCTGTTATCTTCCCTTTAAAAAAATGGAATACTATATTCTGGCATTGTGGTGCATGCTGCTGTGGAAGCTGAGGCTGGTTTGATCCATGGAATTCAGGAGTTATGAGCTACAATGGGCTAAGCTGATTGGCTTTCCACACTAAATCAAAAACCACTAGGGTGACCCCATGGGAGAAGAGGGACACCAACCTGCCTAAGGAGAGTGTGAACAGCCCCAGCTTGGGAAAAAAAAGTATGGTGTTTGTCTGGACCAAGGAGTAGGTTTCACCAAGGGATACTGAATGCTCACTTATGTTCCTCAGAACTCACAGAGGACTTCATTTTGTAAGTCTCTGATGTATCCCTCATATATTTATGTGCATTATGGTTCTTTGTGCTGGGGCCTCCTATCTCTCCTAGAATTCTGCTTCTGAAGGACAGATTCATGTCTTACCATGTCTTATCTCATCCAGCTAGTGTCTCACTTCAAAAACATGTAAGAATTGGCAGATGGTGTCGCTTTTGTTCTTGTTCTTGTTATCGGGTTGGATTTTTTTTTGGAGGGGTAGTAAGGATTTTCTTTATGTATTTTATTTCTCATAATATATTAGTCTTTGGATTTCCCATAGTCCCTTGCGCTTAGTTGAGTCAGTGCTCAGTATTGTTCTGAAGATCTTTAAATGCCAGAGGAGTTTACATTTTATCCTAGTGATGATGAGAAAGTAGTGGCATTTCGGGAAAGGGCAACTGAGCATGGTTAGGATTCCCTAAGTACCAAGCTCAGAGCCCTTGGGCCACCCAGACTGCAGCTTTCAAAGAGTTACACAGAACAGAAAGAAAAAAGACAAAAGGAAGATTTTTGAAATGCTGCCAAGACAAAGTTCTTATTTCCACTCATAACTTCACTGTGTTATTCTTTTACCACTCTTGGCCCAATAGCTCCAACAAGTTTCACAATTTCTACCAACCCAAGGCTAGCATTAAAGGTCTTTCTCACCCAGGGAGATCTAGACCTCCCTTGTCTCTTGGTAAGAAAGAAGGTGGGCCTAAAATTTTACTGCTAGCCGGGAGAAGAATTGTGATACTCAATATGTCAATTCTCATTGCCATTTGCTAAGAGATGAATGTTACACCTCTTCTAGTCTTTCCCCTACTTACAAAATCCACTGCAATTTCCTCAGCCCCTCTAAAAGGCATTAAGATTTCAGGAGAGTTCTCAGAAGAATTCATTTCAGAACCTTTATTCGTCCTTCTTCCCCTAAGGCCAAATGATATTAGAGGAAAGAACACACTGAATTTCAAAATAAGACATTTGTGATATAATGAAAATAACACTCAAGGACTGCAGGCCTGAGATCCAGTCAAAGATCTATCACTTAACTGTGTAACATTGCATAAATTCCTTAGCCTTTCTGAGCCTTAGTTTTTTAATCTGTTATGAGATAGGAATGCCCTAGGATCCTTCTAACTCTACATCCATGATCCCATGACTGAGAGTCAGGATCACAATGGATTCAGAATGAAAAGAGTCCTTATGCAGATCTTGCTCAGTTTATTTTAAAGACTTTGTAGTATGATTGAGAGAACATTGGATTTGAAGTCAGGGGACCTGGGTTTGAAGCTAAGTTCTATTAGTTACAATCAATGTAACCTTGAGTAAATCCCTTAACCCCTGAGTTTCCTCATTTTAAAACTGAGGGAATTGGAGCAGATAACTTCAGAGGTAACTTCCAATCCTAAGATTGCATTCTTATAACACTACATCAATTAAATTCTCTTGGCCTCAGTTTCCTCCTCGGTCAAATGAATGGTGGGGCGGGTGGGGTGTAAAGTAATGAGAACTAACTGGGGTCAAATCTCATTTTTTCACCCTTACTACCTGTGTGGCCTTCGTCAAATCACTTAATCTGTTGGGCCTTCAGTTTCCCCATATTGTAAATGAAGAGGTTAGACTTGACCACCCCAAGATTCTTTCTAGTCCTAGAGGCTACAAATCCTGGCTCTGGCTTAATCTTCAATCCTGGCTCATTTATTAACTATGTGACCATGGTAAAGCTATTCCATCTCTCAGAGACTTATTTCTTTACCTATAAAATGATCATAATTATATTTGTATTCAACACACTTTACAAGGGTACTGTGAGAAAGACACATTGTAAATCTTTAAATGCTACATACTTGGTAGCTTGTAGTAAGTAATATTTTGATTATTAGTTATAATTAATTAATATTTTACTTTTTTCCCAACAACCAACTAACATGCACTTTTTCAGGTACTAGGCTGGACAATAGCAAGACAATGACAAAAATGAAACAGTCCCAGGAGCTGAGATTCTAAGAGGGAAGATGACATGTACATACTTTAGCATAGACAGAATAATTACAAGGTAATTTTGAGGTACTAGCAGTTGTACGATCAGGAAAGACTTCATGCAAAAGGGAGCACTTGAAGGAAACCTGGGATTCCAGAGCAGTGGAAATGAGGAGGGATTACACCACCATCATGGTGGGCAGCCTGTATGAGGACCCAGAGATAGGACAGAATTCCAGGCAAGTGATAGCATGTGCAAATGATGATAAGCATAAGGATGGTATTTTTCATTTATATAATACTTTAAGGCAGAGGTTCTTAACCTAGAGCCTGTGAACTTGTTTCATTTATTTTGATAATTGTGTTTAAATCTATTTTACTTCCTTGATAATCCAATGACTTCATGCATTTGAAAATATTCTTCTGAGAAGGATCCCACAGGCTTCACCAGACTCCACAGCATACAAACATATGTGTGTATACAAGCACAAACATATATGTAGATATATGCAAGCATTTACTAAGTACTTACTGAGAGATAGCTATTGTGCTAAGTGTGGGAGATGCAAATATAAGCAAAAATAAAAACATGTCCTGTCTTTAAGGAGCTTACATTCTAATGGGGGATATGAGAATACATAAAAAGAAGGTAAAAAAGGAGAGTGAGATGCAGAAGCTGCCAGATCTACAATACAGATGAGAAGAAGACACATGATATTGGTTAGATAAAAGATGAACTCCTTTTCCCCTGCCTAGGAAGCATCCTCAACTGGGGATGAGTCAGCCTAGGAGATCTATAATTCCTTCCCCAGATCCTTTTATCTAGTGCTATCCCAAACACAACTCCACACAATAGCTGAATAAATGAAATCAGTTTAGAGCAAGCTTAGCTCTTGTGTATTATTCCCAGAAAGCAAAACTCAACTTCATGAGGAGTGTTTCTTTTTTTATCCCTGCAATTCTCCTGTTCCCTCATTATTTCCCAAAGACATACCTTGTCAACAGGGCTGAGATGGTGCCTTCCTGCTCCTACAATTGCCATAGTTGGCTCCCATCCAAGGTCCCCTCGGGGAACTGCCACAAATAAACCCCTTCAGCTTTTTATATAGGTCAGCTGGACAATTAGCATCTATAAAAAACAATTCTCAGGGCTGGCATGCCATTTGGGAGCCTTGCTCAATTAGAAGGTAGCTTTCAATGTCTCAGGTCACAAAGCCCCTACGGGCTTAACTCATTCAGATCCCAGGAAGGCTGCTTCTACTTTCTTATCAATACAACACAGTCTTGGCATTCAATGTGGTTGGTATTGAAGTTGGTGCTGGGACCTGAAAGGAGAAATCAATTCTTAGTTATTAGAAGCAGAGTAGACAAAGCACTAGATTTGGACTAAAGAAAGGCCAGAGTTCAAATCCTACATCGGATACTTAGTAGCTGTTCCTTTCTCACCAAGTCACTTCATCTTTCTCAGCTTCAGTTTCCTTATATGTAAAATGGAAATAATTATAATAGCACCTGACTCACAAGGTTGTGAGAATTTTATGAGATAGCAATAAGTAAAACACTATGTAATGTCATATTACATATCAAATATGTAAAGCAATAATATGTAAAATACTATGTAAATATTAAGGATCAGATATATGATTTCATTTGCTTAGGGAACTTCTAGATAAGGAAAGTCTCTCTGCCAAGGCAGGGTGGTACTTTCTCTGTAATTTAGAGTCAGAGACAGTGACCTAGGTCATCAAGAGTTAAATGACTCACACAGCCAATACGTAAGCCACCATGCCCTAGTGCTTCTCATATGAGCATTTGCTTATGTCATTGTTCCCTATTCCAAACTCTAAGATTTCAGATGCATTTGAGAGTGTTCTTCAAAAGTCTGCAAGTTGGGGGCAGCTACATAGCACAGTGGATAGAGCTCTGGTCTCGAAGTCAGGAGGACCTGAGTTCAAATCTGGCCTCAGACACATAACACTCACTAGCTGCATGACTCTAGGCAAGTCACTTAACCCCATTGCCTCGCCAAAAAAAAAAAAAAGTCTGCAAGTGACAGGATGTCACAATCCAGGGCAGCATTGGCTCCCAATGGAAAGACTATTGCAGTGCCAAGAAAATGTTTCAAAACTACCTCCAAGCCTACAGATACTGAAGAACAGCTGTTGGAATTCTAGTCACAGGACCTGGATTCAAATCTTAGCTCTGATCCTTTTTGGTTCACTGACTATGAGTTTCTGCATCTGTAAAATGAAGTGCTGGGCAAAATGGTCCCTTTCAGTTGTAAATCTAGACTCCAATGACCTGTCTGGTCCCTTCCAGCAACAATTCTATAGCCCTAAGTGGTAGTCAGGAGTAAATTTGGATCCCTTGATTCTACAAGTGGTCCTTTTTCCATTGGATGATGCTTCTTCTCTTCCTCTCTTCCAGTGGAAGCTGCAACATATTTATTAATCTATTTTCTAAACCCTGGGGAAGAACCAAGCATGTCTACCTCTCATTGTAAGTCTAGAGTCTAGACTCTAGAACAAACCTCAGTTTGTGGGAGAACCTAACCCACAGACAATAGAGGAAATTCAGACTACTATCATGCTCTTGTACCTGCTCTCTGACAGTCTGACCATGTAAGTGGGCAGGCACATGCCTCCCTAAATATCCCCTGTGCCTCACCCTCTGGCATTTCCTTCTCACTGTTCTTCTGGACCTTCATAATTCATACTGGAAGTTTGGCATATGACCAGATCACCTATGATGATGTTACCTCTATGGAAGATACTGGGAAACTGCTTCTGGGAGCCAGAAGCACTGTCCCACATGTGGGCATTTGGCATTAACCTACTATGTGGTTGGGAGCAGCCTTTTTCCATTGGTTACAAAATCAGAACTCTTCACATCTTTAAAACTACCTGATTGAGCAAGGGCTAGGCTTTTTCCTGAATGCGCTTCTGAGATTAAAAGATTCCTTCACTCACTGCTGATTATATCACAAGGTAAAGAGGAGAGCATGAGAGCCATGTCTCAGTGGCCATGTGACCTCCAAGAAATGGGCCTTGGGCTTCAGTCCTTTTTCCACTTGCCCTTTTCAGTTATAGGGTCAGGGATGAAAGTCTCCTACATGGGAGTTAAAGCTATGCAAATCCAAGAATCCAAGAATTCAGTCTGGATACTATAGCTAGCTCAACAGGGAAGCCCTGAGAAGCAAGGGACGGTGACAATAACCCAGTAGGCTTTGGACTTGAAGTAGTGAGATAAGTGCTGTGGAGGAGCCCCATTAAACTATGTTTGAGTCTAATCCTCCTCTTTTCCCTAGAGACTGTGTTGGGGTAGTATGCTCCAGGGTATTTGGGAAAATGTTGGTGTGATTAAAGTCTTGCCATATCTTTGAAATAAGTCATGTTTTATGCAGAACTGGGATGCTAGTCCCTGATCCTCTTTTAAAAAGGAAAGGAAAAGAAAGCAAGAAAGAGAGAAAGAGAGAAAGAAAGAAAGAAAGAAAGAAAGAAAGAAAGAAAGAAAGAAAGAAAGAAAGAAAGAAAGAAGGAAGGAAAGAAGGAAAGAAGGATAGAGAGAAAGAGAGAAAGAGAGAAAGAAAGAAAGAAAGAAAGAAAGAAAGAAAGAAAGAAAGAAAGAAAGAAAGAAAGAAAGAAAGAAAGAAAGAAAGGAAGGAAGGAAGGAAGAAAGAATCAGTGGTGGCTTGAGTCCATGATAGAAAAGTAAAATCTCCCCCATCACCACCACCCAGGTAATGGAGAATACTGCAGTGGGGTGGGGCAAACATAACAGACATGGGCCAGAGAGAGAAGGGCCAGAGTCAAAGCCCATGTTACAAATGTCTATTTCATCTTCTTATGGGCCACTTTCATCTCAACAGGTTTTTTTTTGGCAACAAGTCAGAAACTCCGAGTACTAAGTAGAAAATGAATATGTATGGCTTGACTAAAAATCCTTCTGGAAGATGTTGGGTTACCTGGGCTTTTTTTTCTTCTTCTTCTTAGACTCCCATTTGCAGTGCTAATTAAAGGCTTAAATGTCCATTTCTTGTGAGCCAGGAAATAACCTTAAGGTACTAATGAGATTGTCTTTTTAAAAACCTAATTGTGGATTAATCAGAAAGCAACTAATATTTTTAATGCTCAACTAGTAATTAATTGCCTATTGCTGTCTTTTTAATTACAAATTAAGCACCTATATTTGTAGGAGATACTTTCTTCCCAGTGTTGCCAGAAAAGCTCATTGGATCATGTATGAGTTTTATTTTTACTTAATGTTGTTGCTTTGCTAAAATTTAAACAAAAAAAAAAATAAAAGGTTTGATTGAACAAGTTACACAGCAGCTGGTTCATTTCACAATTTCGCAGCTTAAACCTGAACTTTTTCCCCCCATTTTCCCAGCCTTTCTTCACAATCTTTTTTCTAGAATCTAAAAAAGGAAAACTGTGATGTTGTTCCCTGAATCTGCCAACATAGCACAGGGCCATTGCACCATGCTTCTTGTACACATGTCATGTTCCCCATAATAGAATATAAACTCCTTGAGGACAGGAATTAGCTCTTTTTTCTCTCTCTATCCCCTGTACCTATCATAGCAGCAACAGCTATAGTAACAAGTAACTACATGGTGCTTTAAGGTTTGCAAGGCACTTTGTAAATATCTCATTTGACACAACAACCTGGGGAGGTAAGGACTATTATTATTCTCATGTTACATATGAGGAATCTGAGAAAGGCAGAGGTTAACTGACTTTTCCAAGGCTCATATAACTAATTAGTTACTGAGGTCAGATTTGAACTAGGGTCTTCCTGACTCCAGGGCCAGCACTCTGTGCACTCACTGAAATACCTAGATGCCTAAATGCATAGTGTCTTACAATTAGTAGATTCTTTTTTTTTCACTAAGCTGTTCAGATATTTTTAAATTTTATTTTAAACTTAAATACAAAATAAGAAAAGAAAAAAAAATTGCCATGTACGCAGCAGACCCAAAGAGAATATTCAACATAAAGCAATAAATTTCCTTTTCAAGGAAACCTATATAATGAATACAACACATTATTTTCAAAGCTGTCCATCTTTTTTTTGCTCCCTTTTATTTTCTTTTGTCCTTTGCTATGCACTTTTTACTTTAATTTTCCCCCTTCCTTCCCCACCCCACTCCCAAGAAGGCTACAATTAAGCAAGATATATACATATACATACACACAAACAGATACATATATACATGTATATACATGTATGTATGTGCATGTATGCATATATACACATACCTAAATATCCACAAACACATATGTATATACACATATACATTCAAATACATATCATAAGACTATACTATGCTTATTTCTACTTGTCATCTGTTTCTCTGAAGGTAGATAGCTTTTCCTCCATAAGTCCAAGTCTTTCCATATTTTCCTAAATCCACCAGATCACCATTTCCTACACCAAGACAATATTCTGACCAAACCACATTCTATCTGGGAGATTATCTATGAAAGTATCCCCCCAATTTTCTGCATTCCTTCTATTCTTGGCTACATAGGTTTTTATGTATACAGGAAAATTTTAATTTAGAATAATCAAAATTAGCCATTTTACACTTTAACACTGCTCTCACCATACAATATGGTTTAAGGTCTGATGTTGTTGAATCTAGTTCCTAACTATCTTTTTCCCATGGTTTCCTGAAGTTCCTGACCCTCTGCTCTTCCAAATGAACCTTGTTATTATTTTTTTCTGATTCAGTAAGATAATTTTTAGTAATTTAATTGTGATGTCATTACACAAATTAGTTAGGTAAAATTGCCTTTTTTATTATATTAGCTTTACCTACCCATGTACAATAAATATTACTTCAATTATTAAGATCTTTGTATAAAAGGGCTTTTTTGTTTGTTTCTATTAATATAGTTCCTGTGGTGTTCTTCATAAATATTTGTTATAGTGAACTGAATTGGTCATAAAGTTGTAGATCATGTATTCATAATTCTCACAGAGAAAAAATAGAGTCAGAATTTGAGCTCAGATGCTTAGATACCAAACCCTGAACTTTTTCTATTTGTGCACTGAAGTATGATGTGCAGCATAGGGTTTTATTAATTTAGTTAATTTCAACAATTATTTGTCCACTACCTTCTGTATTGACCTTAACCTGAATTTAGATTCTGCCTCAGAAACTAGTTATGTGA